>NW_017616704.1:2166962-2636962 GCF_001879475.1 Ipomoea nil | reverse complement strand
CTAATCTTCGATATTTCCCAAGCTCTGTCGACTTTGCGATCTCTATGAAATTGGCAAGAAAATATATTCTCTTCATCGTTCAATAGCTTATTCGTCAAAATAAACCCTAAACTGAGCAACAACGTCAACTGATCAACAATGGAAGAATTCGATCAAAGTATTACCCAAATTTTATCGCTAATTTCGAATTAATTTTAGCTGCTCTTGTATTGTCCTCCTTCTCGTCTTAATTACACGCACATTAAACACTACATGCATGCAACTTAACTACTGAAGTAATGACCGATCTTAATTATTCCGAACCTAAAGACTTACACACGTAAATGATTAGGTAGCCGCATGTTAATTTTTACAAATGCGCATATTATTGTTTTCACTGACGCCCGTTAATTACCCACGTAAAATTTTAAACAACACTTACGCATGTTATCTGTTCAACACATGCACGTTCAGTGCTTTTCTTACGGATGTTACTGTTTACACTGACCCATGCTAATGGACTCACTGACGCACGTTAACTAATGACCATATGCTTTAAAAAACACGTATGCATGTTAACTGTTCAACATATGCACATTATGTGACACCCCAAAAATCTACATTCAATCCATGGATTAATTGAGTAATTTTTTGAAAGTTACTGGCTCTATTACATTTTAGTATCTGTTCATATACTTTCCCAACTTACTGAAACATAAAGAACCAATAACGCCTCAACTGAGTAATTAATCCTATTGTATTTGAGGAATTAATTCCTAAAATCCTGATTTTTAATACTCAAGGACTAGTATTTGACTAGTCAACCTTTAAGTTGTGTTGTACCTTGTGCTTTGAGGGGAGTTCCCTTGTTCCTTACACTTTCTAAGGGTTAGTAAGGGTATTCTTGTCTTTTCACCAAGAGTTAGTATTGTAACCTAACCTAGAAGACTTCTTCATTTCATTCCCTACAATTCTTAGAAATTAGTTCTACCTTCTCTCTAGAAAAGAAATGTAGCTTATTCTCCAAGCCAAGTTGAGACCCTTGTCAAGATTCCAAGATTTGCTTCCAAGATTCAACCTTTCACGTATTTGGGCATCTAGGAGGGTAAGATCTAAGTTCATCTTGTGTTTTTGGTTCCATCTTAGTTGTCTTTTTCTTAAAGGTAGGATCTTTATGATCTTTTGGTTTAATCTTGAAGTGGGTTTGGGAAGTAAGCCTTGTGGAGAGCTTGTTGTGGTGTAAAGTGAAGTCTTTTGGTCTTCAAGAGGTAACCCATGCTCTACAAAACCTATTTTGCTTACCTATATGTGATTTCTTGGATTCTACATGTGTTTTGCTATGAAATGTGAGGGTTTATGCATTTGTCTTGTGATATTGCATATCTAGAGCTTGTGTTTAGGGTTCCTTTGTGCCATTGCTTGGCATTTTCCATGGTTCAAGTCATTTTGTTGTGTTTGGTGAGATTTGGCATGTTTTGGACTTGAATTTGTGTTTGGAGAAGAAAATCCCCGAAGGGATTTGTGGTGGAACAGGAATGTTCCCGCGGGCGGAACGGCGGGCGGGGCACCACCCGCCGGCCTACCCGCGGGTACATAGGCCTGTGGGAATGTGTTCCCGCGGGCGGAACCACGAGTGGGGCACTACCCGTGGGTCCACCCGCGGGTACACGAGTGGAGTGGATCGGGATTTGTTCCCCGTGATTTGTTTGACTCGGTATTTGATCTTTTGACTTCCCGTTGTTCTTTTGTGGAACTATTTGAGCGTCTTCTTGATGTTCCGTACGTCTAGAACTATATGGTAGGTATCCATGTAGGACTTTGGTGTCTTGAATCGTGCTAAGTGTTCAACATTGTGTTTCGTTGGACCAAGAGGTGTCTTGTGTGTTCCTCGGAACTATCTTGAGCTTCTCCGTTGTTAAGCATGCTAGTTTATTGTCTTAATGCTAGCGTGTGTGTGGTTTGTACCTTCCGTTTAGTTGATGATAACTTGTGTTATTCATCGTTGTTGTTGTTGGGCTGTGACCCGTTCCTTGATTGAGTCTGTTTCATACCTTCGTTGTGATCCGTTGTTTGACTCTTGTTGAGTTGTGGTGCGTGTGTGGCTTTACCTGGATTGCACGATTAGTGGTATGGGACACTAGTCACCAAGGTATTGCAGCGGTCCTCGTGGTGGCCGTGACGTGATTATGGAATTGTGGCCTGAGTGATGGGTCCACATTTTTTGGGGATAACATGTGTTATCCGGGCATGTGTTACCGTGAATTGGTGGTTTCGTTGGTGGTCGTTGGTGGGGGACGACGGTCCCGGGGGAATAAGGTTGGACTAAGAAGTACAGGGGTCCTGGAGGTAATGGTTGGAAAGAAGGTACAAGGTTGGGGGTAGCAATAAAGTTGGAACAGGGCATAAGGAAGGCATACCAACTCGTGATGGGTGATGTTGCGAGGGCTTGTAAAGCCGGCGTTGTGTGATCTTCTCTAGTGACGTGTGTAGTCACGGAGGCTTGTGTTGTTTTGGCATGTGTTGCCGTTGGGTGAGTCTTTATCCTTTGCGTGTGGTTAACCTTTGTGGTTTGGGATGTGTTCCCGTGTTATCCTTGTGAGTGATGAGTCTTGTGTTGACTGATGATCTTGGTTTTGACTTATATATATGTATTCCGTTTCGAAAATGGTTTTTATGACTTATATCTATCTATATATGATACTTAACGGTATTGGTGGGTTACCAGCATTATTCGCTGACCAGGCGTCGTCCCAATGTTTATCATTGTATCTTTCAGGTGATATTTAGACGAGCGCGATGTCTAGTGGCTGGTAGCTTAGCACCTTTATCCTTGCTTTTGGTGGCATGTGCGCCAATGTAGTTAGACTGATGTTTTGGGATAGATGTATACACTTGCAGATTGTTTGCCGTAGCGTTTACCGTGTTTGGTAGACGTGGCGTGACACCCTGTTGGATTTCTTTTATCCAGTTTCGTTTTATCTTCCATTGTGCTAGTTTTGTCGTTTAATCTGCATGTGTTAAGGCTTTTATATAGGTCTTATTTGGGGGGTGTTACACATTAACTATTTCCCTGTCGCACGTTAAGTGCTCACTTGCCGCACATAGTTTTGTTATTTATAAACCTGAAAGATTTGCAATAAACTGATTAAATTAACACATATTAAGTATTCACAATTCACACGTAGAGGCTTGCAACAACGAAATAATAACTTCATGCTTATGTGTTACAGTTCCCAGTGACTTGCAATCTCTAAACAACCCCAACTTGAGTCCCAGCAGCAGCAGCAATGGTTATACCTTGACCATATCTCCTGAAATGACACAATATTGGACTCCGCACTGTGAAGATGAAATCAAACCAGTGGTTGACATGACTTTTAAAACATTGGATGCTGGTATTGAATTCTACAATAATTATGCTGCCAAAGTTGGGTTTGACACGAGGTCTAGTTCTCTCCTTAAAGTATGCGACGGGACGAAAACTCTAAAGCAAATCGTTTGCAATAGAGAAGGATTTAAGAATACGGGTGCTCAACATTGTCACTCAAAATCAAATGCAGATGCGGGGGAAGGTCCTTCCCATCCAAAGCGGCGGAGGGTTTCAAACAGGACTGCTTGCAAAGCTAGGATTATTTTTAAGTACATTGGAGTAGCTGGGTACCAAGTTAAGACATTTATTGAAAAACATAATCATAGCATGTCTTCCGTTCTTGCAAGGCAGTTTCTAAAGGGAAATAGAAACATCTCTACTGTTCTCCAGAAGTTTATACTAGATTGTGCTAAAGCAAATATTGGAGCATCAAAATCACACGGTTTATATAGTCAGATTGTGGGGGATTACTCTGAAGTTGGGGCAACTGTAGTTGACTTTAAAAATGTCAGAAGAGATCTCAGAGCCTACATACTGGGTGCTGATGCACAAATACTGGTGCATAATCTTGTTAAAAAACAAGAGATGTGCCCTGCATTTGCTTTTGACTACGAAGTTGATGAAGATGAGCAGATGAATAGATTATTTTGGGCAGATCCAATGTCAAAAAAGAATTTTGCTGCATTTGGAGATGTTGTCTCTTTTGATGCTACATATTCAACCAACAGGTATTATTCTATTCACATTCTTGCATACGTTTCATTAATTAATTCACATTAAACATTGCATGATAATTTCAGTCACGCTAAGATTTAGACATGTTCACTGTTTACTTGAAAAGAATTATAATATAAATAAGCACACATTGGCGCTTTATACCACACATCTTAAACACTAATATCACGCATATTAATGTGAAACATCCAGAATTAGACTTCAAGTACATATGTGTGCAAAGTTTAAAACTTAATGTGCGTTGCTTTAATGCTCTAAGTGCGCCAGTTTGACAACTGTACACTGTGATGTCGGTTTTTGTCTTGTAGGTACAGTCTGGTTTTTACACCCTTCACTGGAGTTGATAACCATAAAAATGTATAACATTTGGCGCTGGACTATTGTTGAAAGAAGACATTGAGTCTTATGTTTGGCTCTTTGAAAATTTTAAAAAGGCAATGGGTATGGAACCAAGAATAATTGTCACTGATCAAGATCCAGCTATGAAAGTGGCAATTCCAAGAGTTTTCAAGCAAGCCAGGCATCGTTATTGCATGTGGCACATTATGTGCAAAGTTGGGGAAAAAGTCGGTGCTACTTTGAACAAGAATGAGGAGTTCAAGAACAAACTGAACTCAATTGTTTGGACATCATCTTTGGAACCTACTGACTTTGAGAAACAGTGGGGAGAGCTCATGGAAAAGTACAACTTAGTTGAACACAACTGGTTTAAAACTATGTTTGAGGCAAGACACTATTAGATCCCAGCCTATTTTAGAGATGCTTTTATGGGGGGGTCTACTCAGGAAAACATCGCGTTCCGAAAGTGAGAACTACACGTACAGCCGTTTTACTGGCCCACAGTCTAGCCTAGTTGAATTCATGATGAACTTTGACAGTGCCCTTAAATCACAACGTAACACTAACGCAAAGCTCAATAATGACAATGAAGGCTAATCTCCAGATATGAAGACACCTTTAGGGATCGAAAAACATATTTCAATTGTCTACACCATTACTGTTTTCTATCAAGTTCAAGCAGAAATATGTGCCTCCTGTTTCAAATGTATGGTGTTGAGTGTTAGAGAAGATGGTGGAATATTACACTACGATATTATGGATGGAAAGGATAAAATATTTAGTGTGGTGCACAATGTAAATGACCACGAGGCCACATGTAGTTGTAAAATGTTTGAGATGGTTGGACTGTTGTGTAGACACATATTTGTGGTCTTTAGAGACCTTGAAAAGATACCTCTGAAGTATGTGGTTAATCGGTTGACTAAGGATGTATCTTTAAAGGCTACATTTGAAATAGATGGTGTCATTTATGATCAGAATGGACCAAGGGATGAAAAGAAGATGTTGCTGAACAAATTGTGGGCAGATGCACACTGTTGTATTGATCTAGCAGGTTCAAACATGGAGCAATTGGCTGCATTTTCGCAAGTGATTAATGAACAGAAACAGCTATTAATGTCAGGAAGGGAAAAGTTATCCCCTCAGCGCAGCAGGAAGACTGATATAGAATCCTTCTGTGGATCAACAGAGATTTCGGAGATCAATATACTTCCACCAAAACATGCAAAGAACAAGGGCAGTGGGAAACGTATCAAAAGCAGCAAGGAGATGGCGATGGAAAAAGACAAAGGCAGGAAATGCAATTTTTGTGGGGTTAGAGGAGAACAACATGACACCAGGACTTGCCTACTTAACCCCAAAAATAAGGACAAACAAAAGGGTAAGAAAAAAGCATAGCATTCTATTTGTAGAATGGCTTTACAGTTGAGAATGAAAATAAATAGCAAATATGAAACACAAATACTTAGTTAACTCATTTTAGAATGCTTTTTACGTTTGAGATACTTCAATTTAATGTTCAACAATTAATAGTTTTGTTTTTATCACTGATTTGTGTCTAACAATCACTGCTACTAGCTTAAACTGCGTGTCATTAATGCTTTACTTGCGTGCAGTTAATTCTTAACGTGCGTTAGTGATACTATTGCACAATGACTTGACACAAAGTGGAAAAAAAAATTGTAAATGCCAAAGGCGTAACATGCGTTGATAACACATTTAACGTGAGCTACATTAAGGCTTAATAAGCCTACTACTACGGAAACAAAATATGCGATGATTTATGTATAAGAACTTTGGTACGTGGTAAAATGGTAACATGCTATACATGCGTTGGTTAACATTTAACTTGCGCGACATTAATCCTTAATATGCGAAACCTGAACAAAGAAAATACTCTACCGTTCTTTATTAAAAAAAAAAAAAAAACAATTAGGTCTTTAGTGGGGATTCAATCCCAGACATAATCGATATGTTTAAAGACTTATACCATTTGGCCAGTGGGCTCATCCTTTCGTTTCATTAGACCCAACACTTGTAGACCCGAAAAACAATTCTCCATATTTAAAAAAAAAAAAAAAAAAGAATATATTTAACGTGCGCTACATTCAGGCTTAATATGCGTAACACTTAAACAGATTGTGCTTTTTGTTTATGTGTAAAAACTTTGATCTGTCGTGAATGCCAACTGATTTACCTGTGTTTATTAACATTTAACTTGCGCGACGTTAAAGCTTAATAATCGTAAATTGGACAAAGACCATACTCTGTCGTTCATTATTGAACAAAAAAATAAAAAATAAATAAAAAATTAAGTCTTTAAGGGGGATTCGATCCTGGGCGAAATGAATATGTTCAAAAAGTTCTACCATTTCACCAGTGAGCTCATCTATTACTTTCATTATATAAACAATATTAAACACTTGGAAACTCAACAAAAATTCTTGAAAATTAAAACAAATATATATATATATATATATATATATATATATATATATATATATATATATATATATATATATAATGCAATACGTATGCTTAAGATGCGTAATACGTCAACAAGATGTGCGTTGGTTTATGTATTAAAACTTTAGTCCGTGGCAAATACCAAAAAGCATGCGCAATATAGTAACATAATGTGGATTAGAAAATACGTGAGTCTGGGTGTTTTTTTCGGACATTGTAATATGCGTAGAATTTGGTCTTAATGTGCCTTTTTTTAATAACTTATATTTCCTTGAAAAAAGTCTTAATGTGCTTGGATTTTTGTATTAAATTATCATGTAACACGAAACTATTAGGATCCCAAATTACATAACGTCCATTGATTTTAGGCTCATGGTACTCGGATTTGCTTGTTTATTTAACCATTATCAAAAACAACAGAAAAAAATGAATAAAATGCAAAAAAGATTTATTATTTACATTGCAATAATTTACACTTTGAACTGCTACTACTACAACTATAATAATAATAATAATAATAATAATAATAATAATAATAATAATAATAATAATAATAATAATAATAATAATAACAACATCAACAACAACAACAACAACAACAATAATAATAATAATAATAATAATAATAACAACAACAACAACAATAATAAAGGAACGTCCCACTTATTATCTGAAACAACATCAACCAACAAACCTAATGAAGCGGACATGAGAGCTTATTTTTAATAACAAAAAAAAAAAAAAAAAAAAAAAAAAAAAAAAAAAAAAAAAAAAAAAACCAGCCAAACGACAGGATCCGTCTATACCTTTTGGAGATATTTATTTTGGTTAAGCCTGCATTAAGGTACCAAAAGATATATCTCCAAAAGGACTAGAGGATCCTGCCGTATGTCTGGGCTAAAATGACACATTCTAAACCTGAAAAGATCAACTCATATGAATCTAAAATCTAACTGATCCAAATGTATTGGACTGCCTCACATGTTATATAACATACCGGACAGTCCAATACATCTGGATCAGTTAGCGTTTAGATCCACGAAAGAAAATCTTTTCAGGCTTAAAATGTGTTGTTTTAGATGAAAACAACGAGAACCACCTACGGCTTTTACTAGAGCTCTACTCAAAGGATGTCGGTTTCGCTCATAGTTCCTTTACCTCATAGAAACTTCGAGGGTTGAGGTATTGTATTTGATTCAGTTGATATTTAGAATGTGTTGTTATTGTAATCAACTACAATGACAACAAGTAGAAGGAGGGCGAGTATGATAGGGATGGGTATACATCGTGATGAATGTGAAGAAAATGACGATGAATAAATGATGGTGGTTCTGTGATGGTGTGGAAAACTCAATTGACACCGTTTCAATATATATGATGTATGGTTGGGTGATCGTCCACTTTTATAGGCGAATAACTTGGTTAAATTCACCGATTTGAGAAATTCAATGTTGACCGTTTCGTGAACTTAAAAATAAATTGACATTCACACGTTTAATGTGCTTGGCATTTCTATATAATGTGGTCGAAATAGTAGTACAGGGTGCGTGTGTTTATACTTTAGTGTGTGTTACTTAAGATTTTAATGTACGTGAATGACAACTACCTCACATTTTTCTAAGTTTCCTTTAATGAGTGAGTTTTTTTAGCGGTTGAATTACATATGGATTGTTTATTTGACGCCTAATAAAACACATCCATTGAAGAATCCCTTTTTTATTGTGATAAAGGATATTGTTATTCAAATAATTTTTTTTCCGTTTTTAATTTACCTTTAATATTGAAAATTTTTCTTCCATTTTTAAATCTCTTTCCATTGTTAGAATGCGTATGTATGTATAACTTAATATGTGCAGCAAAATAATTTAAAATGCGTATATTAATATTTCAATGTGCGTGGGGGTAATTTTAAACGAATATGCATCAATTTATTCATTAATATGTGCACATTAATACGTTATTATGCGTGTAATTCAGTCTTAATGTGCATGAGATTGTTTACTCACTAACTTGTAACAAAAAAAAAAAAAAAGAAAAAAAAACTTTAATGGGTGCGTTTTTTAAAGGATTAAATGACCATTCAACTTTAACAGATTTCCATCATGGGAAATAGAAAAATTGCTGACATCGAAATTGACTTGTCACTTATTCCCAAGGTAAGTGATATGTCTATCTCGTTGTCAGAACTATACGTATTTCCCGTGTGCGAAATCTGTAAACTTTATATAAAAAATTTGTAGTTGTATAAACATACAACATAAAATTGTCATTTGACACTTAGACAATGCACACTATATGGTTTATAAACGCATGTAAACGAGTAAATAAACGAATGGCAAGTATATATCTAACGGACCTTATTGCTCTAATGTGTGTTATATCAACACTTAACATGCGTATATACTTCAAATCATTTTTTATATTTTCCATTTTTAATTTACCTTTAATCTTAAAATATTTTCCTTCCATTTTTAATTCCCGTTCCACTGTTAGAAACTATGAAATATTCGTTGTAGAGATAGTAGACTTGTTTATGTGAGTAAGCACTTGTACAGTGTGCATGTATGTATAACTTAATATGTGCAGAAAAATAATTTAAAATGTGTATATTAATATTACAATGTGCGTTGGGGATTTTTAAACGAATATGCGTCAATTTATTCATTAATATGCGCACATTGATACATTATTATGCGTGTATTTCAGTCTAAATATGCATGAGATTGTATACTCACTGGCTTGTAACCAAAAAAACAAAAAAAAAAAAAAACAAATAAATGGACTTTAATGGGTGCATTTTTTATGAGTTGAATGACCATTCAACTTTAACACATTTCCTTTACGGGAAATGGAAAAATTGCTGACACTGAAATGGACTTGTCACTTATTTTAAAGATAAGTGATATGTCTATCTCGTTGTCAGAACTATATGTATTTAAATAAAAGATTTATAGTTGTGTAAGCATACCACATAAAATTGTCATTTAACACTTAGGCAATGCACACTGTGTGGTTTATAAATGCATATAAACGAGTAAATAAACGAACAGCAATTATATATCTAACGGACATTATTGCTTTAATGTGCGTTACATCTACACTTAACATGCGTATATGTCTACTTCAGTGTGTTTGTATATCTCAACTTTCATTGATTAAACATTTAACTTGCTCGACATTAAACCTTAAGATGCGTAATATGCACAAAGACAGTATGCCTTGGTGTGCACATTTAATACACATAATATGCAACCGTTCATAAGCCAGGAGTATGTTGAAGAGTCTATTTAAAGAATGGATAATCCATCACACCTTCTCATCTCAAGCAAGATGGATTCTAAAAAAACAAAAAATGTTGAGAAAGACAAATAGTCTAAGAAGTCCCGAAAACCCCTTGCCAAAATGCCAAATGAAGATCTAGGAGCACTGAAGAAGGATCTGAATGATCCAACTTTCGACGAACGTTTTCAAGCATTTATTGACAACTACCCAGTTGATAGTATTCCTGATGATTCAGACAGCGACGCAGATACAAAAATCTCTTTCAACACTTGGAAAAGAGAGGCTCTTGCCCACCTAGCTGATGAAGAGGAAGAAGTCGACTCTCAAAATGGACCAAGCTTTGTGAAGGAAGAAAGGAAATATTAAGCTCGATTATCTTATGATGGACGCATGTTCTTAATATTACGTTTTGATGTAATAAGTCGACAGTGTTTAATGATTATATAATAAGAAGTTTATTATGGTGAAGTTGGTCATCATCACGATGCTTAAAATGCATAGATAAAGCATTTAAATTGCGCAGCATTAAACCTTAAGTGCGTTAAAAAAAAAATTAATATGCCTATAGTAAAGTCTTTATGTGCGTTGGATTGTATAATATGTGCCTATAGTATAATATGCGTATATTATAATGTGCATTTATGTAAAACTTAATGCGCGTAACCAAATGTACTAACATTCGTAATGAATTTGTGTGAATTTAATCTCTAATATGCGCTAAGGAATACTTTAGAGTGCGTGTATTTAAGTATTAGTGTGCAAAGACAATATGCCTTTGTGTGCAAACTTGTCCATTAATACTCTGCCGTTCATTATTGAAACAAAATAATAATAATAATAATAATAAAATAAAAATTCAAGTCTTTATATTAAAACACTTGTTTTTCAGACTAAACACTTGTAGAACCGAAAATTAAAAAATATATATATTTAATGTGCACTACATTAAGGATTAATATGCGTGGTAGGGTAGAATAATGTGCGTATCGGTTTATGTATTAAAACTTTGGTCAATTTTAAATGCCAAAGGACTTACATGCGTAAATTAACATTTAACTTGCGCTACATTAAAACTTAAAATGTGCAATCTGCCCAAATACAATATTCTGCCGTTCTTTATTAAAAAAAATAATTAACTCCATGTTCATGACCTCTGCGAGCTTGTCAATTTCTTGGGTTTTCCAAAGATCTATATACCCACTTTAGCAGCACCCATAATGCAGTCTTGACCGTACTGTTTGGTTTGAATGGGCGAGGAGACCTCTATCAAACTGGAAGCCATGGCGGAGAACATCCCAAACTTCCAACAATCTCAGGTTGGAAATTTGCATTAAGGGATGTTTTGTTTTCAGGTTTAGAATGTGTTGTTATTGAAATCAATTACAATGACAACAAAAGGAGAAGGAGGGCGAGTATTATGAGGGTATACATTGTGAAGAATGTAAAGTAATGGTGTGGAATACTCAATCGATGCCATCACAATGTATGCTCTATTGATGAGTGTTCCTCCCCTTTTATAGGCGAATAACTAGGTTAAATTCACTAATTTGAGAAATTCAATGTTGACCGTTTCATAAAATTAAAAATATCTTTTTTCCATTTTTTATTTACCTATACTTGGTGTTGTATACAATTACTGATATTCAAATATTTTCCTTCCATTTTTAATTCACGTTCCATTGTTTGAAATTGTGAAAAGATTCGTTGTAGAAACAATAGACTTGTTTTTGCGAATGAACACTTGTACAGTGTGCGTGTATGTATAACATAATATGTGCACCAAAAATGATTTAAAATGCGTATGTTAATATTTTCAATGTGCGTGAGGAATTTTTAACACTAAAACAATGTGCGTATGTTAAAAACGGTTTGATAAATAAAAAAAAAAATACTTTAAGTCACATTTGTTGATTAATACTCTAACCCAAATATATAGCCCTTGTTGTTTCAACTGAACACATATTCAAAAAAGAACACAATATGCCTATAATAAAGTCTTTATGTGCGTTAGATTGTATAATATGTGCCTATAGTATAATATGCGTATATTATAATGTGCGTTTATGTAAAACTTAATGTGCGTAACCAAATATATTAACATGCGTAACGAATTTGCGAGAATTTAATCTCTAATATGCGCTAAGGAATACTTTAGAATGCGTGTATTTAAGTGTTAGAGTGCGAACAAACTTAATGTGTGTATCCTGATGCATTGACATGTGTAAATGCACACACCAGTGAGCATGCGCGAATACTTTAATGAATGTGCGTGATTTTAATCTCTAACATGCGCACATGAATAATTTAGTATGCGTATAGTCAGGTCTTAGTGTGCGAACAAACGGTCAAAGACAATTTGCCCGAAGAAAAAAATTTAAGAAAGTCTTGGGGGGGGGATTCGATCCTAGGCAAAGTTAATATGTACAAAGACTTTTACCATTTCACCAGTGGGCTCATCCATTTATTTATTGTATACCAAAAAATATGTAACCTTCCAACTGATCACAAATTAAAAAGCATGTTTGTAACGCACATTACGGCCTTAAGGTGTGTTAGAGACACACTTAATGTGCGTCTCCAAACACTTTAAACATGTGTGTGTGAATGCTTCATTGTGTGATTGTAATATTTTAACGAATATGTGTGAAGTTACTTTTTAATATGCGAACAGTAATATTTTAACGTTTAACTTATATATAAAACTACTACGCATAACAATCCTTATTCAATTCAAATGACCAAAAGCCTACTCGTGATAACAAACACATTAACACTATATTTTCTCATTTCCCATCCTCTTCTTGCTTGGGCTTGTCTCACTGACTGACATATCTTGGACATTTTTATTTTT
This sequence comes from Ipomoea nil, assembly GCF_001879475.1. Lineage (NCBI taxonomy): Eukaryota > Viridiplantae > Streptophyta > Magnoliopsida > Solanales > Convolvulaceae > Ipomoea > Ipomoea nil. The sequence continues at coordinate 2,623,940 of NW_017616704.1, read as the reverse complement.
ATTTTTATTTTGTTTGAAACTAGAAATTGATAAGTACTTTAAAGTAAACATTCACGCACATTGTATTCTTATTGCATGCATTTAAAAGACCAAATCAACGCATTTTATGAATTTTGCGCCACTCACATTAACAAATGTATTAGTCCTACTGTGTGGATAATAATAATAATAATAATAATAATAATAATAATAATAATAATAATAATAATAATAATAATAATAATATAACAATAATAATGCGTGTTTGATTTTTGTTTGTTTATTTAATTACTATCAATTGATTTTTGTTTGTTTATTTAATTACTATCAAGTAAAACACAACAAAATATATAAGAAGCAAAATAGGATTTATTATTTACAATGAACTAATTATATACATTGAACTACTACTACTACTAATATAATAAAAAAATAATAATAAAGAACATCCTACTAATTATCTAAAGCAACATCAACCAACACAACTATTGAAGCACACATGAGAGCTTATTATATTAATTAAAAATCCCAGGCAAACGACAGGATCCGTCTACACCTTTTGGAGATATTTCTTTTGGATAAGCCTGCATTAAGGTACCAAAGGACATATCTCCACAAGGACAATAGTTATGCTGTGCAACCGAATGCACCATGCGCATGGTGCATACGATGCAAAACGACGTCGTTTTGACTAAAAACGCGCGTCCCACTTAAAAAAAAAAAATCAAGTTCGATTCTCGGCAATAGCATTATTGTGGATATATAGTTATGAATTTCTGGATATATAGTTATGAATTTATGGATATTTAGTTCATTCATTGTGGATATTTAGTTCATTCATTGTAGATATTTACTTCATTCATTCACTGTGGATATATAGTTATGAATTTATGGATATATAGTTATGAATTTCTGGATATATAGTTATGAATTTATGGATATTTAGTTCATTCATTGTGGATATTTAGTTCAATCATTGTGGATATTTAGTTCATTCATTGTGGATTTTTACTTCATTCATTCACTGTGGATATATAGTTATGAATTTGTGGATATATAGTTATGAATTTATGGATATATAGTTATGAATTTATGGATATATAAAAATGTTATTGCCGGGAATCGAACCTGATTTCTTTTTTAAGTGGGACGCGCGTTTTTTAACCAAAACGACGTCGTTTTGCATCGTATGCACCATGCGCATGGTGCATTCGGTTGCACAGCATAATTTGCGCCACAAGGAGTAGAGGATCATGTCGTATGTCTGGGCTAAAACAACACATTCTAAACCTGAGAAGATCGACTTCAATGAATGTAAACCCTAACTAACCCTAATTACGGTTTAGATCCATAGAGAAGAAGACCTTCTCAGGTTTAGACTGTGACGTCTTAGTTGAGAACCAAAAGATCCACCTATGGCTTTCAACCGAGCTCTACTCAAAGGATGTCAGGTTGCTCATAGCTCCTTTGTCCCACGTAGCATAGCTGTTTCCCACTCGATCGGAGGTGGGAAAGGGAGGGTGGTGGGGGACGAAAGTATTGTGGTGTTGTATTTGATCAATGGGATGTTTATTATGACACCCCGCAAATCTAAATCCTATTTAAGGATTAATTAAGTAATTAATCCTAATCTAATTGATGAATTATTCTTAAATTCCTGAAAATGCAATAGTCGGGGACTAGTATTTGACTAGTCAACCAAAGTCAAGGTGTTGTACCTAAAGGTTTGAGGATAGTTCCCTTGTTCCCTTACACTTCTTCATTTTAGTAAGGGTAATGGAGACATTTCACCTCATGTTAGTATTGCAAGCTAACCTAGAAGACACCCTTCATTCTTTCTCTTACACTTTCTAAACTTGAGTTCCTCCTTCTCTCTAAAAGTTAGATAGCTTTTCTTCCAAGCCAAGTTGAGACTTTACAAAATCTTCAAAGTTTGTCTCCAAGATTCCACCTTTCCTACTCTTGAGCATCTAGGAGGGTAAGATCTATGTTCCTCTTGTGTTTTTGGTGTTTTCTAAGGTGTCTTTTCTTAAAGATGAAATCTTTATGATCTTTTGGTGTGTTCTTGAAGTGGGTGTTGAAGGTGAACCTTGTTAAGATCTTTGAGAGGTGTTGTAAGTGAAGAATTTGTCTACAAGAGGTAACCCATGCTCTACAAAATCTATTTTGCTTACCTATATGATGATTTATTGGATTCGATGTGATTTTGCTATGAAATGTGAGTGTTGATGCATTATCTTGTTATTAGGGTTCATGTATGCCATTGCTTGGCTATTCCTTTGATTCAAGTCATTTTGTTGTATTTTGTGAGATTTGGCATGTTTTGGACTTGAATTTGAGTTTGGAGTAGAAAATCCCCGAAGGGATTATTTTGGTACAGGGTGTGTACCCGCGAGCGAAACGGCGGGCAGGGCACCACCCGTCGCCCCACCCGCGGGGTACGTAGCCGGTGGGAAGTGGTTCCCGCGGGCAGAACCACGGGTGGAGGTCCACCCATGGCTCCACCCGCGGGTACAGTGTGGTGTTTGTGTGGGGATTGGTTCCCCGTGATTCTTTTGACTCGGTAATTGATGTTTTGACTTCCCGATGTTCTTTTGTTGGGCTTTTTGAGTGTCTTCTTGATGTTTCGTATGTCTAGAACTATATGGTAGGATTCCATGTAGGTTTTGGTGTTTTGAATCGTGCTAAGTGTTCAACCTTGTGATTCGTTGAACCATGATGAGTCTTGTATGTTCTTCGGAACTATGTTTGGTTTACCCGTTGATAATCATGCTAGTTTGATGTTGAAATGCTAGTGTGTATGGTTTGTTCTTTCCTATGGGGATGACAACTTGTGTTGATCATCATTGTTGTCGGATTGAGATCCTTCCTTGATTGAGTATGGTTTCATATCTTCGTTGTGATCCGTTGATTGAATCCTATGATGTTGTGTGCGTTGGTTGTACCTGGATTGCACGATTAATGGTATGGGACATTAATCACCAAGGTACAGATGTGGTCCTCGTGGTGGCCATGATGTGATATGATTATGGAGTTGTAATTGGGCTTCAGGCTCATGTGATTTGGGCTACAGGCTCATATGGGTTGGATGGCTTCAGGCCGTGTGAATTGAATGGTACCCTCGTGTACTATGAAACCGGTGGTATTGTTGGAGATTGTCGGAGTGGGGACGACGGTCCTCGGAGGAATAAGGTTGGACTTGGTGTACAGGGGTCCTGGAGGTAAAGGTTGGAACCGTAATAAGGCCGGGGATAGGCAAAAGGTTGGAACAGGGCATAAGGTTGGAACCGGTGACATGAAGTGTCATTATGGCATGAAGTGCCAATGTGTGTGATTGCGTATCCTCTTTCATTGTGTATGTCAGGTGATAATCTACTGTGTGATGGTAAATTACGCCTTGATCTGTTCTTGTGTATCGTTGTACTTCTTGTTGTCTTGGGATGTGTTCCCTTATCTTTGTTGTGAGTGCATAGAGTCTTGTGTTGACTTCTACTCTTGGATTTGAACTTATATATACTATTTCCCATTTCGCAAATGATTTTGTATATACTATCTATCTATGTACGATATTTCACATGTATTGGTGGGTTACCAGCATCATTCGCTGACCGGGCGTCGTCCCATTTATTTATGTGTTTTTCAGGTCCCGAGTAGTGGGCGAGCGCGACAGTGATGGCTAGTTTAGTCACCCAGACTCTTGTAGTTGTGTTTTGGGCTTGTGTGCCCCTTTTGCTAGACTGTGTAGGTTGTTTTGGATGTTGTATTGCCTGTGCATTCACAATGGTGTGAGCGTGGCATAACACTCTCCATTTTTAGACTTATTTATATAGACTTCCGATGTGCTTTGTTTATGTTTTGTGGTTAGATGTTTTGCATATTTAAGTTTGAAATAGCATGAAAATCGGGGGTGTTATATTTATTTTCAGGTTTAGAATGTGTTGTTGTTGTAATTAATTACAATGACAACCAGGAGAAGGAGGGCGAGTATGAAGATGAGGGTACACATTATGAAGAACATGAAGAACGCGAGGAAAAAATGATACTTGTTGTGATGCATTGTATAACTCAATTGACGTCATTTCAATATATAATACAAAGAAAACCCTTGATACTCGATTGTTGGGTGTTCCTTCCTTTTTATAGGCTAAAAACTTGGTCACATTCACTGATTTGAGAAATTTAATGTAGACCTTTCATAAACTTTGAAATGAAATGGGGTTCACACGTTTAATGTGCTTTTGATTGATATATAACGTGCGCGAAATACCAGTACTGTGTCCATCAATGACAAATGCCTTAGATTTATCAAGACTTCGTATAATAGGTACGTTTTTTTATTAGCAAAAAAAAAATACGTTTTTTTAGTCGTTGCATGATAACTTTGAATGACAGTTTTGAATGACAATTAGATATTCAAAGATTTCCTTCATAGGAAATAGATAAATTGCTGACAACGATTAGACTTGTCACCTACCTTGCCCATACGACTGTTACTTCAATTGTGACGGGGTTCAAGGAAGTTTAATTTGCTTTAGTTACCTCTATAATGTGCGCGATAAAACATTACAATGTGCGTGTGTATCTACTAGAGGGGGAGTTGGTTGACAATTTATAATAAGGGAGAATAGCAAACGCGTTAGATTTTTCAAGATTTCCTTTAATGGGTACGTTTTTTAAAGCAGTGAATGACCACTAAAGATACTGTCCGTTTCCCCAACTACACATGCGTAGTTACTAGTTGTGAATGACAATTCAATGTTGAAAGATTCCCTTTATGGGAAATAGATAAATTACTGAAAACGATTAGTCTTATAACTTACCCACACAACCCCAGCGTATGGGTGTGTAGTGGTGGATTTGTCAATACATGGCAAGTCTATATGTAACTCACCTTATGGCTTTAGGGATCGGTTATATCCACATTTAACGTGCGTGATCAAATACTTTAACATGCGTATATGAATACTTCAGTGTACTTAGACAATCTGATGTCCGATCCAAATGCCTTAAACAATCAAACCACTTCTTAATAAAAAAAAAATATAAAAAGCAATTCGAATAATATTAATCTCCTTATTAATTATAGATATTAATTTGCTAATTATAGGTGTTATGTGTATGCTTAGTTATTAACAGTACAATGTGCGTCTGTGTATAACTTAATATGCCCAGAGGAATAATTTAATATATATAATAATATTTCAATGTGTGTTGTACACATATTTTTACGAACATGAGTGTATTTATTACTTAATATCGGCTCATGCATACAATAGAATGCATATAGTAAATTCTTAATGTGCGTCATTTTTTAAAATCAATGACATGTAAAAAAAAATATAGGCGTTTTATCTTAAAAATTGCATGAGTGTCAAATGCGTTAGATTTTTCAATATTTACTTTAATGGGTGCGTTTTTTAAAGCACTTAATGACCATTCAAAGTTGACAGGTTTCCTTTATGGGAAATAGATAAATTGTTGACAGCGACATAGATTGGTCGCTTATTTTTGACATGTCTAATTCGTTGTCATAACTTTATCAAACAATTGTCATTTAACGCTTAAACAACGCACATCAAATGATTCTTTGACGCACACTGTATTATTTAGACACACATAAATAATTAATTAAACGCATATTAAGATATTATTTACAAACACGAAAGTAAGCACCGGACCATGTTATTCGCCTATAAAAAAGGGGCGAACATTCAACAATCGAACATCAAATTTTATTACCGATTGTCTAATACTCAATCTTTGTTGCTTTGCAATATATGGTTAGAAAAATGGCATCAGGTGACATTTTCACACCCACGCTAGATCCCTCAACATTTCTTCATCTCCTTCTTATTCTTCAAAATCTTTATCCTGCTCATGTTCCCCCTCTTTCTTCTTGTTTTCAGCATAATTAATTACCAAAGCAACACATTCTAAACCTGAAACAATTGACCTGGACAAAGAAGCCTAGGTGACGGTTTGTTCTTCTCTAACGAAGTCTTAAACCATTTCCAAATGCTTTGTCATCGTCAATTGCAGTTTCCAAATATCGTCAAACCAATGGCAAAGAGGTATTTGGCATGCTTTTTGCTTCTTGGTCCATTGGTTGGTAATATTTGGCAAACAGGGCCTGTTCCGAAGGAATAAACCTCGAGACAGGCCGTCCGTCCTTCAACCTCTTGTAGCAACGTAAGCCTCTAATGTAGGCTTAACTAGAAGAAATATTTTCAGAGGCAACAATTTATCCTGTGTTGGTAGTGAAAAAGAAGATGAAGACAGTAGCTATGAGAAGGAGGACGGCTGGAAAGATGGGCAACAAATGTATTATGAGGAAACCAATGCACATTATTATTGTTGTTGTTATTATTATTATTATTATTATTATTATTATTATTATATCTTGGTATTTGTTTAAATGTGTATTTATATTGAATTACCAGTGTTTTTGGTTATGAAATGAATTCACACATTTGAATGCGTCATAATACTACTTAATGTGCGTTGTTTCTCTATTAAATGTCTTGTAGCCAATACAAAAAAAAAAAATTAAAAAAAAAAAGTAAATATTTTATGTCTAAAAACAAACCAATGTGCGCAGCCTGATACTTTAATTGGCAATGAATGCCCTACGACTTGATACTTTAACATGCGCGAAGTAATATTTAGTATGTCTATAGTTAAATCTTATTGTGCGTCAGGCTGTGTTATAAATTTCTTGTTGCCATCGACAACAAACAGTCAAAGACTGTATAATATGTGCCTATAGTATAATATGCGTATACTATACTGTGCGTTTAAGTATAACTTAATATGCGTATCCAAATAGATTAACATGCGTAACGCAATTGCGTGAATTTAATCTCTAATATGTGCTAAGGAATACTTAAGTATGCGTATATTTAAGTCTTAGTGTGCGTCAGATTGTATAATCAATGAGTTGTCCTAATCAACAACAAGCGGTCAAAGACAATTTGCCTTGGTGTGCACATTCGTTGATTTATACTCTAATCCAAATATGTAACCCTTGTTCTTCCAACTGAACGCAAACTATAAAAGGAACACACTACCCGTATAGTTAAGTCTTTATGTGCATTAGACTGTATAATATGTGCCAATAGTATAATATGCCTATGCTGTAATGTGCGTTAAAGTATAATGTAATGTGCGTATCCAAATGGATTAACATGCGTAATGAAATTGTGTGAATTTAATCTCTTATATGCGGTAAGGAATACTTAAGTATGCGTATATTTAAGTCTTAGTGTGCGTCGGATTGTATAATCAATGAGTTGTCCTAATCAACAACAAGCGGTCAAAGACAATTTGCCTTGGTGTGCACATTCGTTGATTTATACTCTAATCCAAATATGTAACCCTTGTTCTTCCAACTAAATGCAGACTATAAAAGGAACACAATATCCGTATAGTTAAGTCTTTATGTGCATTAGACTGTATAATATGTGCCAATAGTATAATATGCCTATGCTTTAATGTGCGTTTAAGTATAACGTAATGTGCGTATCCAAATGGATTAACAAGCGTAACGAAATTGCGTGAATTTAATCTCTGATATGCGATAAGGAATACTTAAGTATGCGTATATTTAAGTCTTAGTCTGCGTCGGATTGTATAATCAATGAGTTGTCCTAATCAACAACAAGAAGTCAAAGACAATATGCCTTGGTGTGCACATTTGTTGATTAATACACTGCCGTTGTTTATTCAAATCAAATAATTTAAGTCTTTAGAGGTGGATTCGAACCTAAAATATGCAACCGTTAGTTAATAACGGATCACAAATTAAAAATAAAAAAAAAAAAAAAAAAAAAAAAAAAAAAAAAAAAAAAAAAACCACAATATACCTTTAGTTAAGTCTTTATGTGCGTTGTATTCCATGATCAATGACATCTAACAAGAATGTTAAAATGTGAATTTCGTTCATTCAAATTCATAAAAATTCGTTCAATTATCTCGGGCGTATATCTTAAACGACTATATATTAATTAAACTAGTATATATTAATTTAAATCGGTACTATAATAATTTGTTTAATTGTAAATATCATATGTGTGTGCCTAGTACAAGGTGCGTGTAAAAACATTTAATATGCGTATCCAGATGCATTGACATGCGTTAATGCACACACTAGTGAGCGTGGCGAATACTTTAACGAATGTGCGTGAATTTTATCTTTAATATGCGCAATACTTTAGTATGCGTATATTAAAGTCTCAGTATGCGAACAAAAACGGTCAAACAAAGACTTCGAGGAAAAAAAATTTGAGTCTTAAAGGAGGGATTCGATTCTGGGCAAAGTCGATGTGTACAAAGACTTCTACCATTTCGCCAGTGGGCTCATCCATTTATTTATTGTATACCAATATATATATAACCTTCCAACTGATCACAAATTAAAAATAACTCAATATGCCTGTAGTTAAGTCTTTATGTGCGTTAGATTCTACGATCAATGCCTTTTTACAAAATTATAAAAAAAAATGAATTACGTTCATTTAAATTCATGAAATTATCTCAGTCGTCGATCTTAAAGAATGAATTCCGGACATTTGAATTCAATTTCACGCAATCACACCGAAAAATAACTAAACTACCACTCCGGGTATTAAAAACACAAAAACAAAAAAAAACAAAAAAAAAACAAAAAAAAAAAAAAAAAAAAAAAAAAAAAAAACCAAAAAGAAACAAAAAGAAACATTTCTTCTTTACCACAATCAATTCAAAAAGCATTTTCAGAGCTTTTTCGCTTCACACTCGTTATTTCCAATTTGTTCTCTGTTACGCAGTTACCTTTTCAAGGTTGTAGTACTCCGTCAGTGGTTATCTACCAACACCTTGCGTCGAATCCCGTATTATTTTCAACTTCGCTGACTTACTAAAAGCATATATGGAGTAGAAAGAACATGCAACCCACACGGCCGAATCCAGCCAATTGCCACCTTCTACAAAAGGTAAATTTCATATATTCATTTCACATACGCCGTTTATAGTTTAATTTCACACACATTAGGTTTTGTATGTATAATTTTAAGATTTCAATTTCTCACACACTGTGAATTTAATTGCCAATCCCTAATAAATTTAAAATCACAAACATTATTCGTTGTACGTATACTTCACATGGATTCATCTTAAAGGTTTATTTTGCCGCACACTGTTTACTATTTATACGCACATTCTATTTCTATGATTTATAATTAACCCCAAAATTTATGTAATTGTTGTACGCATTTTATTCCATGCTTTAACGCACCCTAAGTTCTACAATGACGCACATTAAGTTATAAACTCACAAACCTTCGAGCTTTGCAGTCATGTCATTTTCCTTATGTAGTGTGTATCTAGACCAATTACATTCTGCATTTAATATGTTTTGCAGTTTACAAGAGTAACAGTTCGTATTTGTTCGCAATTATAGGTCCCAAACGCAAGAGGGAGCAGAATATGCAGATGTTGTTGCTGACAAGGATGAGGGGCCTATTCAGTCTGCAAAAAAAGACTCGAACCCGCAAAACTAAATCTGATGACATTCTTCAAGGCTTTAAGGATGTTCAGAACAGGGGGTCATCCTCTAAGGTTGTTAAGGCCATTACACAGTTTAATCCAGCACAACGACGTGCAGTTGAGGATATGGGATTCGGGAGTCTTCTACATATGACAATTACAGAGTTCCCAAACCACCTATGCTACTGGATTCTGCAACACTATGATGGAATGGTAGGCAAACTGACACTGCGTTCTAAAGAAACTTTGGACGTAACTGATGATGATGTGGAAGCTGTTTTAGGTTTCCCTAGAGGACCCCCTCGAGATTAAATACAAAGGAAAGAGGACTTCCTCTAATAATGCTTTATTCAAAGAGTGGAAGACTAAAATTGAGGCAAAAAATTCGTCAAATGTGACATATACTGAGGTTGTTAAAGCAATGCTTGCTTGTACCGATGGGGGGACATGGTTCAAAATCCATTTTATTCTTTTCTCCAACTCCATGTACATTGAAAGTACTAAAAATGGATATATTACGCCACATATTCTGGAGTTTTTGAACGATGTAAACAAAATTCCACATTTCAATTGGTGCAGATTCCTCCTCCGAACCTTAAGTGTTGCAACAGTCAGTTGGCGAAAGCAACATACTGGATATTTTCCCAGTTGCATGTTGTTTATGCTTGTAGGTTTTGATTCATATTGAATTTCTGTATATAAAAAAAATAAAAAAAAAAAAGACAATATGTGGCAGTTATTGATGTTAATGATCTTTTCATTTGTATTCAGGTACATTATGTTGATAGGTTGATTCTCCACTTCCAGCGACCTATCAAAAGGTCTATTCCAGCATTAATAGGGTGGACAACTGCCCTTTAAAAGGAACGGGAGAAGACTGAGGCTGAGATTGGTGGCTTTGGACGGAGAAGAATCGAGCCACGCAGTCCAGAATTTATACCAACCGAACCAGGTTGTGACATTCAACTACCATTACCTCCCATTCCTGTTGTTGATGCTCAGAGTCACCCTAAGACAGAACATGTGCCGCTTGATGGTGAGGAGGTGTGTTTTTTTTAACGCATGTTATGTGATAATCATATGCACATTAGTCTATATGCACATTAAGTATTTATATCAAGCACATTATGATTTAATTTGACGCACATTAATTGATAATCCTTTGCATATTACCATGGTTATATGCACATTAGTTGAATGCACATTAACGCTTTACATGACACACATTAAGGCTTGTTAGATGTAATTAACATTGATACACATCACGTACTAATCATACAAACGTTCATTTCCCAATAGGAATATTGCACTGGATACGCAGAGACTTTGAAAAACTTCTGTGCTGAGATGAACAAGCTAGTTCAATACAACACCAGATCATCCTCCGTTATTCACAACAAAGATAGGTTGAAGAATCTGAAATCCCTTGCTCACAAAGCACTTGCTGCTGGAATTTCAGGGGTGGAATCAGCTCTCTCACAAGAGGAAAGAGATGCATTTAGCAGCCAAGACTCATTATTTGACAACCCCGAAACATGTATTGCAATTGAACTTGCAATACAAAATAAACTGCAGTATCTTAAAGAGTCTTGTGATATCCCTGCTTCTGACTCTGGAATTGGCCCCATTCACAACGTTCAAGCAACCCCTATTCCAACACAAACACATAAAGAAATAAGTACTTTGGATGATGTTACACATATTGCTTTTCGCTACAATACTGAAGGAGAACAAGATGACGTTTCAGAAGAGGGACACGAGGTTTCAGAACAACTGCCAGTGTTAAATGCTAAAACAGAGACTGCTGAAAAAGAGAGTGAGCAAGTTAAGGCTTTTCCCAGTGAAGAGCATGAAGACGTTGCACAACAAACTACAATTGAGGACGTTGAGCAAGCTGAACTTCCAAAACATCTTTCACTGCTAGACAGTGATAAACATGCTGCTGATAAGGAGTGTGAGAAAACTACGACTGCTGGGAATGAAGAGCACATTAAAGTCACACAAGAAATTACAGTTCAAGATGTAGAGCAAGGTGAGCTTGCACTACAACTTCAAGTGTCATATGCTGATACACAGGGTACTGAGAAGGAGGGTGAGCATGTAGAAAGTTTTACAGAAGTTGAGCAACAACAACATGAAAGCATACCGGAGCCATGTCTTGAAGTAGCTGCTCTTCCTTTCATAAGGTGTCTTCTATTGTTCAAGCAGACCCTGTAATGTGTGTGCAACAAGCAGATGTTTCAGCCACACCAAATGCAGCCATATTATCAGTGTCTACTCTTGTTGCTGAACAAACAAATCCTACAATATCTAATGAAGGCAAAGTAGCAGCAGCTTCCAAGCAAGTTGGAAAGGCTATATCACAGCCTACTGAAGAGCATCCACAGAAAAGACGGAGAACAAAAAAGCGGTCAGATTCATTGAAATCTCCGTTCTTTATAAGACAAGTGCAAATCACATCAACGTACACTCCTGCTGAGAATGCATTTAAAGATTGGGTTGAAACAGCAGATGAATCGATTTTGTAAGTTATACCTAAAATCTCTAATTTGGTTTTTGTTGATTGAACCTGCTAAGATCTTGATTTTTTATTTTATTTTTTATTTGTTTAATCTTTATGTTAAATATTTTTATCTGCATATTTGTAGCTTTGAAACAGTGTTTAGCAATGGTGATAAAATTCTGTTCATGACGAATTTGAGGTCATTGCGAAAGGATGAGTTTGTCGAATCTGCAGTGTTGGACACTTGGAGTCTAATTCTAAATTACCTGGAGTATAACTGCAGTTCTAGAGGCGCAGTTAAGAGATTATTTTTTACAACAAATCCAGTGGTAAGTTATTTTTTGAACCAGTTATAGTTTCATGCACATTTAATAACATATTGAAGCATATATAGGATTGAAACTGTAATTATAAACTTTTTCATCTAGAAAGGCACACGTTAACATATGGTTTCACACACTTTGAGTCAAAAAAATAAAATAGCATCACTTATTAATGAAATGTATAATTAATATCTAATTGTCATAATTTTATAGACACATTCTATTGTGAATGCAACAAAGGAAGAAAGCAATGATGTATTGTACCAGATGTTTGAAGCTTATATTGATGCAGAGATTGATGCTTTTGAAGATCCTATTAATCGTCGTTTGGTAAATTATATTCTAAATTCTTTACATACAATTTGTATTTATCGTTTCTTTGTGCTAACACATTTAAAACAAATTCCAAAATGTAGTTCTTTTTTCCAGTCATTTCATTTGACCACATATATGTAATATGCTTTGATTTGATGATTGGCTATACCCGGATTGATATAATCGACAATTCCTCCGTCGATGGTGATAAAACATACAAATATGGCAATATACCTGGTACATTGGTAAGTATTGACTCACACATTTTAAGTCATTATACAAACTTTAACATTTTGTTATAATTTTTTTTTAAAAAAAATAATTTTCTATTTTATTGCAGAAAGAATATTTTGCATAGTATTTGCATAGGAGGATGATGTTCTCTGCTCAACAGGCAGTTAAAAATGCTGTACCAACAAGAATGGAGATGAAATGGAGAGATTCAAAAAACAAGACTGATTGTGGTGTATTTGAAATGCGTCACATGGAAACGTACATGGGCACTGGAGCGAAAGATTGGGTATGTGGCATCCGGAAATGAAAGAAGACAGATATTGATCATCTCAGGGTCAAGTACATTGCAGCCATTTTAAATGCTGAAAATAACGAATTGTCACTTGTGAACAATAAAGCAGTTGGTCTTGTAAAGAAATGATGAATTAGTATTAGTTTATGTAATTAACAAACATTGATATATTTTTGTTATATAAAATTCTTTTGTTACATTAAGCAAATTAAGTTATATTTTGACGCACATTATGATTAACATTGATGCCACTTAATACCTCGCGTAGTTGAAAAATCTTAACATGTTTATAAAACAAAGTTAATATGCGTTTGGTTTTGTAAAAGACTTAATGCGCGTCAACAAAAACTAAACATGCGTGTTGGAGGGCTTGAAAAAGACAAATCCTAGCGTATGTGAGTTTGTTTATTAACAGCAACAAACTTTTTAAAAAAACAAAAAAAAAAAATATAACTTCAAAATCATTAATGTGCGTTTAAATATACTGTATTATGTGCCAGTAATTGTAACCGGTGTCACCTGTATATTTAATGGACCTAACGACTTTAAGATGCGTTAAATCCACACATAATGTGTGCCGCTAAATATTTAAACATGCGTATGCTAATACTTCAGTGTGCTTGTGTGTTAAGTTATTTCGCGCATTGAACTTAAAAGAGCACAGTTCTGTCATTTAAAATCAATTTCGCACACTTCGGTTGTAAAATAACTGAATTAGTACTCTGAATATTAAAAAATAAAAAAATAAAAATAAATAAAAAACCCCCATAAACAGAAATCTTCCTACCTTCGCATTGTTCAATTTCCAAAAGCATTTTTCAAAAATTTTACACATTACATTTGTCATTCTTCATTCGAAGCTTTTTTTTAACATCACCGCACACATGGCGTCGCCGGGAAATGCTCCGCGGTCTGAAAAATCTACTCAACTATCAACTACTGTACAAGGTAAATTCCACCCTATTCATTCCAATAATATCGTTTAGTGTTTAATTTTCTCGCACAATATGCTTTGCATGTTTATTTCAGAATGATGCAAAAATAAGGTTTAAATACAAAAACAATATCGTACTAGTTCACGCATACTATGAGTTAAATTGCTGCAACCCTTCATTGACGCACACTAGTAGCTAATTACACGAACATCTTATGTCTGCGAATTGATTTTCAAATTGATGCACATTAAGTTTTAATTAAACACGCACCTTAACTAATGCTTGTATGCAATTTACGTCATGTCTTAACGCACAATAAGTAATAATCTAACGCATAACTTGTACTATCCTAATGCAAGTTAAATTTCAAACTCACTCAATAAGTTATAATTTCACGCATATAATGTACTATCCTAACACACATTAAGTTTCAAACTCCCATATCTTTATGTTTGATAAATTATGTTGTTTTCCTTGTGCAGACTATATTCAACTTAATGCACATTGATTATGCATTTAACCTTGCTTGCATTTTGCAATCAATTTATATATTCGTTTTTTTATTTTTTTTATTTTTTAAAAAACTATAGGTAAAAAACGCAAAAGCCAACAAAAATTAGACATGATTGTTGCTAGAACATCTGGGGGGGGGGGGGGGGGCTGTACAGGTTACAAAACAAAAACAGAGATCTAAAAATAGAAACCAAGGAATTTATAACGGTGTCCCTGAAGTTAAAAACAGGGGATCATCAGCTAGGTTGATTGATGCAATTAAACATTTTAACCCTGAACAACGAGCTGCTGTCAAGGATATTGGTTTTGGGAGTATCCTTAGTCTACAGATTACAGAATTCTCAATACGACTATGCTACTGGATGCTCCAAAACTATGATGCAATGGATAGTACATTGACATTGCATTCTGGTTATAAACTTGATGTAACAGAAGATGATGTTGAATATGCTTTAGGATTCCCCAGAGGACCATTTCAAATTGTATACGAGAAAGATCGGTTATCTCCTACTCTTCCATTATTCTTGGATTGGAAAGACAAAGTTAAACCAAGAAACCCGACCTCAATGCTGTATGATGAGGCTATTTCAGCAATGGCGGACTGCACTGACGGGGGTGAACGGTTCAAAATCCATTTCATGGTTATAATAACATCTATGTACATAGATGGCCCTAAAAGTGGATATGTTGGTCCACGTATCTTGGAGGCGTTGAATGATGTCACAAAAATTCGAGATTTCAATTGGTGTCGCTTCCTTTTGCGAAGATTGAATACTGCAGTACTCGCTTGGCAACCGAACCCTACTGGTTATTTCCCTGGCTCTCTCCTGTTCATGTTTGTAAATTTTAATATGTATTTATTCTATGTAAAATGCAAAAGATAGGATGTTATGTTGCTAACAGTTGTCATTTGTATTCAGATACATTATGTTGATCGTGTTGTGCTACAATTCCATAGACCTATTAAAAGAGCTATTCCAGCTTTGATAGGATGGACAACTAAACATTTAAAAGATCGAGAGATGGAAGAGTTTAAGTCTGGCACTTTTGGACGAGGCAGAATTCATGGACATAATCCCCAGTTTGTGCCCTCTTAAGCAGATTCAGAAGAATTAGATTGTAATGATTAACTAGAAATGGAAGGATTGACATGTAGTGATCACCGAGCATTACCACCTTTTCCTACTGTTAAAGGTCAAAGACAGACTGAAGTCCAACATGTGCTGCTTGAAGAAGTGAAGGTCTGTTCTTCATTCGATAATGTTTTTTTTTAATTTTATTCAAACTAGTTTCAGTTCTATTAGTGTATACTTGAAATGCACATTATGTTTTGCCATTACGCACACGCAATATTTCATGTGCACGCACATTGAGTTTCTATACGACGCACATCATGTGATAATCGTATCTACATTAATTCTTACAACAGGAATACTACACTGGTTATGCACAGTCTCTACAAAGATTTTCTGATGAGATGGTAAATCTAATTGAGTACTCAAAAAAATCACCAGCCATTATTGATAAAAATGAGAATATAAAAAACATGCGTTCAATGGCTATAAAGGCACTCAGTCCTGTAATTCAAGGCGTTCAATCATCTCTCTCCCAGGAAGAGCGAGAAGCATTTAGCAGCCAAGACTCCTTTTGGGACGACCCACAAACATATATTGCAATTGACCTTGCAATACAAAAAAAGGAAAGAGTACTTGGAAGAACAGTTGTTTGACTTTTCCAGTTTCAACCTTCTAAAAACCCCAACGCCAAGCCCCGCTTGCAGCAATGCTAATAGTGTTACAGTGACCCCCGTTGTCACTTCCAATCCAAAGGAAGCACAGAGAGAAAGAAGTATTTCAGAAGAAGTTTTAAATATTGTTGCTTGCTACGTTGTTGATGATCATCAACAGACTACTTTGAATGACAACGAGAATGACCAAGTTAAATCTCATGACGAAGAGCACTGTGATGACAGTACAAATAAAGTAGATGTTGAAAAAGATGCTCTTGCCACAGATATTGAAACACATAAGGTTCAGAATACAAACAAAACAGAGGTTGAAGAAGCTGCAAGAGAAACAGAAACACCTGCTTAAGGGGGGTTACAGAGAGACTGTATAGAAAGCACAATGATAGATGCAATGGACTCTCCATGCTTTAAAAGAAAACTGAACTTCAAGGAACCGCACACTGTGAATGAAATCGCGTTCAACAACTGGATTTATAACGCCAATGA
Source organism: Ipomoea nil (assembly GCF_001879475.1). Taxonomy (NCBI): domain Eukaryota; kingdom Viridiplantae; phylum Streptophyta; class Magnoliopsida; order Solanales; family Convolvulaceae; genus Ipomoea; species Ipomoea nil. Next base: position 2,607,091 of record NW_017616704.1, on the reverse strand, counting down.
TACAAAATTGTAAGTTACGCTTGAAATTCCTATCTACGAATTAAGTTCCAGAGCAAGTTAGTGCTACCTGTGTGATAGTAGAGGTGACTAATGTGTTTGAGTCTTATGCTTAATGTGCCTGATATTTCTGCTTAGTGTGTGTGAGTGTGTAATGCTTAATGTGCGTCAGTACTGGACTTGAAGTGTGTGAGTCTTGTGCTAATGTGCGTGAGATTTATGCTTAATGTGCGTCAGTATCTACTTAATATGAGTTGTGTGAGATGTTAAAACTTTAACGTGCGTGATTTGTGTGCTTAATGTGCGTGAGCTTTGTGCTTAAGGCGAGTCTTGTGCTTAAGATGCGTGAGTTTTGTACTTGATTTTGCTTGAGTGTTTATTTAATATGAGTTGTTGTTAAAACTTAAGGTACATGTGTTTTTGTAGAAAGACACACCTATATTAATTGTACCACTTAAGTTTGCTTTTTTATTTATTTACCTATTGATTTTTTTAGTTCATATCTGAATATTTTTCTAGGTACGAATTTGTTTTTAAACATGGGGAAAAACATTTAACGATGGCTGAATTGAGGTCATTGAGGAAAGGTGAACATGGAAGCTGGAGTTTTGAATACTTGGGCTTTAATTCTAAATAACATGGAGATCTACTCCTTTAACTTTCCTAACAAAAAAAAAAAAAAAAAAAATTCTTTTTCTCAACAACACCAGTTGTAAGTTATATTATTATTGATTTATAATTTCATGCACATTAACAAATATCTTGAAGCACATACTACATTGCTGATGAAATTAACATACTCCTGTAGGCATATTCTATTGTGTATAAACCACCCGGATATACTACTGATCAATTGTATGAAAAGTTTGAAGACAGTGTTAATCATTACATTGGCACTGCTACTGGTGACCCTACAAACTCTCATCTGGTAAATTAAATTCTATATACTTTCATTACATTTGTATTTATAATTTCTCTGAACTAACATGTACAAAAATGAAGTTCTTTTTCCCAGTCATTACAAGTGATCATATATATGTCATATGCATTGATTTGGATGTTTATCATACATGCATAGACATAATTGACAATTCTTCTGATGACGGTGCTAGTATTGCCAACAAAAAAAATAAAATATAGATTCAAATTAATTAATGTGCGTCCATATTCACCATTACGTGCGATTTATTAAAGTACAACGTGCGTGAACTCAATTCTTAAGGTGCGTGAGTTTGTTTATTAAAAATAAAAATAAAAACATAATAAAAATTCAACCCAATTAATGTGCGTTCATATACACCGTTACGTGCGAGTTAATAAAGTACAATGCATCGTGCGTGAACTCAATTCTTGATGTGAGTTCGTTTGATTACCAATTAAGATAAGTCAATTTACTCTCATATCTCTTTAATATGCGTCATATATCTCTTTAATGTGCGTCTGTCCGTCTAACACTTACCATGCGTGCATGTATTACACAGTGTGCTTCAAAATATAACTTAATGTGCTCCATTTTCATAACCAAATAAACTGGATCAATTTTCAGAGATGAACAAAACCAAATGCAGATCCACGAGAAATAAATACTAGATAACGAGAGATACGAAAAAAGTTTTGAAAAACAAAAACAATGACAACCGCAATGCCAGACGAATGAGAGACGACAGAAAACTGAGCGATTCGTTAAAATAAAAAATAAAAAATAAAAAATAAAAATAAAAATAAAAACAACGGCGACGACAATGCGAACGACGAGAGAGAACAGCGATGGAGGTTTTTTTTTTTTTAAAGGTAACAGCGATGAAGGTTAATTTATTCAAAATTACTAATTTGTCCCTCAGTACGCGAATAAGCGAACTTCACTGTTTAAGATCAACGGTGAAGATATTTTGATGCATTAAAAACTAACGGCAGCCATACAACCGCACACCCGCACCTAACAGTGACAACCGCACCAGAACCCGCACATATATATATATATATATATATATATATATATATATATATATATATATATATATATATATATATATATATATATATAGGCGGGTTCAGGTGCGGCAGTGTCTTACGGTGCGGCGATTTCTTACGGTGCGGCAACACCAATAGTTCACCAAATATGCACCATCAACGTTAGGAAATACACCACACAAAACAGAGTAAACAGAGTCCTACATCACCAAACACACACCATTAGGTGTGAGTAAAAACACCATACACTGTTCGGAAATACACCATTGGGGGTGGTGAGTTATATGGTGTATTTTTTGAGTCTGTGGTGTATTTTGTGATGTTTTATTACATTTCATTGTGGTGTGTTTTTATTACACTGTTGGTGCATATTGTTAACACTGTTGGTGTATTCCGGAATTCCGCCGCACGGTAAGACCCCGCCGCATATATATATATATATATATATATATATATATATATATATATATATATATATATATATATATATATATATATATTATGTGTCGGCGTTTATTTATTTATATCTATGAATGTATATCAATGCTTAAATATTAAAGAAAAAAACTAAATATATAAATATACACACATGTTATTTGATTATATAAACATATATTAATTTTATTATTATTATTATTATTATTATTATTGTTATTATTATTATTATTATTATTATATAAGGATTAGTTAACAAGGGCAAAATTTGAATAATTCAAGGTAATCTAAGATTACCTAAGAAAACGGGGGTAATCACATTACCTTAAGATATCACCGTCACATCAGCTTTCAGAATATTACTAAGTAATCTCATAACTTGAACCAAATAAGGTAATATAACATTATCATAATCAAATTACCTAGGTAATCTAAGATGACCTGAACCAAACGCCCCTAGTGATTTTAATTGTAAAAAAAAAATCATTATTTCTCAAGTAATTAGTAGGGGTAGAATTTGGCATATTCGAAATATAAATAGATGGATTTTAGTGAGATTCAATTTTAAAAATTTCAGGGGTGCCTTTGCAAATGTTAAAACTTTAATTTGATTAAAAACTTTAAAGTTTTTCCTTGTTTTATGGGATGTACTAGGTTAAATGCCGACTCACTCAGGACGCATAAATCATATAATCGCCCCCATCCAAAGCTTCCAGCGTTGAACTGATGAAATTAGCAGAAGACATTTATTAATAGTGTAATTACTATAGTAATATCATCTAAAGATTTTCTGTTTTGGTAAATAAAAGCTTCGAGTAATTTAGGGTTAGAGGTAGGGTGTTTGTTTTAATTGTGGAAGCAAATCAGGAATCATTAATGGAGGAGATAACGGAGGGAGTCACCAATATCAACATTAGCGCCGGTGATCTTCAGAAGAAGAATCGCATTCAGGTCTCCAGCACCAAGAAACCATTGTTCTTCTATGTCAATCTTGCCAAGGTGATATAATCTCTCCTCCCATTCACCTCTCATGCACATATATGTATATATTGTCGTATAAATTCTTTTGTTAATCTGGATCTGAATTTGAAAGAGTAACGTAGTGTGTTGGGATGTGCATTAATGTTGATGTTGATAGATGGATGGATATGTTTGGTATTCTGAGTGTAATTTGGTGTTTGGGATTTGTGTTATTTTTTTATTTATTTATGCAGAGATATATGCAGCAGTACAATGAGGTGGAGCTTTCTGCTCTTGGAATGGGTATGGCTTCACTTGCCTCTCTCTTGAGTTTTTCTGGCTTTTATGCCAAATTGCCAATGGAGTTTTACTTCCTCAATTCTCTATCTGTTTCTGGGTTTTTATGTTCATATTGTTCATTGTAATGAGCAGGAGTAATATGTGTTCATAATTGTGAATGTGCTTAATATAAATATAATGGAAACTGATTTATGCAATAATGGTTATATCTCGAGGATTGTTTAATTATAGACTTGCTAGCCTGCAGTTATTGAATTTTATAGAGTGTTATGTATATTAATAAGAATAAATATACAGTAGTTGGATGACTTGTTGATTTTTGTGTGACAAATTTAGGGCATGTCAATTAGTAATATATTGAATGTGTTGCATGTTATGGACTGATTCAGTTATTGGATATTTTTTCAATTAACAATCTTACTAATAATCAGTGTCCTAAAAATAGGCCTAGGAGGCCGCCGCCTAGGCGTGCCCCGCCCCCTATGCCGAGGTGATAAAGTGGTGTAGGTGGTTGCTAGTCGGCCAGCTGCATAGGGGTGTAGGTGGTTGCTAGTCGCCCAGCCGCATAGGTGGCTGTTTAGGCGGTTTAGTTGGCCAACTCAGCCGAGTCACCGGAACTCTTTTTTTTTTAGTTGGTTTTTCCGCTGAGCGGATCTAGGACTCAACTAACGCCTAGCGCCTTCTGCAACATTCCTAATAATACAGTTGGCTATGATTCTATTTTAGCCATATATGAACATATGTTCTGCTAGTTGTGTGTTTGGCATGATTGTTAATAATTCATTTGGGGAGAAGGGCCAAATAAGCCCTCAAAGGCTCAAACTATTGGGGGAGTTCAGTTGGACCATTGAACTTAAAAAAGCTTCAATATTCGCGAACTTAGAAAAAAAATAAAAAAGGTGCAATTAGCATTTTTATAGGTTAAAATCAAGTTGCCCTTCACATCTGCTTACATGACACCTTACATGAAAATGTTAACTAATTTATCACTAAGAAATTTCTGGTGACTTTCAACTTTTTAGCAACTCTTCTTTAATCTTCTGGCGAGTTAGAGGACAAGGAGAGTCCATAGTTTGGAGAATGAGGACAGAAGGTCCTTGTACATTGCTGTGGAGTGTGGAGGATGAGGATGAAGGCCCTCGTTCCTTGGCTGTAGAGGTTCATGCTCATCCTCCCATGGCTATGTAGGATGAGGTTCGTCCATGTCTTCCCATGGCTGTGGAGGACAAGGATGATTCTCATCCTACATGGCTGTAGATAGGTGAGAATGAAAAAAGAAAATATTTTTTTTTTTATTGCCTAATTTTTTTTTAAATATTCTGTAAAAAACATGTCAGCAAAAGAAAAAATTTTAAGGGTGCGATTGAACTTTCCACCATATTTTGAGGGCTTATATGGCCCCTTTCCCTTTCATTTGTATTGGCAAGAGGTTGCGTGTATTCCAAATATATAAATATTCCAAGCTACCCTTTGCCCTTTTATTGCATCATTGATGATTTTCCTTCCCTTTTTCTTTGTAGCTATTGCAACAGTAGTCTCAGTGGCTGAAATCCTGAAGAACAATGGATTAGCTGTTGAAAAGAGTAAGAATTTCAGTATTTGTAAAAGAGAATCTATATCCCAAACTGGAAAAAAAAATATGATTTTCTGATTCATTCTTCCAGCACTTTTCCACTGTCCAACATTTACCTGCTAAGCTAAATTTAGCAGAAAGAATCCTTTATCCATTGTCAGATTTGTTGTTCCTACTGTGCTAACCCCCCAAAAAAAACATTTATGTTGCAGAGATTATGACATCAACTGTTGATGTCAAGGATGATTCAAGAGGAAGGCCAATTTCTAAAGCCAAAGTAAGTTGTATTTTATGATTTTTATATATATAAATAAATAAATAGGAACTATATGGTAGCCCATGGTGTTAGGGTTTTTCAGCATAGCAGGTCTTTTTATTTCGTTATTTTGTGTATGTACCTCTACCCTTCAATCTGATGCAAAGACTGCCTGTTGACACACATGATACATGCAAGCAATCAATATGGCCATTACATGTCTGATCTTTCTTGTGTAGATTGAGATAGTGCTTGGGAAGAGTGAAAAATTTGACGAGATAATGGCAGCTGCTTCTGAAAAGGACCGTGGTGATGGAGAAGTGCAAAGTTAATTCCACCATCACAATCATTGTTTTTTTTTTCTTTGCTATATTTATCTTTGAATAGGAGTTGAGGTTTTGGAGTTGGTGGTTTTGCCAACATATGAGAACATCTAGAATCCTAAGTTGGCTTGTTTAAGCAACAGAGGTTACTGTGTTGAACAATCATCTTCTTTTTGAGAAATGCAGTTTTGTTACTTTGATGACAAATTTGTAATGTTTCTTGTATGGCAGCCAAGTGCATCATTATTGCAGTTTCAGAATTAAGGGCAACATTGAAATTGGAAAGGTAATGGAAATTAAATACTTGGTAATTATAATGAGTTTGAGTAGAATGAGTCACTCTGTTTGATAGTTAGTAAATAGGAATTGTAATAAAAACAAATAAATAAATATATAATAAAGATATATATACATATATATATATATATATATATATATATATATATATATATATATATATTTGTATATTTATTAAAATTTCATATTTAATGCATGGACAGTGATCTTTTTAATTTGTTTCATTTTTTTTTACATGAATTAATTTTTTTTAATCAAAATCCTCAACATAACCAATGACCATTTGACGTAATCTGCTTAAAGGTTTTTCATTGTTTTTTTTTTTTTTTAGGAAAAGATAATATATTAACTAATTAAGATCCAAATATAAGGAATCAAAAATAAAAGACCGTGGGCCGTGCGATTCGTTGTTTGCTTAACAAAAGTGCATGAAAAGCAGTTTAACAACACTCTAATATCCTCTAAAACAAGGCCAAAGTGTTTGCTAGAGCTTGAACAAGCATGAGGGCATCAGTTTCAACTTAAATCTTTCCCTGATACGTATGGCTAATGCTTCTGCCATTTTGGATGCCACGGAACGCGACTGCTGCAATGAAGCTCCCTTGATCTGAACGTACAATTGTTGTTGGCGGAAAATTTTGATGGAATTTTTTAGTTCTTGTAGCTTTATCAGATAAAATAATCCTTTCAAAAGTTTTATTTTGGTGATATAGCAATGTTCCAGAGGAATTACAGCCTTCATTTTTAATCTAGCTCCATTAGAAATGGTAGTTTAGTCAAGTTTATTACACCAAATCTTATAACCCTGTCATAATAAAATCTATCTGTCAATTCACAGCCGAGTAACATATGTAACATGAAAGAAACAGTGATTCCTATGAAATAATAATTTCTCTTCTAAGACCAAAAATAATAATATCATTAAGATGTCAACTAGGGGCAACCTTGCTCTAACCATAGTATCTGAATTCAACCACATTTCACCAAGACAACAAGAGCTTGGAAAATCAAACTACAAATACAACTAGGTAAATTCCAACGGCGCATCAAAACTAAAAACAGGACTTTGAAATTTAAATTTTGTTTCAGCTTATCTACCTACTATTTTTTTTTTTTTTTTTATCAAAAAAGGGGTAGGAAGGATGGGGATATCTCTCTACTGCAGAATACCAAAATTTCACTCATTCAGTGATTGTTAAGATGGAATTCACTTGGATTTCGGTGCTTTTGAAGATCCCTTATTGAAGGTTTTCTTAAGAGGCTTGCCCCTTGGTTTCAACTTGTTTGGTGTTGAAGTCTTTCCTTCACGGTTCCTCCTTCCCTTCTCCTTTTTCACATTGTACATGTTCACAGCCTGCAAACAAGCCAAAGTCAGACATGAATTTTGCAACCAAAATTATACCTTAGATCTCACAAGACTAATGAAAGGAGAAAAATGAAGAATAGATGGACCTTGTTAACATCGAGTATGTCATGTGAATTCTTTGATATTAGTTTGTTCAGAATTTTATCAGTTTGCTGTCTTTCTAATGAACCCATTCCTGATCCTTCTGCAACTGGTAGAAACTGGAGGCAAACAAACAACAGGTGAAGAATTCAATACACAGCCAAAAAAACTTGGCAACATAACGACAAAGAGAATAAAAAGGTCACCTTGCGATATTTCTTTTCATGTTTTGGGGGTTTTTCTCCGGCCAACTTCTTGTCGAACTTTCCACCACTAGCTGTGGCAGTTGCTGCCATTCCAGCAACATGTCCTAGTTCACCCTTACTAACTTTTCTAGGTGCAGCTTGTGTCCCTGTTATAGGTAATGAAGTGGCAGCAAGCTGAATATGGCTGCAAAGCAGTAACTTAATTAGATCTTGAGGCAGGACACTGAGAACCCACACTTTTAATAGATTTAGGTATACTAAGAACAAGAGAATACCATCAAGAGATGTACATATCAATATGCCATACAAAGTAACAAAGGCATAGGGTGAAAAACAGGAAGCAAAGGGAACAAGAAAAGAAAGAGCCACCACAAACTATAAGAGTGCATAAGATGTCAACGAGGAAACAAGGGTAAAGAGCCACCACAAGCTATGACAGCGCATACCAAGTTGATAAAAGTAAAAGAAATAAATGAAACACCAAAAGGCTAAAGAGTGAGACCTTGGCACTGCACCAACTTTTGCAGCTTGTTTCAAGTTTTGCAATCTATTTTTCTCTTGCTTATCAACTCTCTTCTTCTTTTCTTCCTTTCTCTTGGCAAAAGGATCTTCTCCAGGTGCTGGAAAAGAAACAAATATGATAATTAGGATAATATTAAAATAGTGAAGGAAAGGTCCATAATCCATTTGCTATCAATTCCTTTGCAAAACAAAGAAAAGATATGAAATTAAGCATGAGGGGGGGAAGGGGAGGAGACTTTCATGGGTGAAAACCTGCCAATGGAAGGAGGGAAGAAAAATAATAGTGTTATTGAGTTTATTGGAAAAATAAAACAAATATAAATAGTTAAGTACAATTGTTACCGTTTTCATTTTTTATAGGCAGAAAGCTAAGTATTTGGAACTTTGTAAAGGTTGATACTGTCAATATGAATTGAAGGACTTTAGCAGTTTAGCCTTACATATACCAGTTAGTCTTGCGTGAGTAATGCTTTTTTAGCAAAAATGTAATACTTTTTCATAAGTGAACAAGTATTACATTTTTACAAACACTTCCCAAGAAACAAGTAATACTTTTCAATTAAAATGCAATACTTGTTGACCTATAAAAAATATATTACATATTTGAGATCCGTCTCACACAAGTTTATGTATATACATATAGGTTTCCATAGCAAACTTGCAGCTTTTTAAAACATTAGTTTTGTTTACTTTGAAAGTGAACATACTAAAAATAATATGTTAATAGGAATTTCCTAACATTCTTCCTCCGACCGGCAATAAATACAAATATGTGCATGCACTAGTTGTAGTTTTATAGTTATGACACAAACCAGCACCTCTCTCTGTCTCTCTCTCTCACACACGCTATTGTCCACCATCTACACAATCATCTTTGCCCCACTACTCATCCATCTCTCATCAAAGTTTTTCTTGTGTACACTCTAGGGATGGCAGGGAATAGCAGAATTGAGAAATTCTCCCCATCTCCAAGAAGTTTATGCAATATGCAGGGATTCCCTGTACCAGGCATAATCTTCATGTTAGCTTGGGGAATCCCTATATAATCTTCACAGGAATAGGGATGGGGACAATTTCTCAAATCCAACAAAGACAGTAATCCCTGTAGAGAAGGGCAGTGGGGCAAAGATGATAGTGCATAGTGATGAGAGAGGAGGGTGCAATGTGGTTGTTTTTGTGTCACCACTATAAAACTAAAACTACTTAATGTGAGAATTTGTGTTTTTTAACGGGTTGGAGGAAGAAACTTAAAGAATTCCTAATCACATGTAATTTTTAGCAAAAACTTCATTCAAAATAAACAAAACTGATCTGAAAAAAGATGGATGATCACTATGGGTATATAAACCTTACAAAAGTTCCAAACACTTGGCTAAAAAAATGAAAAAAATAACAATTCTATTTGTATCTATTTTATTTTCCCAAGAAACTCAATAGCACTATATTATGCCAAATGCTCTTCCATCCTTCCATCAATAGGTTTTCATTCATGAAAGTCAAAGTCTCCTCCCCTTCCCCCTCCTAAGGATGGCAATAGGGAGGGGCATACCCCCCCCCCACCTTCACATCCCCACCCCAATCCCCACACAGTGCAGGGAACAAATCCCCTCTCCCATACCTGCCTCCATGGGGGGACATGGAATCCCCTGACAAATTTTTATCTCATTTCATGATTTTTTTCTAATACATGCAAAAAGCAAGCAAATGAAATACATGAATCATGACTTCCCCACACCGACAATGTTAGTTGCTAGAATAAGTCTCACTCCATTCAAATGGGCATTCCAAAACACAAAACCCATCTTTAACAAATAAAAATACAAAAATTAATTACAAAATCACACATTTAAATTTAATATAAATTTTATAATCTATTTACAAGATAAAATTATCAAAAATACTTCATTAATGCATTACATCCCAAGAATCTAAAGAAAAACTACATATTTATAAATAATATGATCATTTTATAAAAACATTAGTTATATAATATATAAAATACACATGAGTCCAGGTGCAGGGCGAGGATAACTCTCCATGTACCCATTACCCAAACTTTGCTGCGATTTTATTACCCATTGTTGCAAGGATATGGATAACCCGTTGGGTGAAAGTATAATTAACATCCCTACCCCATCATGGGTAAGCTTTACCCTATCCTTATTCAGCACAATCCAATGAACTCAATTACTTACCATCACAAGTACCACAAGGCACAAAATTTTACTCAATAGATTTACATCTCATTTTACATTTAAATAAATAGTATTACAACTACTTACAGGTTACATCCATATTTCATAACATATTTTAATCCTTCATATTGTCAATGCATTTAAACCAAGGCAGTAACTATTTTGAAAGCCCTCAACATGTTCAAAGAATAGCCCGATATTATCTGCAAGAAACAACAAAATACAAAATACGTACCATCAGTTTCCTTGGCCTCAATAATTGGTATATCATTGTCATCATTCACGCGATCATATCCATGTCGGCGCTTCCATGTACCAGTCTGTTCATCAAAAAGAATCTTGTCTTTCTTGCGGTTTTGAATACCTGGGAGAAATTGGGATGGGAGTAGTAAATAACTACTTCGTTAGTTTATCAAGCTTAAAATTAAATCCTACAACATGTATAGCAGTTTTAGTGTCAAACCTTTCTTCTTGGCAAACAACTCCCATTTTGTTGGGGGCTTAGGCTTTGGGAGCTGAAATCAAAGGGAGAGAGTTTTCGATCATATAATTATATATAGAAAATGAAATTCATTAGTTTGCACAACCAGAGTGTTCAATCATCTATTTGTGTGTTAAACTAAGAAGTGTTCAATGCCTAGCTAAAAACTAAAGATAAACAATAAAACCAAAGCCAAGACTATGCAACAACAACAGCTCAGTCACTCAAACATGGTCTGGGCATGTGTTACCCAGATAAGAAGTGTTTATAGTCTAGATAAATAAATAAATAAATAAATAAATAAATAAATAAATAAATATATATATATATATATATATATATATATATATATATATATATATATATATATATATATATTCAGAGAGGGAGAGAGAGGCCAACAAGAATACAGAGAAGCCAGTAGAGCTCAAAAGTAATTTAAAAAAAAAAAAAAAAAAAAAATCAGTTGTTCATAATTAGTAAAACATATAAGCAAATGCTATGTATCTTTGAGCTATATACAAAGAAGAAGTAAAAGCATTTAAAAATAAAAATGAGAAGAGGGGAAACTAGGGTTTCAAATAAAACAATATGATTATCCTCTCTTCACAAAATGATAATCTCGGTGCTCTAGAAACATGGATGTTTCATTTCGCTATATACTTCAAAAACTTCAAAAATAAGGTAGGCATCCAAACACGATTAAGTAAAAACTAGCTTGTATGGAAAATTTTCTTATGGAAGAAGATTAAATAGCATACAGGCTTCTCTCTTGGCAATCTTGTTGAAGGTGGAGGCAATTTGACAATTGGGCCATCCAGGCCTTCAGTTGAAGGTAGGTTGAAAAGAGCATCTGCTACTGCTTGTACTAATTTCGTACCCTCCTGCAAGCACTCCCATGCTAATTCCTCCCTGCAATTAAACACCTTAGTGAGCAACTAAGCATACATTATTAAGTTCATTTACTAACTTTAATCTCAACTCATTAACTCAGCTTGAACTTCATACCATAATATGTCAAGGGCTGAAAGTGTTAAAGAATGACATAATACTAAACAATTTACTCTGAACAAATTCTCTGTAATGCTACAAAATTCAAAATATTACTTAACAAAGTTTTAGCAAACATTCATTTTTCGCTATAATTTGTTCCAGAACCAAAAGGGGAAACAACTTATTTTTCAGACCTATAAATGACGCAAAAGAGGAACTGAACTGAAACAGAACTTCAAAAAAAAAAAAAAAAAAAAAAAAAAAACATTATCAAATTAACCGCACACGTCCAATAAACATCGGATATGAAGAGAGTTAGGTGTAGGAAAACACAACCTGGAATTGGGAGGAGTTGGAAAGCTGTGATGTGGGTTGTAAGCCATGAGATTTCCGAGGTCGATTTGGCAGGGTGTTGAAGCAGTCATCTCCGCCATGTCTGCTATGCGTGCTCGCAATACGCTGACCGGAGTGACCGAGATTCCGACTGTCCGAGAGGGCCGACTGTCCGAGAGGGGCCGACTGTCCGAGAGAGGCCGACTGTCCGAGAGGGGCGACCAAGACCGTCGATCGGTGACTGGCGCGGACTGCAGAGGGCTGGAGAGGGGCTGAGTGGGAGGCGGCGTTGGAATTAGAAATTTAGATTTAAGAAGACTAGGTTTATTAGGTTATATACGGAGTAGTTACTTAGTTAGACTAGTATTTTCACCTTAAATTTACTAATTAAATTTTTCACATCCTTTGAATTAGCAAAGTAAGTAATGATTGTGGAAACAGAAAAACGTACTTAAGTTCTTGAGCTCAAAATTAATTTGATTAAAAATGTAAGTATAATTATACAATGTAATATTTAATATTTTAAAAGTTTAATTATGTTATTATTATTATGTTGATTTTAAATTTTATTATTACTTGTATTATTATTTAAATTTGAATTTTTTTTAAAAGAATTTGAATTTGAAATAACTACTTTAATTAATTATATAACTAACATCTACTATCTACTTCTATCTACTATACTATACTATATATATATATATATATATATATATATATATATATATATATATACACTAATAAGAGTCCAAGAGAGTTAGGCCTATAATAGGTAGAAAAAATGGCGGTCACAGATTTTAATCAAATGAATGGCTCAGATTGATTGAAAGATTGATCAGATTTAAATTTTACACTAAAATTTCCTAAAATACCCACACACCGTTACTAATTCCGTTAAAATTTTAAGAATTGCCATTAGTTCACCGTTAACTTACTCATTGATTTCAATAGAAAAAGGTCTTAGGTTCGAATCTCATCCCAATCAAAGTTGGCATAATTAGTACTCTATTTTACTCTTATTAAATTATATAAATAATAATTTAGTAGTTACAACAAAAAATAATACATATGCATTTATTTAATTTATAATTATGTGTCAATAATGCCTTTATTCAAAAAAAAAAAATTCATTATCAATAAATTAACTAAGAGAAATAATTTTATTAGTTATATTATCTTTATTTTTCTTCAATATAAAAATTTTTTATATTCAAATTTATTAATTGATTATATTCGCTACATTATCCTTACAATGTCTTTATTCAGGGAAAAAAAAATTATTAATTATCAATAAATTAATTAAAAAAAATATTTTCATTAGTTATATTGTCTTTATTTTTCTCAAATGTAAAAATTTTTGAAGACAATCATATTAACTACTTGGGAGATTTATTTACAAAAAGAGTATTCAAATTACACAACAAATTGAAGTGGAAAACTACCTCGCAATGTCCTTGTTTGACAATCAACAATTAGCTCTTCAATATTAGTATATATTTAAAATTTTATGCCCTAATTTTTATTTGTTCTCCCTTATGTCCCGTATTTGGTTTCAACCATACCTATACAATTATTTTATTGACAATTATAATCAATCTTGACTATATTATCTTGCATTTGTAAACTTAGAATTACCTATTTAACCCGCACCGGCTTAGCTCAATGGTTTTGAACCTCGGCGGCGGCAGTGCGGGAATTATGTCCAAAGTGGGCAGATTCCTTGTCCACAATGCTCTGTCGGGTCAGAGTGTGGGGAACCCTTGGGGTTGGAGACTCAACCTTTGGGAGAAGAATTACCTATTTAAATACGCAAATTCAACCTTCAATTATCTATGCATGAACAATTTCAATATAATCCTGCCTTAATATACTTTAAAGTACTTATTTAAAAAAAAATATTGGGCATTATCCTAATCCCGCAATGCGCGTAAAAAACTAGTATTTAAATAAAACTTGTAAATAAAATAACAGGCGATATTTGTCGAAAATCTCCACAAAAAACTTATTCATTTGAAAAAAATTATTTATGTAAGAACTATATTTATTTTATATCTAATTTTTCCTCTTTATATATGTGGAGTCAAATTAATTATAATTGTGGTTTAAATGAATATATACACAAATTATATTAAATATAAAACTTTATTAATAATTTTGAACATAATAAACTTTTTTCCATACTTCATTATGCTTTAATATATGTAGAGATAGATAGAGATTTAGATAGAGCTATAATTATAAAATATAAATACACATAATAACTTCAAAAAAAATATGTATAAATACATCTATCCACACAATTAATACATTCATACTTGTTAATCGTGTTTCTATCAAAATGCATTCACACTTTGGATGGAAAATTTTGTGGCTAGATTATGCTTTTATTATATATAAAGATAAAAGATATAAAGATAAAGAAGATTTTTTTTTTTTTTGAAAGTTACTGGCTCTATTACATTATATATATATATATATATATATATATATATATATATATATATATATATATAGAGAGAGAGAGAGAGAGAGAGAGAGAGAGATAGAGATAGAGATATAGATAGAGCTATAATTATAAAATATAAATACACATAATAACTTCAGAAAAATATGTATAAATACATCTAGCCATACAATTAATGCATTCATACTTGCTACTCTTGTTTCTATCACAATGCATTCACACTTTGGAGGAAAAATTTTGTGGCTAGATTATGATATATATATATATATATATATATATATATATATATATATATATATATATATATATATATATATATATATATATATATAATCAATTAGTATTATCAGATTCATTTTCAATCAATTTTTTTTTTAGTCAGTTAGAATATCATATGTATTTGTACCTTATTTCTGTTCCATTTTTAATTGATGATGTATAATATTATTATTGAAATATTTTCGTTTCATTTTTAATTTACCTCTACTATTGTTTAAAATATGCATTTACTATTTATGATGTAGAATATTATTATTGAAACAGTTCCGTTCCATTTTTAATTAAAATGCAATGATCTAACCATTTATTCTTTCATATTAGTTCATCATGTATCGTTTTTTATTTGCAGTCAACTATTAATATTCATTTTCTTTTATATTTTCAATAAATTAGTAATATCATATTCATTTTCAGTCAATTATTCTTTTTTTATTTTCAGTCAATTAGAATATCAGGTGTAGTGATATTTTTACTCAATTTTCGTTTCATTTTTAACTGATGATGTAGAATATTATTATTGAAATATTTTCGTTGCATTTTTAATTTTCGTTCCATTTTTAATGTATCTTTACTATTGTTTAAAATTATATATATATATATATATATATATATATATATATATATATATTACATTAGATATTTATATATTATATACTACATTATATATTCATATATTATATATAACATACCATCATTGAGAATGCGAAATAGTGTACTCAATAAATTTGCAAACACTCCAATTGTAGATCGATTCTTTGTACTCAAAAAAATTGTACCATCTTGTTAATACATGTTATATTATATAGTTTTATATTTCTTTATTTATGTGGTTTAGTTTGTGTTGACCTGAGCTCTTTATTAGTTAGGAGAGTCTCACGTTAACTTACCTTTTATCTGATTGTATTCGCGTTCAGTTACAACTAATTAAAGAATTGAATTCTCATTTGGTATCAGATAGGGTAGATCCTCTTTCTCTCTCCACCTCAAACCACCACCGTCCGTCCAACATGTCTTCGCACTCATCAGAGAGAACCGTCACAGCCGGTGGCTCCCCGTCGCCGGCGACCGGCGTCTCTCTTGCCGGAGCTCATCATCACGTCTCCATGAAGCTCAACAGCCGGAACTTCCTGTTTTGGCGTACTCAGCTTGTCCCATTCCTCCGGGGGCAAGATCTACTGGGCTCAAACGGCGGATAAAAAGATGAATTATTATTACCTTTTTTTGAGGGGTCAACATTTTCTATATGATAAAATTAAAAAAATTATTTATTGAACTGATAATATTAAATTGGTATAAGATTCTATACACACACACACACACACACACACACACACACACATATATATATATATATATATATATATATATATATATATTAATTATTACATTTTATTCTATTCTATGTTATTATTATTCTTAGGTTAATATTCATACATTTATTTGTTTTATTCTATGTTAGTAATATGTTATTAATATTTAGTAGGCATAAATATTACGGTAATATTATTTGTTGACCATATTTATTTCTATATTTTCTACAATTCTACAAATCTAATAAGAGTCAATAATATTAGGCCCTTAACTGGAACAAAAAAAATGTCGGTAGTAGTAGTTGTTTCTTAAAATGAATGGTTCATATTATTTTGATTTTAGTATTTTTTTTTAATGATTTTCCTTATTTATCCTCTATTATATTATTTTCTTCCCTTAAATAACCATAAGTTCTGTTAGTATAAACTTTAGTAACGGAATATTTTGTTAACTATTTATTATTTTTAACATACTCATTAATTTATATAAGAAAGGTCTTAGGTTCGAAACTCATCCCAATTAGAATTGGCATAATTGTTAAACATATATTATGAATATGTTAAAGTGTATTTTATATATATATATATATATATATATATATATATATATATATATATATATATATATATATATATATATATATATATATATATATATATATATAAAATTTAACATAAACTTTGGTCAAACAATTAGCCCGACTAAATACATAGCATTCAAAGTTGAGCATAAAAGATTATAAATCAAGAACTTTAAAAATCATTTGATTGTCTTGAATTTTTATTTTTTTTTAAAAAAAAAAAACAAATTTTGGTTAAGTTTTTTTTTTTTTTTTCGTTTAATTAATCTTCTTTTGATTATTTAGAACAAAACTTAATATTTCAATTACGCTTTTGCATTATTGGAATGATTTAGACCATTATGGTATTAATATTTTTGTATTTTTTTATAATGGTACAATTGTACCTTACTTTACAAATATTATATTATTATTTTTTTTATCAGAGAAAATTATTCTTACATCATTGTCAGACCTACGCGGCCTAACTACAAAGTTTTTTATCATAAATACAATTACACATGGACTCTAAAACGGTAGTATCATTTTCCAAATAATTGACAATGTTAACATCTTACTAGCTCCAATTAAACAAGTTTATACATCAGAATTTTATCATTATAACAATATCTATTGTAACCATATATTTTGAACTATTAGGCCAGGCCACCTTTTAATAAATCATTGTGCAATTATACCCATAACTTAATTGACTTTCTCTCCCGCTTAGGGTTTTTGACTTACCGACGAACGCAAGGCTACAGCGGTGATCTTCGGCTCTATTCTCCATGGCAGCAATGACTACACGACATGGCGATGAAGGTGTGGAAAGTTTGTCCGACAGATGGGCGGATATTACGCTAGAAGATGAGGAGGTTGGCGTAGAGGCGGATGGTCCGTTCATGCCACCGGAAGGCGAGGACCTGCCGGTGTTCTCTGTGGTAGGCCGTTTTCTGACGGCAAAGATGATCAAGGTTGAGTATATGTGACAGGTAATGGCGTCTGTATGGCAGCCTGTGATGGGGATGCGGGTAACGGAGATGCACTCTAATATGTTTCTCTTCGCGTTCTACCATGAGACTGATATGGTACGCGTATTGGAGGATGGACCGTGGTCGTTTGACAATCATACGCTAGTATGCCGGCAAGTTTGTGATGGTTACCTACCAGGGGAAGTCAAGTTAGATACACTTGATATGTGGATTCAAGTATATGATTTGCCTATGGGATATACTTCTAACCTAATTCTGGAGCAGGTCAGAAATTTTGTTGGAAAGTTTATCAGGTGTGATGATCGCAAAGTGGGGGGGACCATGGAAGAAATTTTATCGTGTGTGTGTGGCGGTCCCGGTAGACAAGCCGCTCAAACGGCGGATGAAATTTGTGACACCCCAAAAATCCACATTCAATCCATGGATTAATTGAGTAATTAATCCTATTTTTATTTGAGGAATTAATTCCTAAAATCCTGATTTTTAATACTCAAGGACTAGAATTTGACTAGTCAACCTTTAAGTTGTGTTGTGCCTTGTGCTTTGAGGGGAGTTCCCTTGTTCCTTACACTTTCTAAGGGTTAGTAAGGGTATTCTTGTCTTTTCACCAAGAGTTAGTATTGTAACCTAACCTAGAAGACTTCTTCATTTCATTCCCTACAATTCTTAGAAAAATAGTTCTACCTTCTCTCTAGAAAAGAAGTGTAACTTATTCTCCAAGCCAAGTTGAGACCCTTGTCAAGAATCCAAGATTTGCTTCCAAGATTCAACCTTTCACCTATTTGGGCATCTAGGAGGGTAAGATCTAAGTTCATCTTGTGTTTTTGGTTCCATCTTAGTTGTCTTTTTCTTAAAGGTAGGATCTTTACGATCTTTTGGTTTAATCTTGAAGTGGGTTTGGAAAGTAAGCCTTGTGGAGAGCTTGTTGTGGTGTAAAGTGAAGTCTTTTGGTCTTCAAGAGGTAACCCATGCTCTACAAAACCTATTTTGCTTACCTATATGTGATTTCTTGGATTCTACATGTGTTTTGCTATGAAATGTGAGGGTTTATGCAATTGTCTTGTGATATTGCATATCTAGAGCTTGAGTTTAGGGTTCCTTTGTGCCATTGCTTGGCATTTTCCATGGTTCAAGTCATTTTGTTGTGTTTGGTGAGATTTGGCATGTTTTGGACTTGAATTTGTGTTTGGAGAAGAAAATCCCCGAAGGGATTTGTTGTGGAACAGGGATGTTCCCGCGGGGCGGAACGGCGGGCGGGGCACCACCCGCTGGCCTACCCGCAGGTACATAGCCTGTGGGATAGTGTTCCCGCAGGCGGAACCACGGGTGGGGCACTACCCGTGGGTCCACCCGCGGGTACACGAGTGGAGTTGGATCGGGATTTGTTCCCCGTGATTTGTTTGACTCGGTATTTGGTCTTTTGGCTTCCCGTTGTTCTTTTGTGGAACTATTTGAGTGTCTTCTTGATGGTTCGTACGTCTAGAACTATATGGTAGGTATCCATGTAGGACTTTGGTGTCTTGAATCGTGCTAAGTGTTCAACATTGTGTTTCGTTGGACCAAGAGGTGTCTTGTGTGTTCCTCGGAACTATCTTGAGTTTCCCCGTTGATAAGCATGCTAGTTTGTTATCTTAATGCTAGCATGTGTGTTGTTTGTACCTTCCGTTTGGTTGATGATAACTTGTGTTATTCATCGTTGTTGTCGTTGGGCTGTGACCCATTCCTTGATTGAGTATGTTTCATACCTTCGTTGTGATCCGTTGTTTGACTCTTGTGTGAGTGGTGGTGCGTGTGTGGCTCTACCTGGATTGCACGATTAGTGGTATGAGACACTAGTTACCAAGGTATTGCAGCGGTCCTCGTGGTGGCCGTGACGTGATTATGGAGTTGTGGCCTGAGTGATGGGTCCACGTTTTTGGGGGATAACATGTGTTATCCGGGCATGTGTTGCCATGATTGGTGGTGTTCGTTGGTGGGGGATGACGGTCCCGGGGGAATAAGGTTGGACTAAGAAGTACAGGGGTCCTGGAGGTAATGGTTGGAAAGAAGGTACAAGGTTGGGGGTAGCCATAAGGTTGGAACAGGGCATAAGGAAGGCATACCAACTCGTGATGGGTGATGTTGCGAGGGCTTGTAAAGCCGGCGTTGTGTGATCTTCTCTTGTGACGTGTGTAGTCACGGAGGCTTGTGTTGTTTTGGCATGTGTTGCCGTTGGGTGAGTCTTTATCTTTCGCGTTGTGGTTAACCTTTGTGGTTTGGGATGTGTTCCCGTGTTATCCTTGTGAGTGATGAGTCTTATGCTGACTATTGATCTTGGTTTTGACTTATATATATGTATTCCGTTTTGAAAATGGTTTTTATGACGTATATCTATCTATTTATGATACTTAACGGTATTGGTGGGTTACCAGCATTATTCGTTGACCGGGCGTCGTCCCAATGTTTATCTTTGTATCTTTCAGGTGATGTTTAGACGAACGCGATGTCTAGAGCCTGGTAGCTTAGCACCTTTATTCTTGCTTTTGTGGCATGTGCGCCAATGTAGTTAGACTGATGTTTTGGGATAGATGTATACACTTGCAGATTGTTGCCGTAGCGTTTACCGTGTTTGGTAGACGTGGCGTGACACCCCGTTGGATTTCTTTTATCCAGTTTCGTTTTATCTTCCGCTGTGCTAGTTTTGTCGTTTAATCTGCATGTGTTAAGACTTATATATAGGTCTTGTTTGGGGGGTGTTACAAAATTGGTACGTAGGGACAATTCATGGGGTTGGGTTAACCTGAAGTATGAACGGCTCCATAATTTTTGTTATTGTTGTGGTATGCTGGGTCACCTGGAAAATTTCTGTAGAACGGCTCGTTTATCAGGGATTAAGCCTGAGTTTTACCCGTATGGCGCATGGATGAGAGCAGGGCAGACCAAGGGCCCGAGGCCGGTTGGGTCGTCATGGTTATTACCGCCTGAGGGGAGGCCAGTAACGCCGAGTGTGGCGAGCCGTGGGGTGGTGGGAGCGACCGATGATGTTGTTATGGCTCAAACGCAAGGTGATTCGGAGGAGGGTGTACTAGCTTCTTCCAAACGTCGCCGTGCGGCCGAGGAGGGGACTAGTAATGGGGTGGTACCGGGTAATGGTGAGGCAACGGTCAATGATATGTCAAAAAACTTGTTTGTGGCGGGTCTTGGTTCCCAGACCCGCCAGATCCAATGAGTGCCCTAAGTTGGAACTGTCGTGGTTTGGGCGACCCACGTACAGTTCGTGAAATAGTGGACACGGCGTCCCGCAAGAGGCCTGATTTTATTTACCTCATGGAAACAAAGGTGGATCAAAGTCATGCAGAGCGTATTCGTGTTACACTAGGGTTTGATGGTTTGTTCTATGTTGATCCGGTTGGTCGGGGTGGTGGTTTAGCTTTATTATGGAGGAAGAATAACACGGCAAGACTTCTCAAATATTCAAAGAATCATACTGATGTGGAAGTTAGTATGATGGGCTTTCACATGTTATTATGGGTATACACAACGGCATAGGCGCAATAAATCACTGGCTCCTCAATCTGATCTGTCATGGGTCATGATTGGGGATTTTAATGATCTTTTGTTCCACTATGAGAAGAGAGGCGGAAATCCACACCCAGATAGACTGCTGCGGGGTTTTGGAGAGGCTATTGAGTACTACGGCTTATCTCAGTTGCCGATGAATGGGTATCAGTTTACCTGGGAAAAGGGGAAGGGCACATCTCGGTGGATTGAGGAAAAGTTGGATAAGGTGTTAGCTACCGATGCATGGCATGATATTGTCACTAGAGCTAAGGTGACTAATATCCTAATGAGAAGATCTGATCATTCTGCCCTCTTTGTGGGAATACACGATCCTATGGGAAGGGGGAGACCACAGAGAATGTTCCGTTTTGAAATGGCCTGGTTGCACGATGAGGGGTGCAGGACTGTGGTGGAGGAGTCTTGGGAAGAAGGGAGGAACGGTGGTTTGTAGGAGTGTATTGTGCATTGTGGTGACCGGTTAGCTCGCTGGGGGGGGGGGGGTGACTGGTATCATAAGTTTGGCGAGCGAATTGAGCAGCTTCGCAAGGAACAGTTATATCTGAAGGGGCGCACGGACCCAGCATCATTAGCTGAGTTCCACCGAGCTTCGCAAGGAACAGTTATATCTGAAGGGGCGCACGGACCCAGCATCATTAGCTGAGTTCCACCGCCTGGAGGAGGCTCTGTGCCGAGTAGAGGCCCAAGAAAATGCATACTGGAGATAGAGAGCCAAACAGCACTAGTTAAAGGGTGTCAATGCCAATACGAAATTCTATCACAGGTATGCCTCTAATCGCAAAAGGAAAATTAATTTATCTAAAATTATGAATGATGATGGGGACTGGGTGGAAGGTGATGGTATGAGAAAGGTTGTACAGGATTATTTTGCCAATATCTTTTTGTACTAGTAATCCTACTAGTGGTGCTGAGTTATTTGAAAAAGTTATGCCCAAAGTTACACCTCTACAAAATGAATTACTTTTACAACCCTTTACAGTGGATGAGGTTAGGGAAGCTTTGTTTGCAATGTTTCCAGATAAAGCACCGGGGCCAGATGGAATGAATTCGGGCTTTTACCAGCATTTTTGGGATGTGGTAGGTGGGGATCTCTCGGAGTTTATTGTTGATTGTCTGAATGCCCGAAACTTCCCTGCTACATTGAATGAAACGAATGTTGTATTGATCCCAAAGAAATGTACGCCTGAGTGGGTAACGGATTTGAGACCAATAGCCCTGAGTAATGTGGTTTATAGGATAATGGCTAAAATGATTACACACAGGATGAAGCCCCTGATGGAAAATATTATATCTGACTCACAGAGCGCGTTTATAACAAATAGGCTCATCACTGATAATATCTTGATAGCAGCAGAAGTTGGTCATTATTTGAGTAGAAAGCAGTGTGGGGTGGTAGGTTGGGGGGTTCTCAAGTTGGACATGACAAAGGCCTATGACCGTATGGAGTGGCCTTTTTTACAAGGAATGTTAAAGGCCTTGGGTTTCGATGAGAGGTGGATAGAGCTTATAATGTTGTGTGTGATTACTGTGTCATACAGGTTCTTGGTAAATGGTTCCCCCAGTGAACCGATCATGCCTACCCGGGGACTCAGGAAGGGTGATCCATTGTCTCCATATCTGTTTATTATATGTGCAGATGTGCTATCTGTTTTGTTACAACAAGCACATAATGATAGTTTGATACATGGCTGCAGAGTCACGCGTGGCGCACCCCCAATATCCCATTTATTTTTTGCTGATGATAGCCTGTTGTTTTTCAAGGCAAACCCACATGAGGCTACTCAGGTGAAGAATTGTTTGGCAGTTTATGAGAGCTTGTCTGGACAAATGGTGAATTACCATAAGTTTAGTATCTGTTATAGTAAGAGTACAAGTCAGGAATGTAGGGATGTGGTGGCTCACATTTTAGGGGTAGACCAGGCCCCTAATTTTGGCAAATATATGGGATTGCCACCGTTTGTGGGGAGAAATAAGAAGGCGGCCTTTGCATATATTGAAGACAAAATCCGACAGAGGATTGGGTCGTGGAGTAAGAAATTTCTCTCACAGGCAGGAAAAGAAGTCTTATTGAAAAGTGTGGCTCAAGCTATGCCTACCTTTTCAATGAGTGTCTTTTTGTTGCCTATATCTGTGTGTATAGCTATTGAACGAACAATGAATCACTACTGGTGGGGCTCAGGGACTGACCGTGGTATTCACTAGAAAGCATGGGATAAGTTGTGTATCCCTAAGTAGTATGGAGGCCTGAGTTTCAAGGATCTGAAAGCTTTTAATTTGGCAATGTTGGGTAAACAGGCATGGAGGTTGTTGACCAAAGCTGACTCACTTGTCTCTCGTGTATACAAAGCCAGATACTATCCTAAAAAGTTCATTTTATGAGGAACAGATTGGAAATAACCTTGGTTATTGCTGGCGAAGTATTATGGCTGCCAAAGCATTAATAACAAGCGGAGTAAGACGTCGTATTCGGGATGGAAAGTCTACCTTAATATGGGAACATCCCTGGCTTCAGGATGAGTTGGAACCAATGGTCCAAACGGAGATGCCACCTCAGCTAGCTGGTGCAAAAGTTGTGGGATTGATTGATCAAAATACTGGTACATGGGATCCCCACATTTTAACAGATATTTTCCACCCAAATGATATACCAAGAATTTTAAAGATTCCAGTCTCACCAGGATATGAGGATATATGGTATTGGTATGGGGACCCAAATGGATGCTATTCAGTAAAGAATGGGTACAGACTAATGGTGGGAACTTATGAGAATAATACTGGTTTTGATAAGTGGCGAACCCTATGGAATTTGAAAATCCCCCTAGATGGAAGACCTTTCTATGGAGAGCTATAGGTGATATTCTCCCTACTACCACCAATTTGCTTATAAAGAGGGTGGATATTAGCCCAACGTGTGCCATGTGTGGAATTATGGATGAGAACACAATGCATGCCTTAGTATTGTGTGACTATGCTAGGTCCAATTGGGATCAATCTAACCTTCCACTCCCCCATTTTGTAACGAATATTTTTCAGGAATGGTTTAGAGTAATCCTAAATGTTCTAGATGCTAATGGGATATTGTTTGCAGCTGGAATATTATACAATATTTGGAGAGCCCAGAACGATGCCGTTTGGAATGCATGTCTACCAAGACCGAAGAAGATTATCGCGATTACCGTGGCGTCCGTACATGCCTGGCAGCAGGTGCACTCGGCTGCCCCCCCACAGCCGGCCGGTCTCGCTTCTGCCGACCTGCTGCCACTGCCGGCAGAGCAGCACGCTGCCCCAACTGCCGAGATACAACCGGCGCAACCAACGTCTCCCATTGCCGCAACTGGAATGGAAGCAGTACTGCGGATGCGGTGTTTCGTCGACGCCGGGTTTCGGCCTCTCTTGAAGACCGCCACGGTTGGAGCGGTGTTGTTCGATGCGTATGGCGGGTACGCCTCAGCCTATGCCGCAACCTTACAAAACTGTCTCTCACCGCTTATGGCCGAGGCGCTTGCGTGCAAGGAAGTTTTATCATGGCTCAGGACACGTGACGAACTGTCAATTGAGTTGTTCACAGATTGCCAGACACTTCAGGCATATTTGGCTACTTCGGCAATCCAACCTAGATCCTACCTTGGTTATGTCCTTGATGACTGTAGGACTACTATGACTATGTTTACGTCTTGCTCAGTTATTTTTGTTCCTAGGTCGCAAAATTATTTAGCGCATAGGTTAGCAGCTGAGGCTTTTAATCACGATATGACTATGTACTGGGATGATATCCCACCTGACTCAGTTTTGAGTTACTTATAAATATAACCACATTGGTTTTTCAAAAAATATATTTTAAATTATTTATTATCATCCTCTATTGACAACAATTGTAACAATTGTTATTGACAAACTCTCAAAACAATTTGTCTCAACAAGGAATGAAAATTAAAACAAACCATTGATTTCATTATTGTCGATGAAAAGTATGTACGACACTTTATTACTTTTATTAAATTAAATAAAGTAGTAGCTACAACAAAAAATAATACATATGCATTTAATTAATTTAGAATTAGATGTCTATAATGCTTTATTTATATAAAAAAAATATTCATTATAAAAGAAATATAATTTCATTAGTTATATTATCTTTATTTTCTACAATTCAAACATTTTTACCATCAAATTTATTAATTTATTATATTCAGTACATTGTCCATTGTTTTTTTTTTTTTGTTTTTTTTTGTTTTTTTTTTTTTACATTATCTTGTAATTAAATATCAAAGTTATAATACAAAACATGTTAGTTATATATATTTATTTACCAAGTATTTTATATAAATATAATAAATATATTAATATTTTGTTAAATACGTTTACATGATAACCCACGACACACATCTCACAACACATGAAACATGTAGAGGAAAAACTACCACTACTGGTGTTTGTAAGATAAAGAGTTCATATTACAACAAAAATCTCTTCTCCCAAACAACTAAAATCTCAGTCATATACACAACAATGCAAATCTAAAGCTTCCTACACCATAATCTTATTGCATGATGAATCTCTCTATGCTGCCACCAATAACCTAATTGCACATGACATACTATCAATATATATATATATATATATATATATATATATATATATATATATATATATATAAGAGGACATGTACTGAAGATGAAAACAATGATAATGCTACCCAAAAAATAATTAAGAAGAATTAGAGAAATTTTAACCAAAATCAGTATTTATTTAGACTATCGCTTTAAGACTAAGTATTTAGCTAGACTAGCGTTATTACAAAGTTGTAAACAATTATTTTAGTGACAACTACAATCAATCTCTCATATATTATCTTGAATTTATATATATACTTTAAATTACCGATTTAAATAAACAAATTCAACATTTATTTACCTATGCATAAGCATCTTCTATATAATATTGCATTGATATACTTTGAAATATTTATTTAAAAATAATCATTGGGCATTATCCCATTCGCGCAAAGTGCGTAAAAAAACTAGGGTTATAATAATTTATTTAAAAAAATAGAAAGTAAAGTAAGTAAGATAATAAAATTATTATTATTATATATATTAAATTAAATATTAAATATTAATTGTATAATATATATATATATATATATATATATATATATATATATATATATATAGATTTTATATAATACTAGTATTTTGATGTAATATATTAAGAATATTTGAATCGATATATAATTATTTAAATTAGAACATCAAATATTATATAGTGTAATTAAAGATATGGTTCGGATCATTTATGTATTTTAATGTTATCATTGTTTGAATTTGTGTAAATAATTGCTCAAATTAATACTTAATGTCTAGATGTACGCAACGGTGCTATAACTTTGAAGATTTTATTTATTATTGTTTAGTATTTTCATAAATTAGGCAAATGTGCTCGTACTCTAATAACTCAATTATAGGAATGAATTGATATCCTAATTCATTTGTATGGAATATATATTTTTTTGTTTAGATATATATCGATTTTTTCATTTAAAAAAAAAACATAACATCACCGATTATATTTACACATTATTGAAACATCTGTAGACGACATTAGTAGTGGCAACAGAATCTTGTCCATCCTCGTCTAGAGCTAACACCTTCAGTCCATCAGGACGAGTTACTCGGGTGTAAATATATAACGGTAGAATATCATTCAATTAGTGATCCTTTTATATTTTCAGTCAATTAGTAATATCAGATTCATTTTCAGCCAATTATTCTTTTTTGTTTTCAGTTAATTAGTCAATTAGAATATCAAATGCAGTGATATTTTTACCTAATTTTCGTTCTATTTTTAATTGATGATGAAGATATTATTATTAAAATATTTCCGTTCCATTTTTAATTTACCTTTACTATTGTTTAAAATATGCATTTACTATTGATGATGTAGAATATTATTATTGAAATATTTTCGTCCAATTTTGAATTTCTGTTATATTTTTAATTAAAATGCAATGATATGACTATTTTTTTTATTTTAGTCAATTATGGATCATTTTTTATTTGCAGTCAATTATTAATATTCATTTCGTTTTATATTTTTAGTTAATTAGTAATATTAGATTCATTTTCAGTCAATTATTATTTATTTTTTATTTTCAGACAATTAGTCAAATAGAATATAGATGCAGTGATATTTTTACCTAATTTCCGTTCCATTTTTATTTGATGATGTAGAATATTATTATTGAAATATTTCCATTTCATTTTTAATTTACCTTTACTATTTTTTAAAATACACATTTACTATTGATGATGTAGAATATTATTATTGAAATATTTCCTTTCCATTTTTAATTTTTCTTACTTGATGATGTAGAATATTATTATTGAAATATTTCCAATCCATTTTTAGTTTCAATGTTCCATTGTTTGAAATTGTGAAAGATTTAAGATATAATTGTGATTTGATTTATTCTACTCTGTAATATTATTATGAAAAATTAAAATGCAATAATTTGAACATTTCCTTTTCTATTTTAGTTAGTTATTATGGATCTTTTTTTCCCAGTCAATTATTAATATTCATTTTCTTTTCCAATTAACCTAATTTTCATTCATCTTTTTTTTTTTTTTTAATTTTCCCATTCAATTATTAATATTCATTTCATTTTTTCAATTTACATAATTCTTCTTTTTGTCTTTTTTTTTTTAAAATTAATTTTATGGATACTACTGACTCCACTTAGACTTGAACTCACAAGCTCCCATCTAACACAGGTGCCATTCAACAAAATCTTGACATATTATATTATTAATTAATATCATTATTATTGTAATTCTATTTTATTATTACATAATAATAATAATAATAATATAAATTTTCTTTTAGCTATACACTTTTTGAAAGGAGCTATACACTTATGATTATATAATTGTAATTATACTATTATTGTGGTAATGATTAACTTGATGGAGCTCCTCTTTTTTCAATGTGGGATCAAAATGATCCCACATCATTTACAAAGGGGGGCCCGTGACTCCCCTTTATTTTTTTGTTTTTTGTTTTGTTTTGTTTTTTTTTTTTTTTAATTTTAACTAGCATTTTCGTTCGTGCCTGCACGGAATAAATTTGTTAAAATATTTTAAGAATATTTGGATCAATATATAATTATATAAATTATAACATCGGATATTATATAATGCAATTGAAAAATTGAGTTCGGTTGTGTTTTCTGATGTTATCATTGCTTGAATTTGATCAAATAATTGTCCAATTAATAGTCAATGTGTAGATGTATGCATCCATAGTCAATGTGTAGATGTACGCATCCGGTGCTTAAACTTTATAGATTTTAAATATCAGTGTTCAGTGAATTATATATGGGGATCATATTTAATTTTGAGTGAATTATTAATATTATTACCTTTTTCAATTGGTCTAATTGGTTTTCCATCTTTAAGCAAAATCTTCCTTACACATTCTATACATAATTACACATCTTTATATATACCCATTGTAATGAGGTCCCATAATTTTGAATAAAGATGTGTTACAAAATCAGTCATAATTAATTTCTTTGGAATCGTTCATACATATTGCAAGAACATTTCCATCTTTAATTACACAAATTTCCTTATAAATTGTGGATACTAAATAATTCTATTCAATTTTCGATTTGTAAATATATATCTTTACATAACTATATTTTCAGTAACATATATATATATATATATATATATATATATATATATATATATATATATATATATATATATATACGGATTTTTCTAAATATTTCTAGTAACTTTAGATTTTATAAAATATATAACCGAGATTAATATTTTTTTCATCCCGGCTAAACCTTATTTTTTTATATACTCGGCTAAACCTTATAATTACACAATCCTTATATTCTTAGTATAATATAACATTTAGTGTAAAAATTATTAATTCCCATCTCGATTAATATTCATTCCATTTCGACTAAACCTTATATTTCCATCTTGTATTGCAAAACCTTTTCAACTTTAATTACAAAATATTTCTTATAAATTGTGGATATTAAACGATTCTATTCCATTTTTCATTTTTTAAATATATATATATATATATATATAATTTTTTTTATATTTCCAGTAATTTTATATTTTATAAAATATATAACCGCGATTAGTATTCTTTCTATATACTGAGTCAGGTTGGAAGTATTTTTCATTTTCAGTCAATTATTAATAATCATTTCCTATTTTATTTGGTCTAAATTTTGTGTCATTTTTATTCTCAGTCAATTATTCTTTTTTAATACATATTAATTAATTAGTTAATTATTAATAACAGTTTTTTTTTTTTATATTTCCACTAACTTTACATTTTATAAAATATATAACCGAGATTAATATTTTTTTCCATCTCGACAAAACGTTGAGATGTAAAACTTCATTTTACATTTTTATTAGTACATTTTATACCAGTAATTTTTATATTTTTAATAACTTATTAATATTCAAGTATAAATATTCATTTCCTTTTCCTATTGGTCTAATTTCTATGAAAATTTTTATATTTTCAGTAATTTATTAATATTTAAGTATTAATATTCATTGCATTTTTATTTTTTAATCAAGTATTAATATTCATTTCATTTTTTGTATTTGAATCACTTTTGAAGCATTTTTAATTTTCAGTCAATTATTAATAGTCATTTCCTGTTTCAATTGGCCTAAATTTCGTGCCGTTTTTATTTTCAGTTAATAATCATTTTTGTAATATTCTTTTAAATACTATAATTTCACCTATGAACATGGTGTGGATAAACGAATAAAACAAATGAATATTCAAAGTAATGTAAAACCATTAAATCTTTCAATTTAAACAAAAGACATAAATTTAAAATTTTAAATATAAAATCTAGCTATACTCTAAAAACAAAAAGAAAAAATATAAGAACATTGATTTTTATAAGAATTTAATTATAGAAAATCAAGTTTAGGTCAATAAAAGCAAAAAACACTAAATGGTACTTTCAAGCATGAACATACAGAGATATTTTAATCTACTGACATTCAATTCTTTCTCAGGATCAAAAGAAGTATCTTCATTAGATGAAGAAGAACCGCTTTCCACCACCTTTTTCTCCCTCTCTCTCTATAACTTGTTTTAAAGCTGAATCATTTTTTTTTTTTTTTTTTTTTTTTTTGCGTTGGTCTTCTCGACCGTAGCTTATGCTTCTCTCTTAACTACACAGTCACCAAAAAATAGTGAACTCGGTTAGTATCCCCTACTGACTCCGTAACCATTGCATCAGACAAATAACAAAAATCATGCTTGGAAATACAATATATAAATAATATTACAAAATTATTGTTTTAAACAAAGCAATAATACAAAAAAAAATACATATAATACAAAATTTTAAAAACAAAAGAATAATTGAAAACAAAGCAATACTTCAAAACTATGGAAGATTAATTACAAAGAAAATATTTTTCTAAATAAATTAAACCTTTTTTTACATCAGCTTAGTCGGAGCAACTATAACTGGTCTAGAGTGACATCAACCCGGACAAATTCAGAATAAAGAATGTAAATGGAAAAAATAATATACTCCGTAACTTTTTTTCACAGAGATAGAAATAGCTAGAAAAGAAAGTGTACCTTTAATGCTTTGAAATAGAGCAAATTACACTTTTGGTCCTATGACTATAGAGAGCGTGTTAATTTCGATCCGTGACTTTTAAAATTAACAATTTAGTCCTTTAACTATGTTTTTTTTAACAGATTTGGTCCTCCCGGCCAAATCACCGATGGAAATTAACCGGAAAAACTTAAACCTTTTTAAATTAAATATTAAGGGGGGCAAAATGGTCATTTCATCCTCATTTCTTCTTCTTCATTGCCGCGTCTGCAATGAACTGGCATAACTGTAACACCCCCCCCCCCCCCCAAACACGACCTATATAAAAGGCCTTAACACCTGCAGATCATACAACAAAACTAGCACAACGGAAGATAAAACGAAAACTGGATAGAACAAATCCAAACGGGGTGTTATGCCACGTCTACCAAACACGGTAAACGCTACGGCGATCAATCTGCAAGTGTATACATCTAACCCAAAAGGTAACAGTCTAACACTACAACGGCACACATGCCACAAAACAAAGGTAAAGATACTAGACTATCGGCCACTAACATCGCGCTCGTCTAGACATCACCTGAAAGATACAAAGATAAACATTGGGACGACGCCCGGTCAGCGATAATGCTGGTAACCCACCAATACCTGTTAAGTATCATACATAGGTAGGGTATATACAAAAATCATTTCGAAACGGAATAAATATATATAAGTGTAAAACAAAGAGTAAACCCCAACTCAAGACTCAACACTCATCAATAAACACCACGGGAACACATCCCAAGACCACAACGGATAACGACACCACAAGGATCAAGACACGACAACCGGCACACATGCCTAGGCAACACATGCCTTTGTGACTACACACGTCACAAGAGAGAACACACAACCACGGCTACACAAGCCCTCGTGACATCACCTGCCACGAGTTGATATGCCTTCCTTATGCCCTGTTCTAACCTTATGGCTACCCCCAACCTTATATCTAGTTCCAACCTTTACCTCCAGGACCCCTGTACATACAGTCCAACCTTATTCCCCCGGGAACCGTCGTTCCCCCTCCAACAATCCTCCAACAAAGCCACCGATTCATAGTACACGAGGTACCGTACACGCACATGACACACATGCCCGGATAAAACCTGTTATCCCCCAAAAACGTGAACCTTACCACAAAGGCCACAGCTCCATAATCACGCCACGGCCACCACGAGGACCGCTGCAATACCTTGGTGACTAGTGTCCCATACCACTAATCGTGCAATCCAGGTAAAGCCACACACGCACCACAACTCAACAAGAGTCAAACAACGGATCACAACGAAGGTATGAAACATACTCAATCAAGGAACGGGTCACAGCCCAACAACATCAACGATGAATAACACAAGTTATCATCAACCAAACGGAAGGTACAAACCACACACACGCTAGCATTAAGACAATAAACTAGCATGCTTAACAACGGAGAAATCCAAGATACTTCCGAGGAACACACAAGACACCTCGCGGTCCAACGAAACACAATGTTGAACACTTAGCACGATTCAAGACACCAAAGTCTTACATGGATACCTACCATATAGTTCTAGACATACGGAACATCAAGAAGACGCTCAAATAGTTCCACAAAAAAACATCGAGAAGTCAAAAGACCAAATACCGAGTCAAACGAATCACGGGGAACAAATCCCATCACAACACCAACCATGTACCCGCGGGTGGACCCACGGGTAGTGCCCCACCCGTGGTTCCGCCCGTGGGAACATCATCCCACAAGGCCATGTCCCCGCGGGTAGGCCGGCGGGTGGTGCCCCGCCCGCCATTCCGCCCGCGGGTACACACTTGTACCACAATAAATACCTTCGGGGATTTTCTTCTCTAAACACAAATTCAAGTCCAAAACATGCCAAATCTCACCCAACACAACAAAATGACTTGAACCATGGAAAATGCCAAGCAATGGCACAAAGGAACCCTAAACACAAGCTCTAGATATGCAATATCACAAGACAAATGCATAAACCCTCACATTTCATAGCAAAGCACAAGTAAAATCCAAGAAATCACATATAGGTATGCAAAATAGGTTTTAGTAGAGCATGGGTTACCTCTTGTACACCAAAAGACTTCACTTTACACCTCAACAAGCTCCTTACAAGGCTTACTATCCAAACCCACTTCAAGATCAAACCAAAAGATCATAAAGATCCTACTTTTAAGAAAAAGACAACTAAGATGGAACCAAAAAGACAAGATGGACTTAGATCTTACCCTCCTAGATGCCCAAATAGGTGAAAGGTTGAATCTTGGGAGCAAATCTTGGAATCTTGACAAGGGTCTCAACTTGGCTTGGAGAATAAGCTACACTTCTTTTCTAGACAGAAGGTAGAGCTAATTTCTAGGAATTGTAAGGAATGAAATGAAGAAGTCTTCTAGGTTAGGTTACAATACTAACTCTTGGTGAAAAGTCAAGAATACCCTTACTAACCTTTAGAAAGTGTAAGGAACAAGGGAACTCCCCTCAAAGCTCAAGGTACAACACAACTTTAAGGTTGACTAGTCAAATACTAGTCCTTGAGTATTAAAAATCAGGATTTTAGGAATTAATTCCTCAAATAAAATAGGATTAATTACTCAATTAATCCATGAATTGAATGTGGATTTTTGGGGTGTCACAATAACCCTTGGTGAGAGCAAGATTCGTTATTTTGAAATTGAACTGACACCCACACCACTGCTAAGCTCCCCGAGAAAATCGTCCAAACTGAAAAAACACCAATTCAGAGTTCCATGGCCATACTGCTGGAGTTTTGGACCTTTCATGGCCCACAACCAATGTGAGTGACTTAATTTACTCTAGAAGGAAATCCTTCTATCTGTTCCGTTCTTCATATTAATTAATTAAACTTTGTGATGTATTTGTCTGCAGTGTCTTCTTTCTGCATCGAAAGATAACACCGTTCGTTTATGGAAAGTTGGGTCTGATGAATGTTTTGGCATCATCCATCATAGTAACTATGGTAAACATCATATATAGAATATTCCTAGCTATATATATAGCTTCATTTTTTGCAATTGCTTTTGTACGCATTACCTTAATTTCAACACTGCAGGCGCAACAAGGAAGAAGAAGAAATGAGGATGAATGACCATTTTGCCCCCCCCCCCCCCCCCCTAATATTTCATTAAAAAAGGTTTAAGTTTTTTCGGCCAATTTCCACCGGTGATTTGGCCAGAAGGACCAAATTTGCTAAAAAAAGCATAGTCAAATGACTAAATTGTAAGTTTTAAAAGTCACGGATCGAAATTAACACGCCCCTTATAGTCATAGGACCAAAAGTGTAATTTGATCCTTTGAAATATGCATATTAGTTTGAGCGGCTATTGAACCACAATGATTAAATTGATAAATCGGTGATGAGAGAGTCATTTAATTTCCTATATGTATCTTAACTCCTAAATCTATTTAAATCCCTAAACTCCTAAATTTAAATTACAACTTTAGTCACTATTAGAAACAATTGCAACATCTTGTAAGAATATATATTCATCAAAATCCAAATTTTCTCTGTCATCTGAATCTTTATCAGTATTCTATTAGTAATGAGTTATCTTCGGTAAGTTATTTTTTATATCTATTTTTTATTGTTGGAATTCTCTTGTAAGTTATTAATTATTATTATTATTTTAATTTGTAAACTCTATAAAACTATAGTTTTGATATAAAGTGGAAAGGTTGAGTTTGTAACTTGATTTATGGGTTTTGGGTCTTCAATTTTAAGAGCATAATATGTATAATTTTGTTAGTGGCTAACAATGATGAACATTGTAAAGACTATATTTTTCATCTCTCATATGTTTTCTCTTTTTACTATTTTGGTACTTGGTGACAATAGTCTAACATGAAATATGCTCCTATTCATGGGTTTACTTGTGTTCTAATCCCTTTATATATTTCTTTATAGATTAATGATGGCTACTTTCCATGATAATAAAGACCATAATATAGTCGAAATTGAAGAAGATCATGGTTGTGAAATTACTATTGAATTGAGTGAAAGCAATCAAGATGAATTAGTGAATAGTGGTGAATTTAATATAGGTGAGATTGAACAAAATGCCAGTGCAAATGCGAAGAGTGATGTGAATAATGAGACAATAGAGTTATGTATTGGAATGGAGTTTCAATCACTAGATGATGCTTTAATGTGCTATACTAATTATGCAAAACATGAAGGTTTTGGAATTCAAAAAAACCGCATACAAAAGTCTAGAAAGAATCAAATGGTTATTGGACAAGAGTTTGTTTGTTCAAAAGAAGGTTACCGTGCAAAAAAAATATTTA
The DNA here is from genome assembly GCF_001879475.1 of Ipomoea nil. NCBI lineage: Eukaryota > Viridiplantae > Streptophyta > Magnoliopsida > Solanales > Convolvulaceae > Ipomoea > Ipomoea nil. The sequence continues at coordinate 2,571,654 of NW_017616704.1, read as the reverse complement.
GAGCGAGACAATAGGAAAAAACCTTCATCTGATGAAACGCGCATGGGATGCAAAGCCATGATTTATGTATCTAGAAAAGACGAAGACAAATGGATAATATCTAAATTTACTAGAGATCATAATCATGTGCTTGTTTTTCCTAGTAGTGCTCGATTTCATCGAGTTCATAGAAAGAGGACAAAATCTCAAAGGAATTTGATTGACGTGTTTGATGAATCTGGAATTCGTCATAGTAAAATAATGTCAGTTTTGGTTACTGAATCTGGAGGAATAGATAGGGTCGGTTGTACTGAGCGAGATATTCAAAATTATTTAAGTAACAAAAGGCAAAAGCAACTTGAGAAAGGAGATGCACAAGCAATGTTGAATTATTTTAAGGAGTGTCAATCTAAAAGTCTAAGATTTTTTTATGCAATACAAGTGGACATAGAAGGTCAACTAGCGAATTATTTTTGGGTTGATTCTAGGTCTAGAGTGACTTATAAATTTTTTGGAGATGTTGTGACTTTTAACCCAACTTATTTGACAAATAGGTATAAAATGCCATTTGTTCCTTTCACTGGAGTCAATCACCATCACCAGTCCATTTTATTTGGTTGTGCTCTATTATGAGATGAGACAGTGGAAACATTTGTTTGGCTATTGAATACTTGGTTAGGAGCAATGGATGGATGCCATCCAAAAACAATAATTATAGATCAAGATGCAGTTATAACTACTGCAATTGCAAAGGTCTTGCCAAATATTGCACATCATTTTTGCATGTGGCATATTGAGAACAAATTTCCTGAAAATCTTAGCCATGTTTATCATCCATAGAATATATATCCTGAATGACTTTGAAGTAGAATGGGAAAAAAATTCTTGACAAGTATGGTTTACGAGGAAATAGTTGGTTTGAGAAGTTGTATTCCATTCGTGGAAAATGGATTCATGCTTATGTACGTACTAGTTTTTGTGCTGGAATGTCTACTACTCAAAGAAGTGAAAGTATGAATAAGTACTTTAAAGATTATATAAATGCTAATACACCAATAAGTAAGTTTGTTGTTCAATATGACAAGGCTCTTGACGCAAGGTACAATAAAGAAAGGGAGAAAACCTTCAAAACATTGAATTCAAAACCTATCTTAAAGACATTGTACCCAATGGAGGAAGAAGCTTCAAAGGTTTATGCAAGAAAGATGTTTAGAATGTTTCAAGACGAATTAATTCATTCTCAGCAATTTGTTGCAGAAAAAATTATTACTATTGAGCATGAGTCTGTATATAGGGTGCATGAGTTTGACAAAGAAAAATCAGAGTACATAGTGACATTCATGAGTTCGTCAACAACCATAGAGTACTCATGTCACATGTTTGAATTTTTTGGGCATCATTTGTAGACACCAGTTGATGGTTCTTTTCAAGAAAAATGTGTATTCTTTACCTAAGCACTACATTTTAAAAAGGTGGACAACATATGCTAAAAAAGGAGAAATTACAAGCATATCAAATAAGGAAGAGATGAGTGGTTACAATATGTGTTCAACAACATTGTTTAATAATATCATGGTTCACTCATTACAACTTTTTGAAAAAGCGTCACGTTCAAAAAAGCATTATGACACCACAATAGAAGGCTTGCAATGTTAATTTATTCAAAAAGTTAGATGCATTGAAGATTGATTATGGCATAACTAGTAGCACTGGTTGTATGACAAGCATGATAAGTCATCAAGATGATGATGATGATGATGATAATAATGTAGCAATGCGCGATCCTCCTCGTGTGACTACTAAAGGTTGTCCTCAGTTTATCAGAATGAAAGGAGCTTTAGAGCTTAAAAGTAATGGAGTTACATGTTCAACTTGCAAAAAGAAAGGGCATACCAAGCGTACTTGTACACTGAAAAATAAAAATATGGTATGTAGTATGAACTTATTTTATAGTTCCATTTAAATTTTTTATTTTTAAATATTATTTAATGTTCATAATAATAATTCTCTTTAATCTCTTATTGTAGAATTTAATTGCAGATGGACAACAATCGCCAATTGGAACAAATGAAAAGAACTGATTTTGATGAGAACAATGAAGACATAAGAAATGTGGCTCGTTTTATGTTTCATCGTCCTAGTTTGCAAATTTGATTTTTTACATTATTGGATATTGTTGTATGGAGTGTATTACATTATAACTTTTTAATAAGTTTTAAAATATAATTTGACTATTACATAATATTTCATTAAGTGTTGATTTTATACATTATTGAATATATATATTCTTACAAGATGTGACAATTGTTTCTAATAGTGACTAAGGTTTTAATTTAGGAGTTTAGGGGTTTAAATAGATTTAGGGGTTAAGATACATATAGGAAATTATATGATTTTTGTTAATTAAAATTAAAGAATTCTTAGTTATAAATATAATAATTTAGAAATAATTTCTTAAAACAAAAGAAGAAATGATTAGATAATGAATGTATGTTGAATTCTTTTACAGGAATGATATTTAGAAATTTATTATTATTATTATTATTGATGGATATATTGGACCCGGAACGAACCGACCCGGAGAGACGGACCCGAGGCGCCTCGGCCCTACCCCTTGGGCCGTGGCCGGTTCGGCCCAAAGCAACTCGGCCATGGGCCGAGCCCGGTCACGGACGAGCTCGGTACACCCGAGCTCGTCACCATGACTCGGCTACTGCCGAGCCGAGCCGGTCCATGGTGGACTCGGCTAGCCCGAGCTCGGCACATGCCCGGCTCGGCCATGCCGAGTCGCCCCGCTTTGGACCCGGTCCCGGAGGGGACGCGGTTAAAGCGGGCCGATTAACCACCCCCGGTTCTAGGGGTGCGGTTGGGGGTTGAGCTGGTATAAAAAGCTCCCTCCTTGTCCTAACAAAGGACCCTGATCATTATCTGACACAACATATTCCTGAATTACTATCTTCTACGGTTCCTGCGGCCTTACGATATCACTGCGTTATATTATTTATTTCGTACGTATTCTTATCCGGGTTTAATAATTCGGGCTACCCCGGGTGAATTAAATCCATCATTGGTGCTCTTGATGAGAGCTGCTGTACCAGCTCAAGCGTGTTCTATATCCAGTGGTCTACCGCGACCAGTACCATGACAAGGTCGAGATCCAACTCTCGACCACACCAACGGTTCCCGTGGCACCTGGCTCGCCGCAACTGGGAACGGCCCCAACGGGGCCCCCAGCCTCCAACCGGCCGCCTCCACCAGGTCGGAGGGACTTGAGAGATCACCTCACCAACCATCGCAGCGGTGGGGTGCCGGCTTCCGTCGCCCCTCCTCTGAATCTCGCCCGCTACAGGAGGGGGCGGTTACCCTTTAACAATCCTCTACGAATTTGGCTCACCTCACAAAGGGTCCCCAAGGAGGTACGCACGACAGTCCGGATGCCACGCAAAGGATGCCTACCCCGCCTCCACCTCCCTCAAGGGGGCGCACCTGGCTACCCCGGGCACTCAACACTCAAATCGGAGAGGAGGTCAACTCACCCCAGCCATCGGACACGCAGGGTGGGGGTGACATCCGCCAAGATCGCCATCGAGAGGGCGATAAAGGGAGGTCGACCCATGTTAGGCCCGCCTTGGCGAGGCTGGGCAACCGCATGTCGACCCGAGATAGGTTGGGCCCAAGGCCAACCCCCAACGCACTACAAGCGGAGGAATCATGTCCCCGAAGGTCGCCGAGCCGTGGCTTTCAAGCAATTTTTTTTTTCACGTAGGTCGCCGAGCCGCAGGCCCCGAGCTCCGCCGTGACGCGAGTAGGCCTTCCGAGATGAGAGGTCGGGAAAACGAATAGTCGAGCTCCAAGCACCCATCGTGACGAGGTCGAGCAGCTCCGTAAGCGAATGAACGAGCTCCCGGAGGGGGTGGTCGCGCTCCAACAAGCTACCACCTTGTTGACCCGCCCCGTTGAGAGGCTCCAAGGAGGTGTCCGAGCCCTCTTGCTTAGCCCCGACGTCTCTCGAGGGGTGCCTACATTTACCCGGTTCCCCCGAACTCCAGGAGCTCAAATATTGACATGTGTTCTTATTAACCCATGGTTGCGGTCGTGCGTGCCGCCCCCGACCTTGTCATTTACCTAACGGTAGTACATGGGGGACGCCCCACTCACTACCTAACGGAAGAACATGTTATGGGTTGCTTGCCCCTTGACAAGGTCGAAGCCAAGCCGGTGGGGAGAACCTACATAGTCCCCCGTGATATACACTACAAGAAGTCCTCCAATGACACCTTGCTACATTAGGTGTCAGTCATAGAGGAGGTCCACAAAGGGACCTGCCCGGTCCACCGGGGGGTCCGTCCCCTGTAATGATGTTTTAAGAGGTGGAGCATTCCCTCCAATGATGTTTCAAGAGGTGATCTGTCCTCTCCAATGATGTTTCAAGAGGTCATCCGTCCTCTCCAATGATGTTTCAAGAAGTCGTCCGTCCTCTCCAATAATGTTTCAAGAGGGGGAACATCTCCTCCAACGATGTTTTAAGAGGTGGAGCGTCCCCTCCAAAGATGTGGCAAGAGGTGATCCATCATCTCCAATGATCTTCCAAGAGGTGGGACGTCTCATCCTACAACGTTTTAAGAGGTAGAACGTCCCCTCCAACGACGTCTCAAGTCCCTCCAACGATGTTGTAAGAATCGAGTACTCACCCGACCTCCCCAAGCGTACCCTAAGGAGGCACGAGGTCCGACCTCGCGTACCAACCCCGATGGCTTAGTCCGGCAGGACTTGGCTCATGCAGGTAGCGTACCCTAAGGGGGAACGAGGTCCGACCTCGCGTACCAACCCCGACGGAAGAGCTCTGTGGCTTAGTCCGGCAGGACTCGGCCCAAGTGGCTTGCGCACCCTAAGGGGGCACGAGGTCCGACCTCGCGTACCAACCCTGACGGGAGAGTCCGATGGCTTAGTCCGGCAGGACATGGCTCATGCGGGTAGCGCACTCTAAGGGGGCACGAGGTCCGACCTCGCGTACCAACCCCGACGGAAGAGCTCGGTGGCTTAGTCCGGCAGGACTCGGCCCAAGCGGCTTGCGCACCCTAAGGGGGCACGAGGTCCGACCTCGCGTACCAACCCCGACGGGAGAGTCCGATGACTTAGTCCGGCAGGACTTAGCTCATGCGGGTAGCGCACCCTAAGGGGGCACGAGGTCCGACCTCGCGTACCAACCCCGACGGAAGAGCCCGGTGGCTTAGTCCGGTAGGACTAGGCTCAAGCAGCTAACGTACCCTAAGGGGGCACGAGGTCCGACCTCGCGTACCAACCCCGACGGAAGAGCCCAGTGGCTTAGTCCGGTAGGACTAGGCTCAAGTGGCTAACGTACCCTAAGGGGGCACGAGGTCCGACCTCGCATACCAACCCCGACGGCTTAGTCCAGGGGGACTAGGCTCAAACGGTTAACATAAGGCATTGTGCTAAAAAAAATGAATCAATAAGGGAGAGCTGATTGTCCATTCAAAACGCCAAAGTCAATACAATGTGCCCACCCCCCAGAGGGGAAACATAAAATGTGCCCACCTCCGGGAGGGGAAGCATGTTTAACGAAGCAAAGACAAAAGGAAGTATCTCCTGGAGGGGAGACATAAAAGGTGCCCACCTCCGGGAGGGGGAATATGTTTAACAAAGCAAAGACAAAAGGAAGTACCTCCCGGAGGGGAGACATAAAATGTGCCCACCTCCGGGAGGGGAAGCATGTTTATCGAAGCAAGGTACAAAAGGACACACCTCCCAGAGGGGGCCATAAGATATGCCCACCTCCCGGAGGGGAGCCATAAGATTTGCCCACCTCCCGTAGGGGAGACATAAAATGTGCCCACCTCCCGGAGGGGAGACATAAAATGTGCCCACCTCCCAGAGGAGAGACACAAATGTGCCTACCTCCGGGAGGAGAGGCATGTTAGGAAAAGTACAAAGTGGTGGAGCGGAAGACGGAACCCATATGATAAAGAAGGGATGACGCTAATCAAGCCGCTATCAAGTCTAATCCTTGACGTTGGGGTCGGTCACGTTGGGGTCGGCCATGTTGGGGTCGGTCATGTTGGGGTCGGCCACGTTAGGGTCGGTCATGTTGGGGTCGGCCACGTTGGGGTCGACCACGTTGGGGTCGGCTACGTTGGGGTCGGTCACGTTGGGGTCGGCCACGTTGGGGTCGGTCACGTTGGGGTCGGCCACGTTGGGGTCGGTCACGATGGGGTCGGCCACGTTGGGGTCGGCCACGTTGGGGTCGGTCACGTTGGGGTCGGCCACGTTGGGGTCGGCCACATTGGAGTCGGCCGTGTGGGGCTCGGACCCATGGAGTGCGACTCGTGTTTACTCTCCTTCATTAACGAGCCTCGGCCCAAAACGCCTCGACACAAGGCACCTCGGCCCAAGAGGGGCTACCTCATGAGCTCACCCAAGAGGAGTCATGAGCTCACCCAAGAGGAAGACGACTACCTCATGAGCTCGCCCAAAAGTGAACTCAGAAATCAAAGTCTCATACACGATGCCAGGGAGTCCAAGACTTGTTAGTGTTCTTGCGGAAGAGAAGAAGTCCCGATTGCGATGGAATCACACCAAAGTCGGCCAAGGAGGAATGCAGAAGAGAAGAAGTCTCGCTCATGATGGATATATTACGATTGGAGCAAACCGACCCGGGAAGGCGGAACAAGGAAGTATGGAATAGACCCGGGGCATAGTGGTGGGGCCCCGTGCTCGGCCCAAGGTGCCTCGGTCATGGTGAGCTCGGTCACAGGAGGTCGGCTAATTATCAACTCGGGGCAATCGCGTGGGAGTCGGCTCGCAATGTGTCTATTCTCTATCGTTGTCGACTTATCACAACGAAGAGAGTGGGGGACTCGTGATGGATATATTGGACCTGGAACGAACCGACCCGGAGAGACGGACCCGAGGTGCCTCGGCCCAACCCCTTGGGCCGTGGCCGGTTCGGCCCAAAGCAACTCGGCCATGGGCCGAGCCGGGTCACGGACGAGCTCGGTACACCCGAGCTCGTCACCATGGACCCGGCTACTGCCGAGCCGAGCCGGTCCATGGTGGACTCGACTAGCCCGAGCTCGGCACATGCCCGGCTCGGCCATGCCGAGTCGCCCCGCTTTGGACCCGGTCCCGGAGGGGACGCGGGGTCAAAGCGGGTCGATCTAACCACCCCCGGTTCTAGGGGTGCGGTTGGGGGTTGAGCTCGTATAAAAAGCTCCCTCCTTGTCCTAACAAAGGACCCTGATCATTATCTGAAACAACATATTCCTGAATTACTATCTTCTAGCATTATTGTCCTAATCAAGTCTTGTAATAGCTTATTAGTGACAATTAATACAATATACGGTCCCTGTGACCTACGGTCCCTGCGGCCTTACGATATCTCTGTGTTATATTATTTATTTCTTACGTATTCTTATCCGGGTTTAATAATTCGGGCTACCCCGGATGAATTAAATCCATCAATTATTATTATTATAAGAAGTGATACGTATGCGAATTGTATTACAGGTTTTAGAATTGTTTTACAGGTTTTATAATGGTTTTCATTATTTCTAATTAGATAATTAAATATATAATAATTAAGTAATAAATATGTTTTGAAAAGTAGATATATTTTTTTAATTAGAAATAAAAGAATTTTCTAAAAGAATACAAGCCTTAGATATTTTGCAAAAAAGGACCCAATTAACATTGATTTTATTCTTTAATGATGTGTCATCTCCTCATTCACCGCCAGTGTAGTAGATATATATTTTTTAATTAGAAATAAAAGAATTTTCTAAAAGAATACAAGCCTTAGATATTTTGCAAAAAAGGATCCAATTAACATTGATTTTATTCTTTAATGATGTGGCATCTCCTCATTCACCGCCAGTGTATAGCATCTATACACCGGCGGTGCATCAAATATTAAATCATTTTTTAAGCATAAATAAATAATTTGACCAATACAATAAGTTTTTACCATAATTAAATGATTTAACCAATCTAATAAGTTTTTACCATAATTAAATATTTTGATCCGTGGTGACTCTGGAAATTGTAATTCAATTACTATTGTAGTTTACTAAGTTGAATTCTTTAAATTTTGTAATATTAAATACTATGTACTAAATTTTTAGTATAATTTAAGATTTGTAGTAATCACCCACCTTAAATACCAATTCTTATTTTAATTGTAAATATATTTATGTTCATAATTTTATCATAGCAATTCACACATAATTATTAAATAACAAAATTTTTATCTACTATACTAATAAGAGCCCAAGAGAGTTAGGCCTATAATGGGTAGAAAAAATGGAGGACAAATTTTCTAATCAATACTAATAAGAGCCCAAGAGAGTTAGGCCTATAATGGGTAGAAAAAATGGCGGACAAACTTTTTAATCAAATGAATGGCTCAGATTGATCAGATTTTATTTTTTTCTTAAAATTTCCTAATTTATCCTTAATGAATATGATTATCCGTTAACTTTTCCGTTAAATATTATATTTTCCATTAATTTCTGATAGTTCACCGTTAACTTACTCATTGATTTCAATAAGAATGGTCTTAGGTTCGAACCCCATCTCAATCAAAGTTGGCATAATTAGTACTCTATTTTACTCTTATTCAATTTAATAATAATTTAGTAGCTACAACAAAAAATAATACATGTGCATTTTTTTAATTTAGAATTATGTGTATACAATGTCTTTATTCAAAAAAAAAAATATTCATTATCAATAAATTAAATAAGAGAAAATAATTTCATTAGTTATATTGTATTTATTTTTCTCCAATATAAAAATTCTTTACATTCAAATTCATCAATTGATTTTATTCACTACATTGTCTATTAACTTTTTTGTGTACTATTTTTTAATTAAATATCAAAGTTATAATACAAAATAATGCTATATATTTTATTTACTAAGTATTTTATTAATACCATGAAAAATTTTAAAAAAATATATAATTAATAAAGCCAATCATATTAACTACTTGAGGGATTTGTTGACAAAGAAAGTATTCAAATCACACAACAAATTGAAGTGAGAACTACCTCGCAATGTCCTTGTTTGACAATCATAAGTTAGCGGTTAGCGTTTGCGGATTATATTAGCGAATTTGACCAGCGAATTATATCAACGGTTGGTAACAAGATATTTGAAAAAATTAGCTGTTCAGATTAACATGTAAAATGACTTAGGGTATACATATATTTAATAATAATAATAATAATAATAATAATAATAATAATAATAATAATAATAATAATAATAATAATAATAATAATAATAATGATAATAATAAAAATAATAATTGTTTAAAAAATAAAAAAATTAAAAATATAATTAAGACAATCATATTAACTACTTGGTGGATTTATTGACAAAAAGAGTATTCAAATCACACAATAAATTGAAGTGGGAAACTATCTTGCAATGTCCTTGTTTGGCAATCAGCAATTAGCTCTTCAATATTAGTATATATTTAATATTTTATGCCCTAATTTTTATTTGTTCTCCCTTATGTCCCGTATTTAGTTTCAACCATACCTATACAATTATTTTATTGACAATTATAATCAATCTTGACTAAATTATCTTGCATTTGTAAACTTATAGGGGTGTATTCAATCATGACTTTTGTAGAGTTTTAAAGACATTTAAAATGATAGATTTTAATAAGGAGAAAATTACACTTTTGGTCCTATGACTATAGAGGGCGTGTTAATTTCAGTCCGTGACTTTTAAAACTAACAATTTAGTCCTTTAATTATGTTTTTTTAGCAGATTTGGTCCTTCCGGCCAAATCACCGGTGGAAATTGACCGGAAAAACTTAAACCTTTTTATTTTTTTTCATGAGGGCAAAATGGTCTTTTACCTTTTAAAAAAATTGAAAGTTTATCTGCTTTTCTTCTTCGCATAGCTCACCGCCGGCGCTCCGGCCATCCTCTTCGGTGAGTAGCTAAGTTCTAAGTAAAGTTAACTTTCCATTCAAGGATGGTGCAAATAGGAGCTATGCAAGAGATTGGTGCAAAATATATAAAATCAAAGACTTTCGCAATCAAATCAGATAAGAAATGGACATTCTTTCTTTCTGTATTTTCCTTGGCTTACCATTCCTTGAACCATTTGGTGGCAGGAGCTCTGGACTTTGCGATGGGACGCCGGTCGAAAAGGTTGTGAAACGTCTGAGCCTCCATCTAATTAGACACTGGAGCCGGTGGCCGATCAATTAACTCTTCTACGCTATATATATCATTGCGAATTAGGGTTAGGAGCTTTATATTTCGATTTTTAGGATCACGAGGTCGTGTTGTATTGGTGAAATTCGGAACTTCGAAGTTTGTGAGTCTGCTCTGCCATTTTAGTTTCTTCCAGACCAGACGTGGGTGAAGAAGAGGCGGTCCAGTTCACCGAAGAGGATGCCCAGAGCCGATCGCCGGATTGAGGCCCGCCGGCGGTGAGCTACGCGAAGAAGAAAAGCTGATAAACTTTCATTTTTTTAAACGTAAAAAGACCATTTTGTCCTCATGAATTAAAAATTTAAAAAGGTTTAGGTTTTTTCGGCTAATTTCCACCGGTGATTTGGCCGGGATGACTAAATCTGTTAAAAAAAACATAATTAAAGGACTAAATTGTTAGTTTTAAAAGTCACGAACCGAAATTAACACGCCCCCTATAGTCATAGGACCAAAAGTGTAATTTTCTCTTTTAATAAACTTTGATGGACATTCACAGAGTCGTTCAAAACTTTTTAAAACTTCATAAGACTCTATAAAAGTCTATATAAAAAACATTCATAGACTTTCATCAACTTTTTATTTTAAAAAGTCTACAAAAGTCATTGAAATTCTAAATTGAATACATCCTTACAAACTTTCAATGATTTTGATTCTTATCATTTATAATTTTCTTACAAGTTATGCCAAACTTCGGTATCATTTTCCATCTGATATAGTCACTTGGTTCGGCCGTAACCGAACCGAGAGGACCTACTCTCGTGCTACAAAGAGCACGAGAGGAGAGGTTGTGGTGCACCGAGAGCACAACTCTCGTGCATCTGTGACCACGAGAGTGGTGCACTCTCGGGTTGCACCACAGTGCTCACGAGAGATGTACTCTCGTGTTGCCTGGTCCGTGTGCACCTGCACCCCAACAGTCTGAAACCCGAAAGTTCAGCCTATTGTAAAGATTAAACTCATCTGTTACGTGATTAATAGTGTTTTAATTCCAATTTTAAATTATGAGTTTAATCCTACTTAGTGGGTGACCGTTACAGGTGTTACACAATTGGTTTAATACCAATTAAAGGCCATGTTGAATGCTATCCTTTCCAACAGCCCTATATAAAGAGAGGTAGGGCAAAAACATTTTATACAGTACAGAAAACGAAAGGAATTCCAGTAGCTTTCAACTTCTCAAAACTCTGCTTCTACTCTCTTCTTTACCAACTTGTGTTCACTGCTTTGCTTTGTTTTCCGGGTTCCTTGTTTAGGTGCTTAAACAAGGAATCGTAGCATGTTTTATCCTAGGAAACCTAGGCTACAATGCTCCTAGCACTTGTGGGAGGTAGCAAATAAGGTTTTAAGGAAAAGAACTTCGTGTTCGAACTCGTGCTAAACCTATATCCAAACACTCCACCTTTTCCTTCCCAGATTTTCTATTTTCCCATAAAATATTAATCTTTTCGTAGGATTATTATTTTTGGGATTTTTCAACCTTATTACCCAACAATCTTAAAACCTTATTTTCATTTCCCGTTGGTTGTTTATCTCTAATTTCCTAGAAGAAATGGAGAATCCAGCTTTGCCAGCTCTCGGGGAGGAGAATGTTGTTGAGAACAACAATGGTGGGAATGGCAATAATGTTGCTAATTCCCAAGCTACACCAGTGAACGTTGGTTCACAAGATGGTGGGAGCACCGAGGGATATATTCCCATGACTCGGGTACCTACGGTACCGAGTGGTTCGGCCGAAAGACCGGAGAAATTCACCGGTATTGGATCGAATTTCAAAAGGTGGCAACAAAAGATGTTGTTCTACCTAGCAACTCTCGGCTTGGCGAGATTTTTGACCGAGAAGGTTCCCGAACTAAGGGAACAGGATGCCCAATCTGTGATGGCAGTTGGCTATTGGAAAGATTCGTACTTCCTATGCCGAAACTACATCCTGAATGGACTATGTGATGCGTTATACGATGTATATCGCAAGATTGGCACAGCGAAAGCGCTGTGGGAAGCCTTCGATCATAAATACCGAAGTGAGGATTCCGGCGCAAAGAAATTTGTGGTTGGCCGATTCCTTGACTTCAAATGGTTGATTCTAAAACCGTGTTAAGTCAGGTTGAAGATTTACAACTAATCTTTGATGAAATCCGTGACGAAGGCATGACGTTGAGTGAAGCCTTCCTAGTGGGATCTGTTATCCACTTGCTGCCTCCAGGGTGGAAGGACTTCAAGAATTACCTTAAGCATAAGCGAAAGGAAATGAACCTGGAGGACCTGATCCAGCGACTCCGAATTGAGGAGGGGAACAGGACGAATGATGGCAGAAATTCTGTCACAATTGGCGCTAAAGCCAATGTTGTAGAGTATGCTAAAGGCTCCAAGAAGAACAAGAAGGACAAGCAAAAGCTAGGTCCGAAAGGAGGCATTACCAAGAAGAAATTTCATGGAAAATGCTGCAATTGTGGCAAGACTGGCCACAAGTCCTCTGAGTGCAAAGTTCCAAAGAAGAAGAACAAGAGTTCTGAAGCCAACATGGTTGAGGAAAGCAATCAGAAGGAGGTCGAGATTAGCCTTTCGGCTATGGTGACCGAGGTGAACCTCGTGGACTCTAACCCACGAGAGTGGTTCATCGATACTGGTGCAACAAGGTATTTGTGTTGCAACCGAGAGATGTTCAATACCTTTGAGACCGTTGAGGGCGAGAAGGTTTGGATGGGAAACTCTGCTCAGTCTGCTATGGAAGGCGTGGGCAAGGTGGTTCTGAAGATGACTTCCGGGAAGGAACTGACGTTGAACAACGTGCTGTATGTTCCAGAGCTGAGGAAGAATCTGGTGTCTGGCTCTCTGTTGAACAAGCATGGCTTTCGCATGGTGTTCGAGTCAGACAAGGTTGTTTTGTCTAAGTTAGGAATGTTTGTAGGCAAAGGTTATGTAACTGATGGGCTTTTTAAGCTCAATGTAATGCCTATTATCATGAATAAGAGCAAAGTTACTTCCGTTTACTTGTTTGAGTCTTCCAATCTGTGGCATGGTAGACTAGGTCACGTTAATTATAATTCTATACGTAGATTAATTAACATGGACCATATTCCTAATTTTCAAATTAACACAAATAACAAATGTGAAATTTGTGTTGAGGCAAAATTAACGAAAGTACCTTTCAAATCGGTTGAAAGGGAAACTGAACCACTAGAATTAATCCATAGTGATTTGTGCGATTTTAGATCGATACAAACGAGAGGTGGTAATAAATATTTTATCACGTTTATCGACGATAGCACACGTTATTGCTATGTGTATTTGCTTAAAAGCAAAGACGAAGCCTTGGAAAAATTCATTCTTTATAAGAATGAAGTTGAAAACCAACTTAATTGTAAGATTAAGAAAGTTAGAAGCAATCGAGGTGGTGAGTACAAAGCACCTATTGGTGACTTCTGTGCGAGTGTAGGTATAATACACGAGCGTACTGCACCTTACTCACCTCAATCGAACGGTGTTGCCAAACGAAAGAATTGTACATTGAAAGATATGATGAATGCGATGCTTATAAGTTCGGGCCTACCTCAAGGCGCGTGGGGTGAGGCTATTTTGACAAGTAATTACCTTTTAAATAAGGTACCCCACAAGAAGCTTGATAAGACTCCTTATGAGCTGTGGAACGGTAGGAAACCTTCCTACCAGTACCTGAAAGTGTGGGGGTGTCTTGCCAAAGTTTTGGTGCCAACACCTAAGAAAGTAAAGATAGGTCCTAAGACGGTGGACTGTATCTTTATTGGCTATGCACATAACAGTAGTGCTTATCGGTTCTTAGTACACGAGTCCCATAATCCGGACGTACACGAGAACACGATAATAGAATCAAGGAATGCATCTTTCTTTGAAAATGTATTTCCTTGTAGGTCCAACGAGGGACCGAGTTCGTCAAAACGAACGTTTGATGAAGCTATGGATAATGATAGTGGGGAATCCGAGAGAGAACCCGAGCTCGAGCCGAGACGCAGTAAGCGGGCGAGAGTTGGAAAATCATTTGTTCCTGATTTTCTAACTTACTTGTTGGAGTACGATTCGAGTACTCTAACTTGTTTATTAGAAAATGAACCCGATTTTCTATCTTGTTTGATAGAAAACGAGCCTCGAACGTACGGTGAAGCCGTGACTTCTACAGAAGGACCAATGTGGAAAGAGGCTATTAAAAGTCAAGTGGATTCTATTTTACAGAATCACACTTGGGAACTTGTTGATCTTCCTCCGGGTAGTAAACCCTTAGGATCCAAGTGGGTCTTTAAAAGGAAGATGAAACCCGATGGTTCCATCGAGAAGTATAAGGCTAGGCTTGTAATCAAGGGTTACAGGTAACGCGAGGGCCTTGATTACTTCGACACGTATTCTTCCGTGACGAGAATAAACTCTATTAGAATGATACTTGCTATAGCCGCGCTGCGGAATTTGGAAATTCATCAAATGGACGTTAAAACCGCTTTCCTAAATGGCGAACTAGATGATGAAATCTATATGGAACAACCCGAAGGATTCGTGGTTCCGGGCCAAGAAAGGAAAGTGTGTAAGTTGGTTAAATCACTATATGGTTTAAAACAAGCGCCTAAGCAATGGCACGAGAAGTTTGACCATGCGATGTTGACTAATGGATTTAAAATAAACGAAAGTGACAAATGTGTCTACGTTAAAGAAACGATAGACGGTTATGTCATTCTTTGTTTATACGTAGATGACATGCTCATCGTTGGTAGTAACGATCGGATGATCAAGTCTACAAAAACATGTTAAATGCGTGATTTGACATGAAGGATATGGGTTTGGCTGATTTAATCCTCGGGATTAGAATCATTAGAAGACCTGATGGTCTGGTGTTAAGCCAATCACATTATATTGATAAAATCCTTGAAAAATTCAACAAGGATAATCATCAAGGGACTAGGACGCCATTAGATCGAAGCGTTCATCTAACCAAGAACCACGGGGAGTGTATTTCTCAAGTAGAATATGCTCGGGTTATTGGTAGTTTGATGTATCTAATGAGTTGTACTAGGCCGGATATTGCCTTTGCGGTTAGTAAACTCAGTAGATATACGAGTAACCCTGGTGCCATGCACTGGACAGCAATAGTGAAGGTTCTGAGATACTTAAGGTATACTCGAGACCTTGGACTGCACTATGGGAGATATCCTGCTGTACTTGAAGGGTATAGCGACGCTAGCTGGATATCCGATATTAAGGACTCCAAGTCCACGAGTGGCTACGTGTTTACACTAGCCGGTGCAGCTGTTGCATGGAAATCCTCTAAACAGACCGTGATAGCTAGATCCACGATGGAATCTGAGCTGATAGCCTTGGACAAATGTTGTGAAGAGGCTGAATGGCTACGCCATTTTTTAGAGGATATTCCTAATTGGGAAAGACCTGTACCTCCAATGTGTGTGCATTGCGATAGTCAAGCCGCAATTGGAAGAGTACAGAATCATATGTATAATGGTAAGTCTAGACATGTGCGTCGTAGACATAATACCATTTGACAACTTCTCACAACTGGTGTTGTCTCGATTGACTACATAAAGTCAATAGACAATATAGCGAATCCGCTAACCAAAGGGTTATGTAGAGTAGCTGTGGAGAGGTTGAGACGAGGAATGGGTCTAAAGCCCTTGGTATAAAATTTTATAGTGGACACCCAACCTAGCTGGCACCTAGGTTCAATGGGACAACTAAATTATGGAACGGAGCGTGTCACTGTCGGGGTCTCGGATTCCCTACCACTCCTCGTTAGAAACAGTGGCTCCCGCACAAGGTTAGCACGTTAAATGCTTTAGTGATTCGAATGTCGGTTGACATATGTGAGTATGCGGGATACTCGGGAAAGAATCACCTATGTGAGAGAGAAGTGAGGGTCGCTTCAAAGGAGAATTGACGGGCACAATTCTTCACAAACTCTTGCAGAACCAGGAATGGTGACCCACGACCAAAATGGGCACAATCATGAGAACAAAGCACGGTTGAGAGGTTCCTGTGTGAGATATGTCATCGTCTACACAAACGGCAGTCGGTTCAAAGACATCGCGTTCTACCGTACAGTCAGTAGAGTAAATGTATCTTCATGAGGGAAGGTTCAAAGGGTGTGACCCTACCTATCCTATGCAGGGATCGACCGTTGAACACAGTTATTTCCGATTTTAAAACTACCCCGAAAAATCAATTTTCATTCATGTGGGGGATTGTTGGAAAAATTAGATTAAAATGGCATAAAATGGCATATTAAGTGGCTATTTTGTGGTACAATTATCAGCACAACTAGAGGAGATCGAAAAGGCTTGATTCAAGCTCGCGTGCGCCGGCACCTGCGGGCACGAATGTCGTCCGGAAATTGGCTGGCCTTACGGGCTAAGTTATGCCAAACTTCAGTATCATTTTCCATCTGATATAGTCACTTGGTTCGGTCGAAACCGAACCGAGAGGACCTACTCTCGTGCTACTTGTAGCACGAGAGGAGAGGTTGTGGTGCACCGAGAGCACAACTCTCGTGCATCTGTGACCACGAGAGTGGTGCACTCTCAGGTTGTGGTGCACCGAGAGCACAACTCTCGTGCATCTGTGACCACGAGAGTGGTGCACTCTCGGGTTGCACCACAGTGCGCACGAGAGATGTACTCTCGTGTTGCCTGGTCCGTGTGCACCTGCACCCCAACGGTCTGAAACCCGAAAGTTCAGCCTATATTACAGATTAAACTCATTTGTTACGGAATTAATACTGTTTTAATTCCAATTTTAAATTCTGAGTTTAATCCTACTTAGTGGGTGACCGTTACAGGTGTTACACAATTGGTTTAATACCAATTAAATGCCATGTTGAATGCTATCCTTTCCAACAGCCTATATAAAGAGAGGTAGGGCAGAAGCATTTTATACAGTACGTACAGAAAACGAAAGGAATTCCAGTAGCTTTCAGCTTCTCAAAACTCTGCTTCTACTCTCCTCTTTACCAACTTGTGTTCACTGCTTTGCTTTGTTTGCCGGGTTCCTTGTTTAGGGAACCGTAGCACGTTTTATCCTGGGAAACCTAGGCTACAACGCTTATAGCACTTGTAGGAGGTAGCAAATAAGGTTTTAAGGAAAAAAACTTTGTGTTCGAACTCGTGCTTAACCTATATCCAAACACTCCACCTTTTCCTTCCCAGATTTTCTGTTTTCCCATAAAATATTAATCTTTTCGTAAAATTATTATTTTTGGGATTTTTCAACCTTATTACCCAACAGCTTTCAGTGTGGCTTAAAGTTGAAATATTAACATTGGCAGCTTGGGTGATATTGGCAGTCCCAATAGTGCCTTGTAGACATAGTATCCAACTGTTTGGAATATAAAATGCAAATGATATGGTATTACTCAAGTTGAATTGCATCTGTAAAGATGTGGAAAAGCTTTATCGTTTTTCGATAACTTAAATTCAATTTAAGTATGCCTAATACTATTTTAATTTGTTTCACGTTGCAAAGTTGTAGGTTGATTTGCGTATGAACTCCTATGAAAATGGCAAGTATCTTGCTTTGTATCATAATATTATTACATTGAGACTCAATATAATAACTTTTTAATAAGTGTTTAACAGGTACTTTCTAACCTATTTTAAGTGGTAGTTTTTTTATTTTTGCATGTAAATAAGTATAGATCATCATTTTCAAAAAAAAAAAAAGTATAGATCATCAATTTAGATGCCATATTTGATAGGTGCTCAATAATCATACTTGTGAAGTTGTGATTAATAAATATAAATCGTCAATATGACATCACATTGGAATACTAACAGTTTTATCTTACTTATTTCGAGTTTTTAGGCATTGGAATACCTCAATTTCTTTTCAGATGATTAAGGAAGAATGATTATGATCTTTACTTTACTACTAAATCAAAACTGTGAAATAAAATAGTCTCTGTTTTATTTTATTAATATAAATGAATACACCTTTGGATTTTTTTTTTTTTTATTTTTTTTGTGAAATTGCAGGTTACTAACCAATTTGTGATTCAAGCAAATGCTGACAGACAGATGCCTATTCCCTTTAGTTTACAATCTTGAATTCCTACCAGTTCAACAATTATTGAACTGTATACATAAAAAAAAAAAAAAAAAAAAAAAAAAAAAAAGGAGACTACTAAACAATAAGTTCAAAGTGCAGACTGTCATTCACTTGATCTCCATTATTCATACCTGCAATATGACCTCAAGACATGTACAATGTACATACCATTAAATCTGTATGTTGATAGCTGCATGAAAAAACAACAAATCTAGAAAGAGGTTAAGCAAGAAATAGTCTCAAAGCAAGAAATTTCTTATTGAATACACGTGACCTACCTTTAACATTGCAGCAAATTTCTCCACAAAATCTTTACTAATGTTTGCATGAAGGACAATGCAATGTGAATGGTAATACATTACGTTAATACAAACGTATTATACATTCTGTAAAGTATAGCATAGTGATGGATTTAATTGATACGGGGGTATGCCCGAACCAACAAACCCGGATAATAGCGAATAAACGATGAACAATGTTATAAAAGGCCGTGAGACCATATATTGTATTAATTGCCGTAGTATTTGGCTATTACAGAGATTCTTCAGTACAAAGTATGTCCGAAAAGTGGTGAGTGTCCTAACTGGACAAGATGAGGGGTTTTTATACAACCCCCGCCCCTAACCGCCACCCCCCAAAGCGGGGGGGGGGGGGGGTGGTTAGATCTGAGTTGACCGCGCCCGGTCTTGCGACCGGGCCGCGTTATGGGGCCAGGCCGAGCCCGTCGTGGGCTCGGGCCGAGCCCACTAGGAGGTCGGCCCGGCCTCCTGGAGAGGTCGGCCCGGCCTCTGCCGTGGCCCGCGCGGGGCCACGTGGCGAGGCCCTCCCGGGGCGGGTACGTGGCGCCGCCCCGGGACCTGTTCTTGCCCGCGCCCCTCGGGTCGGTTCCTAATATATCCGTCATCAGTCCCCCACTCTCCGAGGTGCGAGTAATCGTCAGCGAAGGAGAGTAAGCGCTCCGGCCGACCAAAAAATGTCGACCCCGAGGCGCGCGCGTCCCCGCGCCATAGGTGCCGTCCGGGCATATTTCTCGCGATAATGATGAAACACTCCCTCCGAGGTATGACTCCTTTATCTGTTAGAACACATACATAGTAGAGTCCTTTTAGGTTTTGATCATCCTCCCCAAGTCAACCAACCACACCCATCTTTTCCCCTTTTCCCCCCCTTTTTTTATTTTGAATTTCAAAACTCCCCCTCTTCTTCTCTCCCCTTCTCCTATATAAACCCCTTCTCCCCTCTCATTCTACACTTTCACCACTTCAACTTCGCACTCTTCACTCCCCAAACTCCGGCGAGCCCCCCCCCACCGGATTCCGGCGACACCTCCGGCGAGCCACCACCGGATTCCGACGAGTTCGCGGCAACAAGCTCCGACCGACCTCCAACTTCCCCCGTCGCCGAGCCGTAGGCCCGAGCGTGGTACACCCCTTTCTTCCCTTTCTTTTTACTGCCTCTTTTTTTTTTTTTTTTTTTTTTTTTTTTGGTGAACCGCCCTGCCGCCGCCGCGACGCCGCTGCTCCGTCGCGGCGGCGCTGTTCCGCCACTGCCACGGGGCGGCTCGCAGGCCGCGCCCCGTGGTCTCCGGCCGGCCCCCCGGGCTTGGGCCACGGCGAGGGCGGCAACGACCGCCCCCCACTGCCGGGGGCGTGCCTCCGCTCGGCGACAGGTCGGGCCGACCTTGCTCGCCGAGGCCGTGCCGGCCGGCCTCTTCTGCCGTCCCCGGCCTCGGCCTAGGGCCGAGGTCCCTCAAACTGCCTTCCCCCTTTTTTTTTTTTTTTTTTTTTTTTTTTTTTTTTGCGACACCTGCTACACCGTGGATGCGCCGGCGCCGGCCTGGGCTCCGCCGACCCCGCCCGCCGAGGCCGTGCCGACCCCGGGGTCGGCCCGACCTCGGCATGGCCGGGCCCGGGTCTTTAACGACAAAATCTTTTTTTTTTTTTCAAGCACGCCCCGTTCTTATACCCCTTCTCTTTTATCTCGTAGGTTTAGTCGGTGCATGCACACTTCTTCCGGTTCCTTGGACGATTTTTTGGACTCCGTAGACACTCACGTCCTTCCCATGGACGAAACTAGCGACCCCCCCCACTCCTTTTCCTGCTCATTCCCCTTCTGGGGAGGTCACCATGCCGTATGAGGGTCCGTTGGACGCCCATCCTCCCGTCATGGAGGATCCCCTCGCGGTCCCATACGAGGATCCCGCCCAGTACACTCCTCTGGAGACACTCATCGCGGCCTCGACTTTGGCTCAGACCTCCGTACAGGAGTTTGAGGAGGCCAAGAGCTATGTTGGGCCTGCGGGCGAGGTGCGCCTGCCCTCCTCATCGGGGAATGTCACCGAGCCGCCGACACCCCTCTTCTTCGGGGTGCACGTGCAATCCATGTACCTTGGTTTTCGCTTCCCTATTCATCCCTTCGTCGAATCCTTCCTCAACCACTACGGCATCGCACCCGGGCAGTTGGTGCCGAATGCCCATTACTTACTTCTTGCCTTCTTGCTTCGCTGCCACACCATTCGTGTCAAGCCCTATATGGATCTCTTCCAGAGTTTGTTTCAAGTCACCTCGTCATCCAGCCAGGCCAGCAGAGGGTTCGTGGGCATAGCGGCCCGGGCGCGTATGAAGACGTTCCGCGACTTCAACCAGACCAACCGGGACTGGAAACCGCACTTCGTTTACATATCGGTTGGTGATCCTCGCCCGTTCCTGTCTTGGAACAACAGATTTGTGCGCCACAGGGCTCCCCTCCAGACGGCTGCCGTAGCCCGGGACATCCATGCCTTCCGGGGCGATCGGGGGGAGATCAGCATAGGCGAGATGATTACGCCCGAGAACATGCGCGGCCTGGGCTTCACGTTGGATGGGCCGTTGCCGCCTCGTATCCGTCCGCGCCTTCTGCGTGCGCCCCAGCCGGATGCGCGTCCGTTGATCGATTTGACGGACGACGAGCCGCCAGAGCAGTCTCCGGGATCCTCCGGGTCTTCGGGCGAGGTTTTTGCCGAGCCTGGGTCCTCCGGATCCGCTGTCGGCCCTTCGCGTGCTTCTACTCGTGGTTTGTCCCTCTTCATTTTGTTGAACCTTCGGCTGTACTCATGTCCTCTCGTTTGACCTTTGCTTGTTTCCTTTTGCAGCGAGACCTCCCGTCATGTCTACGTTCCGCCAGCGTCTTGAGCGCGTCGTGGCGCGCGGCCCTGTTGCGAAGAGGCAGAAGGTTACTGCACAGTCTGATGTTCCCACTTCTGAGTCTGGTGTGCCCCCCCCCCCCCCCCCCCGGGAGGGACACGGCCGCAGGCGAGCCGCCCCCCTGTACCACCGGGTGCCCCACCCCCGCTGCCACCTGCCCCGCACGTGTCGCGGAGCTTGCCCGCTGTCCTCCGGGAGGCCCTTCGGACCATCGAGGTATGCTCGTGATTTCCTTTGTTATGCTTAGTCCTTGTTATTGCCTTGTTATGATTGTGCCCTTGTTTCAGGGTTGGGCTGCGTCCTCTGTGGCCCTTGTCGAGGATGAGCAGGGTCGCGCAGCCGAGCTGGTGCGAGCCTTGGAGGCCGAGACTAGGCGAGCTGATGAGGCGGGTAGGCGGGCTGATGAGGCGGTCAGGCGCGATGCCTAGCTTGACCACCAAGGCGTCTCGGTGGGGGAGGGGCCCATCCGGTAGGTCGGCGTCGGTGAACGTGATGGGCTCCCTCTTCGCTCTCTTCTCGTGGGAGGTACGTGTGACCTCCCCCACGTACAAACTCCTTGCCCACTTCTTCCGCTCGGCGGGTGAATCTCCTCCCTCGGGCCCTCCAAAGATGACGTAGATGGTCCGTTTCTTCGGGGGCTGGGAGTCCTCTGTCGTCTTCTCCTCCTCCTCCGAGCTGTTGTCGTGGTGGTCCCTCTTACGGGGAGCCGAGGTGGATGGCGCCTGGCCACCCCCTTCCTCCATACGTTGCCTGGCTTCTGGCCCTGCGCCTGTCCCTGTGCCTGCCCCTGCGCCTGGCCAGGCCTCTTAATGAATTGGCCGAGGTATCCCATTTGGATGAGTTCCTCGATTTGTCGCTTCAAGAGGATACACTCGTCCGTATCGTGTCCCTTCTGGCGGTGGAACCTGCAGTATTTGTTGGGGTCCCCCCTTGCGGATATTTTCATGCACTCCTCCTTCGGGAACACCACGATTCCCTGGTCCTCCGCGTGCGCCAAGATGGTACCCACTGATTGCGTCAGCGGGGTGAGATAGCGTGTGGGGTTCAGTCTGGGCCCCTCAGCGTACTCACGTCGGTGCGGCCGCGGCGCCTTGCGCTCCTCCTGGGGTGCCCTGTCTTTCCGGCCACGCCCTTCCTCCTGCTCCTTCTTCCTCTTCTCGGCAGCCTCGGCGTCAGCATACCGTGCTGCCTTGTCCATCAGGTCGTTGTAGGTCCTAGGGGGGTACCTGATGAGGTCTTGGTGAAAGGCGCCCGACCTCAGGTTGTTCCGGAAAATCACTATGGCCGACTTCCCATCAAAGTCGGCGACCCCCATGGCCTCTTTCTTCCACTTGCTGAGGTACTCAGCTAGTGATTCCGAGCTCCCCTGTTTTAAATCACACAGGTCGGCAATTTACTTCTTCCGCTGTATGCTGGTGGCGAAATGGGATAGGAACTGCCGGGTGAGGTCCGCGAAGGTGGAGATGGACCCCGCCGGGAGGGACCCGAACCAATCGTGTGCCTGCCCGTCCAGGGTGGCGAAGAACCCCCTGCATAGGATGGCATCCGTTGCCTCGGTGATCATCATGGCGGCTCTATACCTGGTCAGGTGTGCCCGCGGGTCCGTGGTCCCCGAATACGCCTTAATGGTGGGAAAGCGAAAGTCCCGAGGTAGGGGCTCTGCCATGATGGTGTCTGCGAATGGGGAGGCCAACACATCCTGGGGCTCCGGAGACCCGTCCCTCTCATCAATCTTCCGCTGGAGCTCGTCCATCCTCCTCTGCAGCTTCTCGACCTCCCCCCGATGGGAGCTCGGAGCTCTATCTTTCGTTTCCCCCGATCGTTCGACCCGGGAGGCCTGCTCGCGTCGCGGGTGGAGTCGGGGGACCCGACCTGCTGACCCGCGCGAGGCTGCCTCGTGTCGCGGCGGGGCGCGGGGCCCACGGCTCGGCGACCCCCGAGTGACCGATCCCTGTCGTAGCGGCCGGCGGGAGCATGACTCCGCCGCCGGTGGCCCATTGGCCGGCCTTGGACTCAACAAAAGCACCAATGATGGATTTAATTGATACGGGGGTATGCCCGAACCAACAAACCCGGATAATAGCGAATAAACGATGAACAATGTTATAAAAGGCCGTGAGACCATATATTGTATTAATTGCCGTAGTATTTGGCTATTACAGAGATTCTTCAGTACAAAGTATGTCCGAAAAGTGGTGAGTGTCCTAACTGGACAAGATGAGGGGTTTTTATACAACCCCCGCCCCTAACCGCCACCCCCCAAAGCGGGGGGGGTGGTTAGATCTGAGTTGACCGCGCCCGGTCTTGCGACCGGGCCGCGTTATGGGGCCAGGCCGAGCCCGTCGTGGGCTCGGGCCGAGCCCACTAGGAGGTCGGCCCGGCCTCCTGGAGAGGTCGGCCCGGCCTCTGCCGTGGCCCGCGCGGGGCCACGTGGCGAGGCCCTCCCGGGGCGGGTACGTGGCGCCGCCCCGGGACCCGTTCTTGCCCGCGCCCCTCGGGTCGGTGCGGGTCGGTTCCTAATATATCCGTCACATAGCACACACATTACACATACCTCCTTATCATGAAATACACATTTTTGACACTTGATGTTTGATGCGCCTCTTCTCTCAGGAACTTCATGTGGTGTTCATTGGAGCTATATTGCGAGCAAGAATGTATAATGGAGCCATGGAACTGTGAAAGGATAAAGAAAGATACTTAAGACTGAAGGATTGTTCTACTGTAAGAAGTACAGATACATAGGGCAACTATATATAGGGAGTCCAGATAACCATGAAACATAATTCATTGGTGCGCAAGGGAAACTGATACGAAGAGTCGTATCAATTCGTTTTGATATCTTTGTCATTATTATGTTTTGGAAATACAATTTCTGATGATTTTAGATATGTAAATAAATAAAGACCATAAATACTCTAGAGTTTAAGATACCAAAGACGGCTAGAAGGATTTAAAACAGATAAAGTATACTCTGAAAGACGTGTCCAACCTTCCGTATACCAATGCCGTGAATAATTTTTTGATTTTTTTTCAACTCTAAAACGACAACGTTTTTTGCTAGCAGGAATTTGGTTCTATTGTGGTTCCCTAGGGGTGTGACTATTTTATATAGTAAGATATATATATATATATATATATATATATATATATATATATATATATATATATATATATATATATATATATATAAAACTAAACTTATAATTATTTTAGTCAAAATCATTGATTTTATTAACTAACCATATATATTTTGATTAAATTTATTAGAGTAATCAATTATTTTTACTTAAATAACCATATATAATTTTACTAGAATAATTGCAATTTGTCATCGTCTTTTTGGTGTTGTGGGTGGTGGGAGGCGCTTCCAATGAGTGGGTGTAACACCTCGACTTTCGGCTTATTTTAAAACAATTAAAGCTTACGAAATACGATAAGATCTATCATTAATATCAAAATAAAGCGGAAGCTAAACGTAATAGTTTGGGGATGTTATGCCATATTTAAGCTAAGAACCTAGATGCACATGCTACTACTCGACTATCCATAATTCATAAACACCAACTGAATAACATAATGGCTCACATGCCGTTAAACCAAAGCTATCACTATCTAAGACTAGGAACCACGGCTCCATCTAGCGCACTCTCGTAGCTACTGGTCTGTACCTGAAAAACATATGGTGTAGCAACCGTTAGCGAATAATGCTAAGTAACCCACTCCCACGCGTTGAGTACAATATATATAGATATAAGAAAATCATTTTGAGACTTGGGAATATATAAATATAGTCCTAAACGATTCTAGCTTTAAAATTAGGATAATGACTCATTTGAGGATGCACTCATCAACATAATCAGACTCATGGCATACCATTAGCATTGACGCGATAAGACAATGTTAGGATACAAGGGTACAAACCATGACCACATGACAAGACAACGATAAGAGACAACAACAACATACCATGACCACATGACAGGTCAACGAGAAGAGACAACAATAACAAACCATGACCACATGACACGTCCATGTTCCAACCTTATGCCAAGTTCCAACCTTTACACCACTCCATCCTTATAACAGTTCCAACTTGTACCTCCGATACCAACCTGTACACCAGTCCAACCTTATACCTCCGGAGCAATGCTCCCCGCCTGCTTTTCCGCCAACTTGACCTCCGATCTTAGCACACGCAGTGCCATAATCATAATTGCACCGCAGCGCAAAGCACACGCAGTGCCATAACATAATTGTACCGCAGCACAATAATATAAGCACACGCAATGCCATAACATAGGTATCGCAGCACCATAACATAAACACACGCAGTGCATCCCCTTAAGCACCACAATGCTTTAAACCGCCAATCTCATATCTTTTATCATACATGGACATCCACATGACATTTAAGACTCACAATAACATACTCAATGAGATAAACAGGGACGGGAACAACATATGTACAAACTCACAACGACAAGTGACATCAAGACAACCATAAGACTCATAAGGAACATCATAGACCATACATTGAACCAACGGGATACAAGTTCAAACCACATGCATAATTCAAGACTCACAAATCGTATTACGGTACTTAGGACATCGTTCTAGACTTACGAACATCAAAGAAGACACTTCGGGGCACGGGGATAGACCAAACGGAGGCCAACGAACCGCCGCAACCAACGTTCCAGCGGGTGGTACGGCGGGTGGACGACCACCCGCCGACTACCCGCCGGTGGACCAACGTTGTTCCAGCGGGTGGTGTGGCGGGTGGACGACCACCCGCCGGAACAGTATTCCCGTACCAGCAGGTGGTCAGGTGGGGGTTCAACCCCCCATTGACTACCCGCTGGAACAACACTCCAGGGGAGTTTAACCACTTTGGGAATTAACCAATCTTGCGCAATTTCAAGTCCAAACACATCAAAACTTACATCAACAATAATAGGGACTTGAATACATAGAATAACCCAAAGAACAACATTATTGAACCCTAAACACAAGCTCTAAACATGCATAAACACAATAATATGCATATAATCACATCAAGAATATCAAGAATGCTAAGAAATCATAATATATCAAAGAAAATAAGTTTTGTAAGACAAGGATTACCTTTTAGCCTAATTAAACTTCTCACAACTCCTAAGATCCTTCTTCAAGGTCCCCTTCTAATTGATCTTTCCTAAACTTGGTGATGGGGAAAGGTCTAAACTTGATACATTCAATAGTGGAAAAGATAGAGAATTCCTTGGCTAGGTTTTGGGAGAGAAATTCGAGTAGGGGGAATAGGGATGGGTGATAGGGTCCTAATGCCTTCCAATTTCTTTTAAATAGGTTTAGGATTCCTAATACGAATCTGAAAAGGTAAGAGGGCCCTCCTTATTTTATCTAAAAGCCTAACGGGCTTTATTCTAGACAAAGATCCACGGTCTATTATGGACCATATCAATAGATTAAGGAATTTGGGTCAAATGGTTTGGGCTAAGTTATACTTATTGGGCATATATATATATATATATATATATATATATATATATATATATATATATATATATATATATATATATATACACACACACACACACTATGTTTTGAGAAAGATTCGGTTCCAAAAGGGAAAAGAGAATGGAAGTTTTGGGTTTCAAACTTGAGGATAACATTAAATAGGGATATGATCATTGTCATCAAAGTTGCAACTTAGGAAGTAAGGTTGTCACCTGGCACGGAATTGTTTGGAATAAGGGATCAAGAGCGAAGTTTGAAGTGGTAGAATGAATTTCTCAACGAAACGGTATTCGATTTGTCACAGAAAGGAAGGGAATTCGGCTTGTTGCACGTTCAAACTTAAAAATCCTTACACCCAAATAACACATTTGACTTTACCCCTATATCTATAACCTTTGTACTAATTATCATGCCCATATGGAAAATATCAGGATCATAAGATGTACCGAACATGCAATTAAATATAATTATTTATATACTTAATAAGGGACTAATACCATACATGTGCAAATTCGAATAGCCTTACAATCATTATAAAACATATATACACATGTATCAACACAGGCGAACCATATTCACGAATGGATATAAACATTTAATGTACAATTTAACATGTCATGAGCCAAATACCACATACACAGGATTTGAACCTAATCATTGTACTCAAACATAATACACCCGACACTCACAATTACATAATAACAAGCCTATCACATATGATAATCTTTCATAATTAACTATCATGTTATATGCGAAACTTGCAAATTGGCACACCTACATATATACTGCTGCAATTATGCTAAATATACAACTACTTAAGTCTATAGGCATAGAGCATGAAGGCACATGAACATATTTCAAGTCTTAAATAATAACTAGTAATATGAAATCACACAACACCTATGCGTACTGTTCAACATGTTAAACTAGTGCATATTCAACAAATAAATTCATGTACTCTACATCGCGGCATAACCAACAATTGTCATATATATTCACGAAGATCATAAAACATATAACAATTACTCAAAATAACAAAAATCGATTTTTTTTAGGAAAAGATTTTCACGTATGCAATTAAGAAAATGGTTTTTGCTTCTTATGGGGTAAATAAATTTTGGAAAGACAATAGAATCAAAATCTTCATATTGCACACCACAAATTTTACAATAATGGATAATCACATAGCAAGTATTTACATAAATATTAAATACTAAAATTTAGCACATACGAAATATTTCACTAAATTCCATAAACAAATATTTTATACCTAATTCTTATACTATAAATACACGAGGTGTTATACGGGATTGTCCATAACATACTAAGTATACATATGTAACACACTAATCATCATATACTAATATATAACACATGACACAAAACCAACTTCCAATCGCCAATTCTATAAATAAGCAGATTATGCACATACACCTTCACATACATATTACGAACATGTATATAAACATTGTGGTCCTAAATTTTAGAGAAAATTACAATTTTGTCCTGTGAGTATTGTGGTCTTATTAATTTGAGTACTTGACTTTAAAAATTATCAATTTAGTCCCGTAACTATGCAATTTTTAACACATTTGGTCCTTATGGCCAAATCACCAGCCAAATGTTGCCGAAAAAACTTAAACCTTTTTAATTATTTTTTATTCTTGGGGGAAAAACAATCATTTTACATCTAAAACAAAAGCGAACAGTTATTTGCTTCCTTCTTCGTGTACCAGTTGATGCAATGACGAGGACTGGGCAGTTGATGCCCTTTCGGCAATTCAGCGAGAACGCGTACCAGAACTACGACGAACTTGGCTTCTCAGTTCGACGATGACGACTCCAACACCAGTTGATGGCCTTTCGACGCTCTTCCCCTGCTGCTGCAACTTCCTCTTGCTGCAGGATGTCGTCGGCGCTGAGAGCTGGCAGAGGCGAGCTGGATTCTTCGGTGATGTCGCTGCATCTCTCCTCCTTCAGGCGTCGCTGGCTCCCGGCTGCCGTTGCTTCATCTCCTCATTGCTGGTTTTGGGTCGACGGCGGCAAGCTTTGGCGTTGCAGCGAGGTAGTCTGGCGGAGTCCTCGATCAAATGACTGAAGATTCCTCTCCAATCTCTACCTGAGGTCTGAATTTTGGCTTATAAAAGGTTAAGTTACTAGAAATATTTTTAAAAATCCACACACACACACACACACACACACACACATATATATATAGGGAAGGGTTCAGGTGCGGGTAATGCTTCCTGTGCAGTTGTGCGGGTTATTAATGTGCGTGAGTTTTGTACTTAGCGTGCGTGAGTATTGTGCTTAAGGTGCGTGAGTTTTAACTACGCTGAAAATTCAGCATTTTTAGCTAATAACGTTTCTTGCATTTTAATACAATGGAAAGTATGCATTCCAATGACTTAGTATCTATTCTTTTAATTTGTCTTCAGTGTGCAGAGGTATATGTGGATAGTTGCAGTTTAACAATGGATATAGATTTGTTTGTTCAATTATGGAATTGCTTGGTTCCACAAGCACTACATACCTTGAATATCTTTGCTACTATTTCTTTCACCACGTACTTCTTTCAGTAAATTACTATTTTCTTATACCTCACGCACATTAAGCACAAACCTCACGCACCTTAAGTACAAACCTCACGCACCTTAAGCACAAGACTCACAAACACTTAGCACAAAAATTCACGCACATTAAGCACAAAACTCATGCACTTTAAAGTTTCAACAACAACTCACATTAAGTACACACTCATGCACATTAAGCACAAAACTCACGCACCTTAGGCGCAAGACTCACACACCTTAAGTACAAAACTCATGCACATTAAGTACATATCTCAGACACATTAAGCACAAGACTCACGCACATTAAGTATAAAACTCACGCACATTAATCAACCGCACAACCGCACTGGAACCATTCACTATATATATATATATATATATATATATATATATATATATATATATATATATATATATATATATATATATATATATATATTGAATCTGGTGAGGTTACCTTTGTCAGGCAAGGTGGTGAGGCTTGATCTGGTACATTTATTTGTTTTTTTGGATGGATGAGATTTGTCTGATTTGGAGGCCACGTGCAGTTGATGTTTGTGCATATGGGGGTGTTGTTGTCTTTTTTATGGTGTCTTTATTAGGGTGTAATAATTGATAGCAGATTTTATGGGCTTGTGCACCACTAATTATGGTATTTTATGTGTTGATTAAATATATATTACTTCGCGTCTCTTCAATTGCAGTGTCCGACCGTTCCTCTCCCAATTGCCGTTGTCCGTCCGTCCGGTCCTCTCTTGCTGCTTTCGAACGACTCACTCACTCCTCCAACACAATCTCCGGCGACGAGCATGGCAGGGTCTTCATCACGCCAACCCAATTGACCGAGGTGTGGATCGTCTGCTCGCATTCCAGGTATCCCATCTGCTGTAACGTGCTTGATCCGGCGCTTTTATCAAAATATGCATTGGTTTGATTCAGTTCTATTGTTACATTAAAGTTCTGACCTAATTCTCAATAAATTCATACTGGGGGAACTTCTCTCTGGATCTCTATTTCATTTATGTGCTAATGTGCAGTTGGTTTTTGCTCTTGTTGATCAGATTCCTTTTAAAATTTTTATGCATTTAAAAAAAGTTAAACATATAAATGAGGTAAAGCTGATTTGTAGTAATTGCTACTGTTTTGACCATTTGCAATGTTTACACATGATGTTCTGCTCATCTTTGTAGGGATCTATGCAACATCTTTGGCTGCCTTCTATAACCAGCTACTGTATGTAATTTTATTTTTGGATCTTTTGTGTAAACATCTCACATTCAGTTTTCTTTTTATTTTACTTGCTTGTGTGCTATGTGTTTCAATATTTAAAAATTTATGTATGTTAATATTTTCACTTCATCTGAACATAGAAGTTGAATAGGATTCTATTTACTACATATAATTTTCAACAAATATGTCAAAGTTTGGATGAAATTTGAGATGAAAGTCAATCTTAATGAACCAAGTTCACATGATGAAGGTCAGACAACTTTAAATTTTTATGTTAATTGGAAAAAAAGTTAGTTTAGGCAGAATAACAAAAGCATGCATCTGCAAAAAAAAATCTACAAAACTGCAACAGCCTCTACTCCAATGCAAAGCCATAAAACCCACTATAGTGTATCCCTTAAAGAACCAGTAGTGCTGCCTTCCATGGAACATCTCCACGAACTTTTGCTACCTCATTCTTCACCAAGATTGTGAAATGAAGGTGAAATATTCATTGTCATTATACATTGCTGATTAAATACTTGATTCATAGAGAAAAGGACAACGTAGGGACAGATGAGTCTGAGATTTGATTATCTGACCTCATCTTCATTCTGTTATAGAGTCAATGGAGGGAAGTGAACTTTTCATTCCTGCTCTTGTCTCATTTTATTTTATTTTTTAAAACTCTATTGTCAATTGCAGTTTGCTAAACTGGTCCCTTGTTTTTTCAGCTTCTAACGCAAACCTACATGGCAGTTGTATGAAAATTTCTTGTAGTATTGCAGTTCTGTAACAGTGTTCCCATATAATTTATGTAACTTTGTTCTTTAATCTATCAGTTTTGTAATAGAACAGCTAGGGTATCATAATTATAATTTACAGATTCAAACTTTAACAGTTCTTTGTTGCACAACTGAGTATAGCGACTCTTCACATTCTCAGGAAGTAGGGTCTTTTTGAGAAGTAACTTTTGTGAAAAAATGCTGATGATCTGTTTAACTATTGATACTTTCCAGGGGTTGTGGTAACATTGTGCTTTACAGTGCATAACCTTCTTAGTCTTGTTGCTTTGGAGAGCTCAGCTTAGTTAGAATGCTGAAAAGCACATCTATGCTAGGTCTATTCACCTTCTATCCTTTATTGTTTCTAAATATAGCTCACAACAACTCACACCCCTCCACCCCCATCTTAAGCACCCAAAAATAGCCTAGCTTAGTTGTACAATCATTTAACTTTAATAAGAAATAAGAAATAATGTCCCCATCCTCACATCTTCAGTGGGAATTAATGAATTTAATTCCACTTAAATCTCTGATTAATGCATACTTGAATTTAATTGAGAAAGTCATACAGCTAATTGATAGTAAATGTAATATTTTTCCTTTCGTTTTCTGTTTAAAAATGACGCTACAGTGTAATGCACAAGGCCAACTGTTCTAACGCACACGCATAGTATTATTCTAACGCACACGCATAATATTATTCTAACGCACACGCCTAAAATAAATGAACACACCATACCACATAACTGCACACACCTACCACCTCCAAAATAAAAACAAAATCACTTACACACGTCATACCTCCAAATAGCACACACAAAGACCTACCAATTGCAAACCCACTACGTATGAAATTAAAAAAAAAAAAAAAAAAAAAAAAAAAAAAAAAAAAAAAAAAACACTCACACACACACACACCAACGTAATAATGCACACGCAATATACCTTACATGCTCACACCACCATTTTATATTCCTGCCAGCCGATATGTTACAATGTTCCATTGAAAAAAAAAAAAAAAAAGACAGGTCATTCACATAGAACAACCCATTTGTAAAAAAAATCGTGGCCTACATGTTACAAAGTACCATTATAAAAAATTTGCAAACGCCTTTCCACATAACCGCACACACCACCGTCAAAAAACAAAAAAAAAAATTCTCAGAATTTTGCACACGTCATACCACACAAACGCACACGCATCTCTATAACGTTCACACACCTACGTAGGAATTTGAAAGAAAAAAAAAATAATTGACAAGCACAATACTAGAGCTACTATGCACTTACTATCTACTCAAAATGCAAACGCCTGAACAAATAATTTTTTTTTTTGTTGGTTACGTAATTCCAATAAACTTGCACAAGACAAAAAAAAAAAAAAAAAAAAAAACATAAAAATGCACACTCAATGTTATAGTAGTTACCAAAAACACAGTGTTATGCACACGATCGAATGAAGTAACGCACACAGCGACAAATAAAAACCATCGTAACATTAACCTAAATTAAAATTACAGATTTATTATTTCAAAAAAAAAAATTATAGCTTTACATTCCTGTGTTGGCACGTTACTGCTTCAATAGACTTAATTATTACAATCCCTTATATTATGGTAAATATTCTATTTTAATTATAACCAAAATTAAACATCATAATAGAATTACTCTTTTACCCTTCTTTTTTAAATTTATCCTTAATTAATTGATTGTTGACTTTCAATCCTATACATCCATTGAAAATTTATTAATGGACTAGTTTTTTACGCGCATTGCGCGATTGGGATAATGCCCAATGCTTTTTTTTTTTTTTTAAATAAGTACTTTAAAGTATATTAAGGCAAGATTATATTGAAATTGTTCATGCATAGATAATTGGAGGTTGAATTTGCGTATTTAAATAGGTAATTCTTCTCCCAAAGGTTGAGTCCCCAACCCCAAGGGCTCCCCCACACTCCGACCCGACAGAGCATTGTGGGAAGTTGTAAATCACAGTGACTCAATGGTTCAGTAGACAGGGCCAAATGCTGATACGCACAAGGAATCTGCCCACTTTGGACATAATTCCCGCATTGCCGCCGCCGAGATTCAAACCTTGGTCTCTTCTCCCAAATACTACCCACTAAACCATTGAGCTAAGCCCGTGCGGGTTAAATAGGTAATTCTAAGTTTACAAATGCAAGATAATATAGTCAATATTGATTATAATTGTCAATAAAATAATTGTATAGGTATGGTTGAAACCAAATACGGGACATAAGGGAGAACAAAAAATTAGGGCATAAAATATGAAATATATACTAATATTGTTTGAGGAGATTCCGACATTAGAATTTGTGGTTAAGTTCTATTAAGACTTTAATATTAGAATTAGATTAATGGTGTAGTTATAATTCTATATTAGACTTTAATATAAGAATTAGACTAACGGTGAATTAACGGAAAAGTTAAATGGATAATCATATAATTAAGGATAAATTAGAAAATCATAAAAGAAAAAAATTAAAACCTGAACAATATGAACCATTCATTTGATTTAATAATTTGGCGGTCATTTTTTCTACCCAATGTTAATGATTAAATAAATTCGCTGGTCAAATCCGCTTGTATAATCCGCTAATGTTAACCGCTAACTGCTGATTGTCAAACAAGGACATTGCGAGGTAGTTCTCACTTCAATTTGTTGTGTGATTTGAATACTCTCTTTGTCACAAAATCTCTCAAGTAGTTAATATGGTTGGCTTTATTAATTATATTTTTTTAATTTTTTCATGGTATTAATAAAATACTTGGTAAATAAATATATAGCATTATTTTATGTTATAACTTTGATATTTAATTAGAAAAATAGTGCACAAAAAAAGATAATAGATAATGTAGTGAATATAATCAATTGATGAATTTGAATGTAAAAATTTTTACATTTGAAAAAAATAAAGATAATATAACTAATGAAAATATTTCTTTTAATTAATTTATTGATAATTAATAATTTGTTTTTCACTGAATAAAGACATTGTAAGGACAATGTAGCGAATATAATCAATTAATAAATTTGAATATAAAGAATTTTTATATTGAAGAAAAATAAAGACAATATAACTAATAAAATTATTTATCTTATTTAATTTATTGATCATGAATAAATTTTTTTTTTTGAATAAAGACATTGTGAACACATAATTCTAAATTAAATAAATGCATATGTATTATTTTTTGTTGTAACTACTAAATTATTATTTATATAATTTAATAAGAGTAAAATAGAGTACTAATTATGCCAACTTTGATTGAGATGATGTTCGAACCTAAGACCTTTTTTTTTAATGAGTAAGTTAACGGTGAACTAACGGCAATTCTTAAAATTTTAACGGAATTAGTAACGGTGTGTGGGTATTTTAGGAAATTTTAGTGTAAAATTTAAATCTGATCAATCTTTTAATCAATCTGAGCCATTCATTTGATTAAAATCTGTGACCGCCATTTTTTCTACCCATTATAGGCCTAACTCTCTTGGGCTCTTATTAGTATAGTAGATAAGATGAGATCTCATGATCTCATCCATCTAAGTGACCTCATGGGATCCGGAGCCTATATATATATATATATATATATTATTTATTTATTTATTTATTTATTTATTTATTTATAAATGGAAAATTGAATAGAATCGTTTAGTATCCACAATTTATAAGGAAATTTGTGTAATTAAAGATGGAAATGCCGTTGCAATACGTATGAATGATTCCAAAGAAATTAATTATGACTGATTTTGTAGCACTTCTTTATTCAAAATTATGGGACCTCATT
The DNA here is from genome assembly GCF_001879475.1 of Ipomoea nil. NCBI lineage: Eukaryota > Viridiplantae > Streptophyta > Magnoliopsida > Solanales > Convolvulaceae > Ipomoea > Ipomoea nil. The sequence goes on along the minus strand of NW_017616704.1, from coordinate 2,536,272 downwards.
ACAATGGGTATATATAAAGATGTGTAATTATGTATAGAATGTGTAAGGAAGATTTTGCTTAAAGATGGAAAACAAATTAGACCAATTGAAAAAGGTAATGAATATTAATAATTTACTCAAAATTAAATATGATCCCCATATATAATTCACTGAACATTGATATTTAAAATCTATAAAGTTTCAGCACCGGATGCGTACATCTACACATTGACTACGGATGCGTACATCTACACACTCACTATTAATTGGACAATTATTTGATCAAATTCAAGCAATGATAACATCAGAAAATACAATCGATCCAACTCAATTCTTCAATTCCATTATATAATATTCGATGTAATAATTTATATAATTATATATCGATCCAAATATTCTTAAAATATTTTAACAAATCTATTTCGTGCATCGCACGGGCGAAAATACAAGTTATTAGATAATGATCTTGTTTGATTATTGACAAATTCCTCAAATTTTATCAAATTCGCCAATTTAACATTTTATCTTTAATCAAACCACCAAAATTAATATTTAATAACTCAGCAATTTGCTCCAAACTGCTAAAAACTAAAACAACAAATATACATTTAGGGTTAATATTTCCCAAACACCCCTAATAAAAAGATTTTTTAAAAAAAAAAAAAAAAGCAATTAAACTAACACTTCTCAATACTTGCACACATTGATGGGCAAGCACCCCTCCTACATTTTCGATGTGGGGTCAAAATGATCCCACACCATTTACGTGACTCCCTTTTGTCTGTTTTTTTTTTTTAAATTTTATTTTGTTATTACATTATTATTATTGTAATTTTATTTTATTATTACATTACATAATAATAATAATATAAATTTTCTTTTAGACAATTTTCTCTGTGCAGCCAAACATTAAAAAGAAAAATATTTAAAAAAAAAAAAAAAGAAAACTAAAATAAGAAGTCATTAAGTTAAGATTTCTTAAATAAGAACATTTTGACTTCTCAATCACGTTGATGGGCAAGCAATTATGTTTGGAAGATGAGCTTGTTCCTCTTAAATAGAGGAGCTCAAGAGCTCCTCTTTCCAAACATTTTCGATATGGGATTAAAATGATCTCACGTCATTTACAAAGGGGAGTCCTTTGTCTTTATTTATTTATTTATTTATTTTTAAATTAGTTTTATTTTGTATATAGTTTTGTTTTGATTATTATTGTAATTCTATTTTATTATTACATTATTATTACATAATAATAATAATAATAATAATAATAATAATAATAATAATAATAATATAAATTTTCTTTTAGACAATTTGATGTTGTGCAGCCAAATATTAAAATGAAAAATAACTTATTTTTCAGAAATCATTTTCCTACTTTCCAATCAAATTTTAATATCTATACAATTAATGGACTTGTATGATTATTGACAAATTCACCAAAATTTTAACAAACTCGTCATTTTAACATTTTATCTTTAATCAAAATACCAAAAATAGTATTTAATAACTCAGCAATTTACTCCAAACTGCTAAAAACTAAAACAACACATATACATTTTTAGTTAATCTTTCCCAAACTCCCTAATATAATAATTTAAAAAAAAAAAAAACTAAAATAAAAAGTCATTAAGCTAAGGATTCTTAAATAATAACCTTTTGGTTTCTCAATACTTACCACATTGATGGGCAAGCAATAATCTTTGTAAGATGAGTATTACTCCTCTTATATAGAGAACCTCAAGAACTCCTCTTTCCAAACATTTTCGATGTACGATCAAAATGATCCATATCATTTACATAGAGGAATTTTTTTTTTTTAAAAATATTTTGTATGTAGTTTTGTTTGGATTATTATTATTATTATTATTATTATTATTATTATTATTATTATTATTATTATTATTATTATTATTATTATTATTATTATTGTAATTTTATTTTATTATTACATTATTACATATGATTATTATTATACTTGAACAATATATATATATATATATATATATATATATATATATATATATATATATATATATTAAAAAAATGCATATGTATTATTTTTTGTTGTATCTACTAAATTATTATTTAATTTAATAAAAGTAAAATAGAGTACTAATTATGCCAACTTTGATTGGGATGTGGTTCGAACCTGAGATCTTTCTTATTGAAATCAATTAGTAAGTTAATGGTGAACTAACAGAAATTAACGGAAAAGATAATATTTAATGGAAAAGTTAATGGATAATGATATTCATTAAAGATAAATTAGGAAATCTCAAGGAAAAATTTAAATCTGATCAATCTGAGTCATTCATTTGATTAAAAACCTTGACCGCCATTTTTTCTACCCAGTATAGGCCTAACTCTCTTGGGCTCTTATTAGTATAGTAGAATAAAGGCATTGTAGACACATAATTCTAAATTAAAAAAATACATATGTATTATTTTTTGTTGTATCTACTAAATTATTATTTAATTTAGTAAAAATAAAATAGAGTACTAATTATGCCAACTTTGAATGGGATGTGATTCAAACATAAGATCTTTCTTATTGAAATCAATTAGTAAGTTAACGGTGAACTAACATAAATTAACGGAAAAGATAATATTTAACGGAAAAGTTAACGGATAATCATATTCATTAAGGATAAATTAGGAAATCTCAACGGAAATTTTAAATCTGATCAATCTGAGCCATTCATTTGATTTAAAAATTTGACCGTCATTTTTTCTACCCATTATAGGTCTAACTCTCTTGGGCTCTTATTAGTATAGTAGACTAGTTTTTTTACGCGCATTGCGCGATTGGGATAATGCCCAATGTTTTTCTTAAATAAGTATTTTAAAGTATATCAAGACAATATTATATTGAAATATTTCATGCATAGATAATTGAATGTTGAATTTGCGTATTTAAATTGGTAATTCTAAGTTTACAAATGCAAGATAATATAGTCAAGATTGATTATAATTGTCAATAAAATAATTGTATAGGTATGGTTGAAATCAAATACGGGATATAAGGGAGAGCAAATAAAATTAAAGCATAAAATATTAAATATATATTAATATTGTTTGAGGAGATTCCGACAGTAGGAGCGTTATGCTGTGAGCACGTGCCCACCTTGCAAGGTGGGCACGGTTCCATATCCATAATTTATGTACTGTAAATTCATAATTTCTATATTGTAGACTTATAATTTATATACTTTAGATTCATAATTTTTAAACTATAGATTCATAATTTCTATACAGTAGATTCATATTTTCTATACTGCAGATTCATAATATCTGTACTGTAGATTCATAATTTCTGTACTGTAAATTCATAATTTCTAAACTGTATAGTTATCAATTATGAACATATAGTTCTCTGATTTGTGAAAACATAGTTCAACAATTGGAATCTAAAGTATAAAATTATTCATTACGTAGTTCTCACTTCAATTTGTTGTGTGATTTGAAATCTCTCTTTGTCAACAAATCCCTCAAGTAGTTAATATGATTGGCTTTATTAATTATGTTTTTTTAATTTTTAATATTTTCATGGTATTACTAAAGTACTTGGTAAATAAATATATAGCATTATTTTGTATTATAACTTTGAATTAAAAAATAGTGCACAAAAAAGATAATAGACAATGTAGTGAATATAATTAATTGATTAATTTGAATGTAAAGAATTTTTACATCGAAGAAAAATAAAGACAATATAACTAATGAAATTATTTCTCTTATTTAATTTATTGATAATGAATAATTTTTTTTGATTAATGACATTGTACACACATAATTCTAAATTAAAGAAATGCATATGTATTATTATTATTTTTTTGTAGCTACTAAATTATTAATTATTAATTAATTAATTTAATAAGAGTAAAATAGAGTACTAATTATGCCAACTTTAATTTGATTGGGATGGGGTTCGAACCTGAGACCTTTCTTAATAAAATCAATGAGTAAGTTAACAGTGAACTAACACAAACTTAATAGAAAAGATAATATTTAACGGAAAAGTTAACAGATAATCATATTCATTAAGGATAAATTCGGAAATCTCAAGGAAAAATTAAAATCTGATCAATCTGAGCCATTCATTTTGATTAAAAAATTTGACCGCCATTTTTTCTACCCTTATAGGCCTAACTCTCTTGTGCTCTTATTAGTATATATATATATATATATATATATATATAGTAGATTAATTTATTGATAATGAATAATTTTTTTTGATTAATGACATTGTACACACATAATTCTAAATTAAAGAAATGCATATGTATTATTATTATTTTTTTGTAGCTACTAAATTATTAATTATTAATTAATTAATTTAATAAGAGTAAAACAGAGTACTAATTATGCCAACTTTAATTTGATTGGGATGGGGTTCCAACCTGAGACCTTTCTTAATAAAATCAATGAGTAAGTTAACAGTGAACTAACAGAAACTAACGGAAAAGATAATATTTAACAGAAAAGTTAACGGATAATCATATTCATTAAGGATAAATTCGGAAATCTCAAGGAAAAATTAAAATCTGATCAATCTGAGCCATTCATTTTGATTAAAAAATTTGACCGCCATTTTTTCTACACATTATAGGCCTAACTTTCTTGGGCTCTTATTAGTATAGTAGATAGTAGATATATAGTAAGATAAGATAATATATATATATATATATATATATATATATATATATATATATATATATATAGATAGATAGATAGATAGATAGATTGTCCTATTGTATTACGAATAGGAATTTTAAAGTAGAATTATAGTACGAATAGGAAAGTAAGAAATTTCCCTAAATACTAGGTTTTTTCTCTGAGTACTAAGGAAACTTAACACGCAAGGAAAGGCGAGAGCAAATTGAATCAGGTGAGAGCGTGCGTCTCATGGGTGATCGACGGCCCTTCTCCGTCGATCAGACCATCAAAGAGCTCCGGGAGCATGCACAGCTTCTACGCAGCGCGGGTTACGTGCTGTCCGAGGAGGCGATCATGGCCATGCGCAACGGCGGTCCTCTCCCAATGCCCTCCAAAGCCGTCGTCAACCCAAGGGCTGTTGATCGCCACCGAAATCGCAAGGATCGGACGAAGGCGGAGATTCCCGATCACGTACCTAGGGTTTCGGCCGAGGTCTCGTCGCCGGCCATCCATGGCTCTGAAGGCCCTTCTAATGGATGCGGAGAGGTCCAGGGACCTCTTGGGACTGATTGGGATGCACAGGTGGATGATCGGAGATTCGCGGAGAAGTCCGGTCGCGAAGCTAGGGTTTCGACCGTCTCGCAATCGCCGGCGACCCAGGGCCTCGATGACCTTTCTGTCTCCATCGGGGGTGGCCAGGAGGCCTGTGGAACCGATCCTGGTGAGCAGATGGGAATTCGGACGCCGGCAGAATCGCCGGCGTTTCTTGGTACCTCGACTTCTAACCAGCCGGCTCCGGTGAATATTCCGGCCTCCGTTGGTGGTGCTGGGCACTTAGAAGACATGGGGACGTCGCCGGGAGTTGCTATCCATGATCGGAAGGCAGCCGGGCTGTTTAGAGCGTCTCCGGCGAGCCTAGGCTCTCCGACTTCGTGCGCGACGAGTCCGGCTAGCTTGCCGGTTTCTAGAGGTGGTCTCAGTTCTGATGGGATGGGAGAAGATGGGTCGGAGAGGGGTCATCGCGTTCAGGCAGGTCGTTCGACAGTGGAGCAGTGTGCTTTGCGCGATGGTGTTGGCGGAGAAAAGCGCGATTGCGCGAATTTGCTTAGGGTTGCAGACCTTCGCTCTGATGGGGTTGTCATCTCAGAGGGGGGGAGGGGAAAGCACAGTGAAGGCCGGACGCCGGAGATGGGCGCATTTGCCCGTGATGTCGAACTAGGCGCTAAGGCCGTAGGTAGGTTGCCGGCGGGCAATCTTGGTCATCGCAAGGCGGAACTAGGTCAGGCATCAATGATGGCTGCCTCATGTGCAGAGGCTAGCCATAGAAAAGAGAAGGGCGACTGGAGGCAGGCGGCTTTGGCGTTGGTCTCCGTGAAAGGCGATTGGGAGAAGGCGAAGAAGATGGTCAAGCTCGATGATCTATGGGAGCTTCTTCGTGCAGGCATGGACTTGGAAGATGAGGGTCGTTGGCCATCTGGTTTTCCCCTACAAACAAAGTCCAAGCTCATCCGCACCAAGAAGGCCGCGAAGAATCGCCGGGCAGTCTCGAATGCGCCTGTGGTGTCTCGGTCTTTGGCCGTGTCGCCTAAGGGAGACAAGAAGGGGGGGCTCACGAAGCTTGGTGGCCCCATGGTGGCCAAGGACCAAGGTGGTCCCTCAACTTCTGGAAACCAACAAGGTGGCCTGGAATATTCGCATAATCCCCGTGCCCGTCGAAGCAAAAAGAAGAAGTCTCGGGTGAGACCATATGTTGCCTCCCATGGCAAGGAACAGAGGGCAAGGCAGCGCAACTCGCCAGGTAAGTTTTCGGCTTCTCTTGTTAAGCTTGAATCTGGGAATGGGCATCCCTCGTCAATGGTTTCTAATCGGCAAGCTCATGTGGAGCAAGCTGGTCATAGGGACGTTGATGGGGCTCCTAATCGGCCTAATCAATTGGACAAAGCTGGAAATAGGATGAGTAATGCCCATGGTTCCCAGCCTGGTGTTTTGAATGTCGAAACGCCAAAATTGGAACCGGCCAACACACAAGGTGAGGTTTTGTATTCTCCATCTTGTGGTGTGGCCTTCCCTCTTTTGGTCGACTCTAGCCCGGTTTCTTTAATCCGAAATGGGGTGGGAGATATGGCTTCGACTGGCTTAGCCAAGAGCCAATCCCATCCCAAATGTTTGGCACATAATCTATGCTTGATGTTTGGGTGGAAATGCCCATTTTTGATAGATGATGAGAGAGGGATGGTTGTTAATGCTAGTATGGTACATGATCCAAATACCATGCCAATATTAAGCCAACCATTATCTCTCCACGATTTGTTGGTTAATCAAGCAGCTTATGGAACTATGGCCACTACACAATCCGGCCAAACCACACCCACCATGGCTTACAGCACAATTGTGCACTCCGAGCCAATTGGTGGCCGAAAGGGTGGAAATGGGGAGGCTGGCCGAGGGGTTCAAGGGGATGGAGCAATGTGCTATGTTTCTACAAAGGCCTCTTTGCCGGAGGTTAACCACACGGCAACAGGTAAGGTTTCTGCTCCCCGTTCTCTTGGTTTTAATCTAAGTGTGGGAAATGTTCAAGAGGCATCACTTACGCACCCTAATCGGCAAGCCCAAAGTGGGCAAGCTGGTCATAGGGCTCATGGGGGTGATCCTAATCGGCTAGTCACTTTAGACAACGCTGGTCATAGGCCCCATAATGATGCTATATCGGATACATTAACCACGCTTAGAAGGCAAGATAGGCAAAATAATGGTGGGGATTCTGTAGCCAAGTCCTCTTTGATTTCGGATCCAGTCTTGCCTAGCCCGGGAACTGCTGCGTTTGCAAATCACCCTAAGCCCCTTTCGGGCACTTCTAGAGTGGTTGGGACGGGGCAGCTTTCGGACACAGTTAATCTAAATGCAGGCAACATTATAGCTAATAACCATGGGGGTGGAGGAAATTCTCCCATACTATTTGGTCAATTTGGTTATATGTTGTCTGCATCTAGCAAACTTGGGGACAATGTGGGTGTGGATGGTTTGAAAGCTACGCAAACTTTGTTGTCCACGCCTTCGAATGTCCCACATGGGAGTGCTATTGGGAGCAAGCAAAATGCAATGCCAACCCCCAATAGCACCCCTAACCCGAGACATGGCACTCATGCAGGAGGTGTGCATGTCTCGGGTTCCACAGTACCCAACGCTTGGGCACGGCTTGCTACGCTTCATGCGCATAATGCGGCCCCAATGGGGGCACCAAGCTTGGATAATACGGCTCAGGTAGGTAGCTCAGCCGTGAGCTCAGGTACGCTTCCTTCCTTTGCTAGTCTTTTTGCTTCCACGGGTCTGCCAGCTCAAGGTGGTAATGCGGGCCATTCCTTGGGGCTTAATATCCCGGATAAAATGGTTGAATCATATGAGGGGGAGGCCTGCATTACCTTTGAGGATACAGAGGTGCAACAGATGAACAAGATAGGGGAAACCCTACTTATTGGAAAGTTCTCCTATGGCAGGCCCGTACTTTCCGTTATAAGAGAACATTTTGCCAAACGCTTGAAGTTGAAAGGAACGGTGAGTGTTGGCTTAGTGGACCTGCGACACGTGTCTCTTGCATTTTCCAACCCGGAAGATTGCATTAACACGTTAGTCAAGGGTCAGATTCTCCTTGACGGGAAGTGCCCGATGAGGCTCTTTAGGTGGACAATGGACTTTGACACGAGGTTCGAGACATCGCTGGCCCCGGTTTGGGTGTTATTGCCCAACCTTAAGGCCAACTGTTTCTCGGAGCCTTGTCTCAAACAAATTGTCAAACCTATTGGAAGATTTTTACAGGTGGATACGCCTACGGCTAAGTTCACCAGGCCTAGTGTGGCTAGGGTGAAGGTTGAGATTGACTTGCTGAAACCACGGTGCCGCAAGATGTTCATCCGGTTAGGGACTGCGCGCCCGGATCGGGAGGCCGTGGGGTTTTGGCAGGTGATAGAGTATGAGCGTATCCCCCCGTATTGCTTGAACTGCAGGAAACAAGGCCATCTGGCCAACAGTTGCCGTGTCCCCGGTGGAGGGGCAAGCGCGCCACGCTCCTCGGCACCACATGTGTCGACATCAATGGCTGATGCTGGCCCGCTCCCTTCCGGGGGGGTCGGCCAGGACCGGGGGTCAGCTATTGTGTTGGATCATCGGGACATGACGGCTAGTCAGAGGAAAAAACAAAGTAATAAAGAAAAGCAAGTAAAAGGTAAGGCTCCGATGGACAATAGTCAGGGGCCGGGTGTTGGTACAAGTAATAAGGTATGGCGGGCCCTGTCACCTAGCCGGCCTACCCCGGTGCCGGTTAGTAATGGGTTTGCTGTGCTCCAGGATGAGGACTTAGCCCCTGAGGAGGCTATTGTGGGGCCGGGGGGTGGCGAATTGCCATCTACCCCGGCTGACAGCAGGATATCTGTAGGCACGACAACGCCCGGGGTAGGGATTGGCCAGTCGCCTGGCCAGTTGTCCACTATCCCGGAAGTTACGGGAGGTTTTAGTCCCTCGGGAGGGCGGGCTGAGCAGAGCCCGCTTCAGGTATCTTTCTCTTTCACTCCTTTTTCTCTTTCTCCTAAGGCTCCCTGGGGGCCGAGAAGGGGGAGGGAAAGGGCTTGGTCAGATTCTGACGTGCCGGTGTCTGGTCATGAGCGTGAGGAGTGGGCCCCGGAGTCGGGGTCAGACTCTGAGGATCGGGTGCTTGATGGTGTAGGCCCGGTAGGACGTCGGCTTATACATACCAGAAAAGGGGGGGGCTCCCCTCACTCGGAGCCGGGTGGTCTATTGTGTATATGAAGATGCTCGTGTGGAATGTGCGGGGGGTATCCTCCCGGGGTTCGGCACGCAGGATCCGTGTTTTGTTAAGAATGCATTCTCCTGTTGTACTTTGTCTGCTCGAGCCTTTCAGCTCGTCTGATTGGCTTGAGTTTTTTAGAATTCGTTTTAATTTTGATAATGGTTTTACTTCTAATAATAATAAAATTTGGCTATTTTGGAATAATGACTTGGCAGTAACATTTGAGAGTCAGACTGAGCAGTGTGTTACGATATCCTGTGTACACTCTACGGTTCTCACGCCTTTCTGGCTCTCTTTTGTTTATGCCAAGACCAAGGTACGCCTCCGGGACCCCCTGTGGGTTGAGCTGAAAGCTATTTTTTCTATGGTCCCCGGGGGCGTGCCTTGGGCGGTCGCGGGTGATTTTAACTGTCTGTTAAGTGTGGACGAGAAAAAAGGTGGTCTACCGTATTCACACCGGAAGACTACTGATTTTCAACAGTGTGTCAGTGCGTGTGACTTGATCGACGCGGCCTATTACGGTTCCTGTTTTACTTGGTGGAATGGGCGCCGTAGAGAGGCGGCTATATGGATGCGTTTGGATCGGCTCCTCTACACCTCGGTGTGGGAGTCGGTTTTTACGTCATCCGTACGGCATTTGTCAAAATCTACGTCTGACCATAGTCCACTTCTAATATCCTTTGAGTTGATAAGTATGCAGGTAATTCCGAAGCACTTTGTGTTCCTGAACGTGTGGATTAAGCACGAGGATTTTCTGAGGGTGGTGCGTGATAGCTGGCAGGTTCCTGTAGAGGGGGCCCCTATGTTTGTAATAGCCACCAAGTTGAATAGGTTGGGGAAAGTTCTGAGCACCTGGAGCAAGACTGTATTTGGGGATATCTTTGTGAAGCTCCGGGAGTATGAGGATAGTGTTCAGGCCCTAGAGGCTGCCTTACAGCAACACCCGGATGATGAGAATGCTTTAATTGAATATAAAAAGGGTGTTGCTTTGTTACAGAAACAGATTGCTATAGAAGAAGAATTTTGGCAGCAGAAGGCGCGTATCACCGACGTTCAGGATGTGGATAGAAACTCCCGGTTCTTTCACTCAGTTGTTAAGGAACGTAGGCGAAAGCTATATATACACAGAGTGAAGGGTGGTGACGGTGTGTGGCTAGAGGATAGGCAAGGGATTGCTAATCAGGCGGTCTCTTTCTTTGAGCATATGTTCACCGCGGAGGTTGGGGGTTTTGATTTGTCTAGGCTGGACTGTGTCCCACGGTTGGTTACAGAGGAGGATAATGAGGTCTTGACGGCGATTCCTGAGGTGGAGGAGGTGAAGGCAGTGGTAATGCAGATGAACTCTACGAGTGCGGCAGGGCCGGATGGTTTCTCGGGGGCCTTTTATAAGGCTTGCTGGGATATTATTCAGGATGATGTTGTCAGCATGGTTCGGAGCTACTTTGCGGGGCGGGAATTTACCAGGGCTATCACGCACACATCTATCGTCCTGTTGCCGAAGAAGCCGAGTCCGGAGACTTTTGCGGACTACAGACCCATCAGCCTATGCAACTTCAGTAGTAAGTTTATCACGAAGCTCATGGTGGTTCGGATGGCTACAGTCTTACCTCGGGTGCTGTCACCGCAGCAGAGTGGGTTTGTGGCGGGCCGGTCTATTACAGATAATGTGCTTCTAGCGTCTGAGATGTGCCACGGGTTGAGCTTGCAGAACCGGGACATAGTCCTTAAGTTAGACATGGCTAAGGCTTATGACCGGGTATCATGGTTTTTCCTGACTTCGGTGATGCGCCGCCTGGGTTTCAGTGAGGTCTAGATAGATATGGTGTTCCGGGCCGTGTCTAACGTGTGGTATTCAGTGATTGTGAATGGAGTCAAAGAGGGCTTCTTCACGTCTACGCGAGGTCTCAGGCAAGGGGACCCGCTGTCCCCGACTCTGTTTGTGATTGCAGCTGAGGTCTTGTCGGTGTACATTGCGCGGGTCTATGATGGCACTACGGTGCCCCAGTTTACACAGCCGCCACGGACACCACATATTCACCACCTGGCCTATGCGGACGATGTTATTATTTTTAGTACGGCCAGGCTGGGAGCTATTGAGGTCGTGATTGGGGCGTTAAAGGAGTACGAGGAGATCTCGGGACAGTTGGTGAGCTTTCAGAAAAGTGCGTTTTACATGCACCCTCGCACTCCGCCCCACGAGATTGACCAGATTTGCCAGGCAACGGGCTGTGTGCATAAACAGTTTCCTTTTACATACTTGGGCTGCCCGGTGTATATAGGCCGTAAAAAGTGTATCTACTTTGCCTCGGTGATTGATAAAGTTAAGGCTAGATGCTTGAGTTGGCAACGCCGGCTGCTCTCGAAGGGCGGGAAGGCAATCTTGATCTCTTCAGTCTTGCAGGCCATACCGTTGCACATATTTGCGGCCTGCGCTCCGCCTAAGCAGGTCATACAGGATTTGGAGAGATGTTATGCGAGTTTTTTCTGGAAACAGTCAGGGGGCGCCCGGTACCACTGGAGTTCGTGGAAAACCCTCTCTCGTCCTAAGAAGGAAGGGGGGGTGGGGTTCATGGATTTAGACTTGATGGTAAGGGCGGCCAGTGCTAAATTGTGGTGGAATTTCCGGACAGATCATACTTTATGGTCGGACTTTATGAGGGCGAAATATTGCAGTCGGGTTCACCCGGTTGCTAAGTTGGTTCAGAATAGAGATTCGCACACCTGGAAGAGGATGCTGGCGGTACGTGATGAGGTCGAGGGGGTTCTCACTTGGCGGTTGTTCCAAGGCCGGGTTAGTTTCTGGTGGGACAACTGGTCGGGTCTGGGCCCACTTGGCAGGCTTTATCCACACCGGGGGGTTTCCTACTCCCGGGAGTTACTTCTAGACTATGTGCGGGATGGCCAGCTTGATTTGACAGACCACGATGACTTGGCATTTGCTGGGATTGGGGCGGACCTGTCCCGCTTGGGGCAGGGCCCGCGTGATATCCCACTCTGGACCGTGGCGTCCGACGGTATGTTTTCTTATTCCTCGGCTAAGGCCTTTCTTAGGCCTGCTTTGCCCACTGCACCGGATCCGCTCTTAGCTAAGTGTTGGCGCAAGCACCTTCCTTTTAAGGTGTCCTTCCTGGCTTGGAGGGTGTTCCGAGGGCGGCTTCCCACGGATGACATCTTGGCCCGTTTCGGTCATGCGATCGTCTCGAGGTGTCGGTGTTGTCCAGCCCCGGTCCCCGAGTCTATTGATCACATCTTTTATTCTGGGGAAACAGCAAAAGCTGCTTGGAGATATGTTTTGGCGTCCCTCGGCCTCTACTTGCGACACCGGAGTCTTAGGACTTTGATTGCAGGATGGAGTCGGGCGGGGGCGCGTAACCCTCTTTTGTCTTTTGTTGTTTGCAGGTTGCCGTATCTGGTGTTGTGGGAGCTGTGGAAGCACCGTAATGGGTGCATGTACGGCCGAGACACACCCAGCGTTGCACGGGTGATGTATGGGGTGGCAAAGGGGGTGGCGGAATGCCTGTTTAGGCGTTGGCCCATGCAGCATATCCTGCCCTCTAACTAGAGGACTATTGTGGCATACTTGGAGGCACATGTGCCGAGGCGTGTTATTAGGACGGTCAGGTGGTCTCCCCCGGTTGCCGGGGCGTTAAAGATCAATCTTTCTCGGTCTTCGGCGGCTGGGGGGGCTGCGGCCGTGGTGCGCAACCAGGAGGGTGGCTTCTGCTACGGGGTTGCGTGGTCTGGCCACGGGGAGCACGCCCGGGGAATGTTCCGGGTCCTTTTCTCCTGCCTGGAATGGTGCCTGGCCGAGGGAACTACTTTGATTGATATAGAGTCCACTTGGGCGGAGTTGGCTAGCTACGTTGATATCTCTGTTCGTCCGCCGTGGATTCTAGATGATGTTGTGACCAGACTCCGGTTTCTGTGTTCCTGTGGGGTGGTTACTGCTTCTGTGTGCCCGTCCAAGGCCAATATGCCTGCACAAGCGCTAGCTAACTGGGCGGTGGATAAGCCGGGCCAGGCCATCTTTCGGAGCCTCAATGATCTGCCACGTAGGGTCCGTGCTTTACTGATACATGATGATGTGCCCTATGTGTTTTTTGATATTAATGATCCCCCGTGATTGTACTTGTACTTTGTTTTGGAAGTTTGGAAATATGAAAAAACAGAAAAAAGAAAAAAGAAAAGAAAAAGGAAAAAAGAAAAGGAAAAGAGAAGGAAAAAAGAAAAGAAAAGGATGAGGGATAGAAAAGAGAAAAGAATAGAGTGAAAAGAATTGGAGTGAGAAAAAGGAGAGTTGGGAGGAAAAGAAAGAGTGGATGGGAGTTAAAAAACAGTGAGGGTGTGAGGTTCTCTGGGGACCGGGAAGCCCTGCTTCGCAGTGCTGAGTCTCAACGTAAGGTGCTGGCGGTACAACAGGGCACCCTAGTCCGGGCTAAACGGTGTGCCGAGCAGGATTATCAAATCCGTTGACCTGGTCAGGCTTGCTGCTGGCCAATAGTAGCTGAGTTCCTTCTGGACTCCGGGGGGACGGCCTATTATTTGGGGGGTTGCTTTTGTTCGCGTCAGCCTGGTATAAACTTAAACACTCACCCGAGATAGATGTGATAGTTGGGTCATGGGAACACGATGCTAGCTTGTTCTATCTTGTTTCTATTTTTGCAGGTGCTGCTTCTTTGACCTCGGAGGCATGAACTGGTCTTGGGCTCTTTTTGGTTTCGCCTTTGCAGGCATCTTTGGAAAAGACTAGGTCTCAACGCCGATGCAAGCGGTAAAAATTGCATCGTAGCCCAGGCTGAACGGTGGCCGGGTAGGTGTTTTTCAAATCCGTTGGCGGTAGTCCAGGCTTGCTGCTGGCCCATAGTAGCTAATCCCGTTAGGGTTGGTTCTGGTTTGTGCTGGTGCTGATCGGGAGTTCTGCTATTGGCTGCCTTGTGCCGTGTCTCAGGGCTGCGTGCCATTACTGGACTTAAGCCTGCGTGCCATTGTTAGCTGTACATCTCTGCTTTGTCGTCTACAGGGCAGTCGATAGCGTTCCGGGAGGTGTTGCAGTTGTGGTGCATCTCGGCTAGGCGGCATTATGGTGTGTAGTCGCTGTAGTGCAACTGGCTGGGGGGCCACGTTTGTGACACGCGAGGCATCTATCCTCGCTACTTGTGCTTCAGATTACATGGTGGGGAGATGCAGTTTGGTGCAGCATCTCAGTCTACTTACTGCTTTTGACATACTCCTGCCTACGATTAGTTAGTGATAGCTAGCATAGGGCTTGGGGCATGCATGTTAGAGCCCCGGGGGCCACTTTATGTTATCTTGTCTTATCTTACTTTTCCTTACTTAGCTTATTAGTAGGATTTAGGCCATGTGGGGCCTAAGTCCATCCGGACCTTGTACTGGCCTTGGCCTTCCTTTTTTAATAAACCTCTTTGAAAAAAAAAAAAATATTCCTGTGAAAAAAAAAAAAAAATGAGCTACTCTAGCATTTCTTTGATAAAAAAAAAAAAAAAAAAAAAAAAAAAAAAAAAAAAAAAAAAAAAGAAATTTCCCTAAAAAAAAAGGAAGAACTAAGAAACAATATATTATATTAGGAATTGTATTACACTATTTTATAATATTATAATACGAATTTTAACCTGAAATTATAATACGAATAGAAAAGTAGAAAACAATATATTTTATTAGAAAGCGAGATTTTTTAGGAATTGGGCGGAAAAAGTTCAGGATTTTATTTTTATACTAGTTTTTTACGCGCATTGCACGATTGAGATAATGCCCAATGATTTTTTTTTTTTTAATAAGTACTTTAAAGTATATCAAGGCAGAATTATATTAGAATTGTTCATGCATAAATAATTGAATGTTGAGTTTGCGTATTTAAATAGGTAATTCTAAGTTTACAAATTCAAGACAATATAGTCAAGATTGATTATAATTGTCGATAAAATAATTGTATAGGTATAGTTGAAACCAAATACGAGACATAAGGGAGAGCAAATAAAAATTAGGGCATAAAATTTTAAATATATACTAATATTGAAGAGCTAATTGTTGATTGTCAAACAAGGACATTGCGAGGTAGTTTTCCACTTCAATTTGTTGTGTAATTTGAATACTCTTTTTGTAAATAAATCTCCCAAGTAGTTAATATGATTGTCTTAATTATATTTTTTTATTTATTTTTTAAAACAATTATTATTATTATTATTATTATTATTATTATTATTATTATTATTATTATTATTATTATTATTATTATTATTATTATTATTATTATTATTATTATTATTATTATTATTATGTGTACCCTTAGGTCATTTTACATGTTAATCTAAAAAGTTAAGTTTTTCAAATATCTTTTTACCAACCGTTGATATAATTCGTTAGTCAAATCAGCTAATATAATCCGCTAACGCTAACCGCTAATTACTGATTGTCAAACAAGGACATTACGAGATAGTTCTCACTTCAATTTGTTGTGTGATTTAAATACTCTCTTTGTCAACAAATTCCTCAAGTAGTTAATATGATTGACTTTATTAATTATATTTTTCTTAATTTTTTCATGGTATTAATAAAATACTTGGTAAATAAATATATAACATTATTTTGTATTATAACTTTGATATTTAATTAAAAAAATAGTGCACAAAAAAGATACGGAGTAATAGACAATGTAGTGAATATAATCAATTGATGAATTTGAATGTAGAGAATTTTTACATTGGAGAAAAATAAAGACAATATAATATAATAAAATTATTTCTCTTAATTAATTTATTGATAATGAATAATTTTTTTTTTAATAAAGACATTGTAGGGACAATGTAGCGAATATAATCAATTGATGAATTTGGAGAAAAATAAAGACAATATAACTAATGAAATTATTTCTCTTATGAGAAAATTTCAATTTTGGTCATACGACTATAGGGGTCTTGTTAATTTCAATCCCTGACTTTTAAAAATGTCAATTTAGTACCTTAACTATACAATTTTTGTCAATTTTGGTCACTACGACCAAATTTCCGGTCCAATTTCGCCGAAATATTTTAATTGGTCAAATAATGAGGGTATTATAGTAATTTTACTCCTCTTTTTTTCTTCTCCGATCCCATTCAAGCTTTCTCTCCATTTCCGGCCATCCTTCCGGCAAGCTTGTGAAACACTTGTGAAAACTCTATCATCTTCAACTAACCAACGCTTGAAGTGTCCCCAATACCACATCACATACTGTTCCTGAATAGAATAGAGAGTAGTGACAATTTTTTGCGACTAAAACAAAACCAAGAAAAGTTTGCATTTACAAAGACCAATCCAATGCTCATTATTATATTACTGTGAAATTAAATGAAGCAAAATAGTGAAATGGGTTGGATCCGACGTGTGTAATTACACCGGCATGTTCTGTTGGTGGGCGCCGGACGAGCCGTCGGAGGCCACGGTCGCTGGGATTGATATCAACCACGCTGATGTCGCCGGAACTCTCCCTCATGAGTTGGGGCTTCTCTACGACATTTTCCTGTTTCACATCAACTCCAACAGGTTCTGTGGTACCCTTCCCCAGAGTTTCATGAATCTGAAACTCCTGTTTGAGCTAGATCTCAGCAACAACCGGTTCGCCGGCAAGTTCCCCTCCCTGGCTTTCCAGTTTCCCAGTCTTAAGTATCTGGACCTCCGATTCAATGAGATTGAAGGCGGTATCCTGACGAACTGTTCGACAGGGAATTGGATGCCATATTTGTGAACAATAATAGGTTCTCCTCTGAGCGGCAATGTCGTATTGGCAAGAGTTGTAGCTATATTCTTTCAGTGTTTCCGATCTGCTCTTGGTGAAGCTTGCCGGAAGGATGGCCGGAAAATGGAGAGAATGCTTGAATTGGATCGGAGATGAAAAAATGAGTGAAATGACTAAAATACCTTTACTATTTGACCAATTAAAATTTTTTGACGAAATTTGACCGGCAATTTGGCCGGAGTGACCAATATTGATAAAAATTGTATAGTTAAGGTACTAAATTGACACTTTTGAAAGTCCTGGACTGAAATTAACAAGACACCTATAGTCGTAGGACCAAAATTGAAATTTTCTCTTTCTCTTATTTAATTTATTGATAATGAATAATTTTTTTTGAATAAAAACATTGTAGATACATAATTCTAAATTAAAGATCGAAATGCATAGAGTACTAAATATGCCAACTTTGATTGGGATGGGGTTCGAACTTCGAACTTAAGACCTTTCTTATTGAAATCAATGAATAAGTTAACAGTGAACTAACAGAAATTAACGGAAAAGATAATATTTAACGGAAAAGTTAACGGATACTCATATTCATTAAGGATAAATTAGTAAATCTTAAGAAAAAATTAAAATCTGATCAATCTGAGTCATTCATTTGATTAAAAAATTTGACTGTCATTTTTTCTACCCATTATAGGCCTAACTCTCTTGGGCTCTTATTAGTATAGTAGATATTGTATGGAGTATAGATTATATTATTATTACTAGTAATTGTCCAGTGCGATGCACAGACTATTATTAATTTAATAAATTTATCAATTAAATTTTTGACATACTCTAAATTAGCAAAGAAATTAATGGCCGTGGAAACATAAAAACTTACCTGAGTTCTTCCGCTCCCAGAAATATTCATCTTCCCTAGATCGCACGGTGTAAAGCTCTATAAGAGATCTAAGCTCCCAAAAATATTCTTCTCACTATTCTAGTCACGATCATCCTCCTAATTCCAACCACGACAAAAACATAATTGTAGTATTATATTGGTTGTGGATGATGACTTATTTATAATGTTGAAGTAGGTGTAGATGTTCATGTAAATATTGAAACATGTGGTTATTGAAATTTGTAAGAATGTTTTATTTATTGCAGTAAATGTGATCACAATTAATGCATTCGTACTTTGCTAATGTCATTTGCAATTGGTGTGGAGATAGCAAATGTTTATATGGGCATCCTCAATAGATAAGTTTTTTAACACAAGTTTGTAGATGCCAAATAAGATAGAGGAGAGAGAAAAATATGTGACAAAAAAAAAGGGAAAATAAAAAAAACAAAGCTGAAAAAAAAATTTCTGACTCGCAAACTTCTTTTTCTCTCTTGGTGAGACCCACAAACTCTGAAAAAACTTGGGTCTTTGCAGGAGCACCCTACTCCTCTCTCCATCTCTCTCTTTTAAGTTGCCATTTTTTCCTAAAAAACTGTGAACAATGCCTTAATGGGGATACTCTTAAAAACATAACATACCTATTGCAATGTTAATTTTCAATTATCGATCAACAATTATTACTCAAATTAATTTTGTGAATTACTCTCCACCCCACTAAACTCTTTTTTATTATTATTCACTTTGATTTTCTTTCATCTTTATTTAATTATTTATGATGATTATGAAGTTCATAAACCCTTGATATTCCACAACTCTCAAATGCACCAAAGGGAGGGAAAATTTTTTCACCTTGATTCTGCTATATTACATATAGAGATGATAATTATAATAATTATAAGTATTAGTTTAATTATCATTACCATAATAATTATTAGGTAATATATATATATATATATATATATATATATATATATATATATATATATATATATATATATATATATATATGTATTTTTTTTTTGAATGCTACTAACTTTATTACATTGTATGATGCTCGATCATGACCTCCCACATAAAAGAGGTCACTACATGTCATCTAAGTATAAGGTGTTTCACTATAAAAATATAATACAATACAATTAGAATACAATTAAAATTAGAAATGATAAAAGATAAATTTACAATAATACTAAGAAAAAAAAGAGAATGAATTTTAATGCTACTAGAATAGGGACTACTAATATGTTAAATCGTGTTTATAACCCAAGGAAAGGAAGGATGAAGTTTGTGATCCAAACAATATCTAAGTCATCGTCCAAACCAAGATACTCTCACTCATCGGTCAATCAACCGACCCGTTTCCTCAATTTGGGGTTTTCTACATAAAAAGCTCCTCCCTCAACTCAGGAGCAAACCCTCCGATTGATCGTCCCAGATTCTCAGAAACCCCAACTGATCGATCCGAGAAAAGGGTCCTCAATTTAGATCTGTAAGCTCAATTTTCCTTTGATTTTCTTTGTGTTATACAGGTATATACAAATGCATATATTGCTCTAGTTTCATGATTCATCTATTTTTTTTAATAGATTTAGGGGGATTTATTTTATTCTTCAACAATATATTGTTTTGTTGAAATTGATCTGTTTGTTTTTGGAAGATGGATGGGAACAAAGATGAAGCCTTAAAGTGCTATAAAATAGCTAAAGATTCAATCCAATCTGGTAATAGAGAAAGGGGTTTAAAATTCTTGAATAAAGCTAAGCGTTTAGACCCAAATCTTGAAATTGATGATCTGCTGTCTAAAGTTGATGATTCACAAGCTGAGAATGAATCTCCTAACATCCCTAACAAGGAGGACTCGTCAAGTTCTGGGAAACCACCGGAAAGTGGGGCCGGGGCCCGCAGAAGGAGTTCAGTAAATAAGGAGGCAGGATCATCCTCTTCCTCAGAGGGTGTGGGTGGTTATACAGAGGAGCAAGTGACAATCGTGAGGGAGATTAAGAGGAAGAAGGATTACTATGAGATTTTGGGATTGGAGAAGAGTTGCAGTGTGGAGGATGTTCGGAAAGCGTATAGAAAGCTGTCTTTGAAGGTTCACCCTGACAAGAACAAGGCTCCGGGGTCAGAAGAGGCCTTTAAGATGGTGTCTAAGGCGTTTCAGTGTTTGAGTGATGAGGAGAACCGGAAAAGATATGATCTTGTTGGTGATGAAGCGCCTGTTTATGAGAGGCGTGCAACTAGACGTCATGCTGGTGGTGGAATGCAAGGGTTTAATGGATTTTATTACGAGGATGTTGATGCTGAGGAAATCTTCAGGAATTTCTTTTTTGGCGGGATGAATCCTGTAGCAACTACCCATTTCAGCTTTGGTCCTGGAGTTGGAGTGCGAGTCGGTGGGCATAATGGGTCTAATGGCTTTGCCAGAACTTTAATTCAATTGTTGCCAGTGATATTGATTCTGTTACTCAACTTTTTGCCTTCATCAGATCCAGTTTATTCATTCTCGAGGTCATACCCATACGACCAACTGTTTACAACACAAAGGGGTGTCAACTATTATGTCAAGCCTGGGAAATTTGAGCAGGATTATCCTCTAAGTAGTCCCAGACGGGCGAAACTTGAAGAAGGGATCGAACATGAATATTTCAACAGCCTTGCTTACAACTGCCGGCTTGAACAGCAACAAGTTCGTTGGGGCTACAGACAAGCAACACCGTATTGTGATACGTTGAGGAAGTTCCAGGATGTCGCGGCTTGATAAGAGAGGCCTTGCTCAACATTCCAGTTTTACCATTGCTATTTCTTTTTCTCTAGAATTATATTACTTCGGCACACGTGTGCAGACCCACCTTATTATGTTTGCTTTATGAAATTTCTAGCCCCACATGATGCTGTTTTATTTTTTCTGTCCTGGTACAAGAGCTTCTGACCAGAAATAGATGAACAACACTTGTCCCTGAAAATGGTTATGCCTTTTTTAAAGAATAAATCATTGATATGTGGTATAGGTCATTTTGTTATCGTGTAGGATCATATTTTTCTTGCATTGTTCATGCTTACATGTTTGATTTACACTTATAATTTGGTTCAAATGCATGGTGGTTTATAGAAATACCTAAAAGGGGACTGACTGGTTGCTACAATGCTACACCCTGAAATTCTACTTGGGGGAAATCATGTGTGCATTCATAACCTTCTCCCATAAGGTTGAATCTCCAACTCCAAAGTCCCTTCACACTCTAGCCATCCCGACCTAACAGAATATGTAATTCAATGGCTCAACAGACAAAGCTAAATGCCCTATTTACAATGAATCTATCTATTTTGAGCATAATTCTCACAATGTCGCTGTCAAATTTGGTATCTTCTCTCAAATAACCAATGAGTTTTATACAACAAAATGCATTCATAACCTATTTCCATTTTTGGGTGGATGACAAGAATCCATAACAATTTATTCTTTGATATTCTTCTCATATATTGTCTAACTGAACTAATGAGCTAAACTCGTTGGCAACATTCATAACCTATTTCCATTTTGGTGGATGGCAACGATCCATGACAATTTGTTCTTTGATATTCATGTGAGAATCATGTACAGTAACAGCTGCAGGCGGGGTACATGCAAATGCTCAAATGCATTTAAAAGAAGAAATCATGAATGAATCCTTCAATTGATTAAACTCATTTGCTATTAGCAAAGTGGACTTTCTTCATCTGAACTTAGAATTATGTCTTAATAAAGGGAAATTATAGAATAAGTAGTACATTTTTAAAATTTAACTATAATTTCCTGGGGCAAGCATTGGGCAGCAAGGTACACATGTTCATACAAGTGAGAAGTGAACGGAAGCTAGAAACAGCTGAGTTAGGTCCTATGTGGTTCCTTTTTGTAGTTCTGATCCTCCATATTTGCCCTAGTCTTTTGATGTGATGACCAATAACCCCAGAGCGCCTATCAAAATATACTGCAACCAAAACAATATCCAATTAACATATTTTGTTGCTCCACACAAATTTGGGATAATGGGAGTGAAGGGGCACTAGTCATAAATGATTAAGAGAAGGGTGGAGTGGGGGGAGGAAGGAAAGAAAACATCCCAGTAGTGCATTCATAATCAGACCTTGATAATAGGCTTCTCAGTCATAATTATTGTCACCCAACCCACATACGGCAAAAATCTGGAGAAAAACAACCAGAAAAATGGGTGTCAGATGGACTATCAACTAGCACAGCTCAACCACCAAAATGGAAAGAAGAAAAACATATATGTTCCTGATTGCTAATTTGCAGATAATGGCAAACAAAACTGAAGTTGAAGTAATTTTTTATTACTCAAGGTCCTCCTCAGATGTGCATTGTTAGAATATAGAAACTACACTGTTAATCAGATATGAAGATTGAAGAATTGAAACTGCACTTCTAGTGTGCACTCACCCTACAGCTCTCCCCATGATGTGCTGACGCTGTAACCAGAGCTGACCGTGGGCATATAGAGCTCTATCATCCCCAAAATTATTGTCTCCTGAAGAATTATAATATCATTTTAAGAAAGTGCAAATGTCACTATTTGAGAACCAAGTAACACTGAAATAAAGTTCACCAACTCCCAAAACAGTGAAAAGACAATTGATGAGAAACATCCCAGAAATCACACAATGAAAATTATGTGATATACCAGGTTTACTTGGAAGTTAAGATTTCAAATGTGTTGGTAGCTAAAAGGTATGGAAATCCAGGAATGAAATCTATCTTGGATATTTCCTGGGCTATCTAAGTAGCACACACAAAAAATGTACCTTTTGTTAGTATTTCAACTTCACCAGTATCTTGGCGCTCATGGACCTAGAAAAATAAAGAAAATTATAGTAATCAGATAAGCCAAGAAGGAAGAAAGTGTATGTTTAAGAGGCTTGTTGTGGCCTACTATCAGATAGTTATGGCAAAAAAAAGCATATGCCCCATTCCCATCCCCTGAAATGAAGAAAATATATTTTTAAAAAGTATGCTACAAGAACAGATGTTCTACCGAGTCATCCACTTGCTTCATTTCTAAACACAGAATTGGTAAAAACCAGTTGCAAATTCTATATAATATACATAATCAGTATGCAGAAGTAGTATTTTGTAGTGTATATTTCATTTAAAAGTTGTTTTTTTCGTGTATAATAATAGTTAATTTGTTGTACACTTTGTTTTGGTGTTAGAGGCAGAACTATATTCCAAATAAAACAGTCCTTTGGTAGTTTATTTGGAAAGACAGAATGCTTGGAAAAGAAACCAAAGTATTTATCATATATAACTAAATTTTAAACTAGCTACCATGTTATGAAAGAATAAAATTTTTGCGTGCTTTGTGTTCAACTCAGGGACAGCCACTCTTTGAATATGCATAACTACA
This sequence comes from Ipomoea nil, assembly GCF_001879475.1. Taxonomy (NCBI): domain Eukaryota; kingdom Viridiplantae; phylum Streptophyta; class Magnoliopsida; order Solanales; family Convolvulaceae; genus Ipomoea; species Ipomoea nil. The sequence continues at coordinate 2,512,807 of NW_017616704.1, read as the reverse complement.
TGATATTGTCCTTTCAATTATTACCACACAGCATTTTCACCTCTCTTTTATAAGACACTAGAGCAGAAAATAGTATAAAAAGGATGAGCCGTTAATCAAATAAGCCCAACTAGTGCATCATTGCAAGCTATTCAGAAAGAAACCATTAAAGGTTTATCAACACAAAGATGGAGAGATTCATAAATTAGAACTTTTTTTCTCCAAAAATATTTCCCATTTGTCCATTCACAGACAATATTCCTTCAAGTTTTTCTTGCATTAATGGCCTAATAGATAAAGTCAACCCCTTCCCTCCTAATTATTTCTGCAATGAAAAGTCTGATATATAGAAGTTATCATATTACAAATAAACAGTATAAGGAACTAAAAAGAAATTCTTGAGAAGGGAATATTGGCGAAACGCTTGCCTTTATCACTCTGTGGACTATTGGAATTTCGCGGCCCTATGCACACAAAAAAGTAATGGCAGTCATTTAAAAATGTGGATAGCAAGAAAACTGATGAAAATTTTCAACATCACAAGGTATAACTATAAAGAATAAAATTCATTGACTTGATAGAAAGAACACAAATTTATATCTGAAAAAATATCATGTAGAAACACTAAACAAAACAAGAACAATACCAAAGATTAAAATGCAAGAAAAAAGTATCAACATGGAGGTGATGGCTTAGGATACAGTAGTAGTGGGGAGCTGATTTAAGAAGTACTGGCCATGTTCAATTCAGAAGCCATCCAGGTTTTGAGAATGCAAACATTTGAAGTGAATTCATATTACAACCATAATTGATATGCAAATATAAAGTTCAACTCCTGAACAGTATCAGATGGATGTAACTTGTGAATAATATTCTACATCCAAACCAATAGCATCAGCTAATACCCAAACACAAAGTTCTTAAATCTTAACTTTTTAGCAACAATAGGAAAAAATTAGACTTTTTACTTCTAAGGGATTTCACACTTTCCTCAAAGCTTATGTACATCATTTTGCATTTAGATGAACTGGCACACTCACTCATATTCTACAAAATAACAGTGAGATGATGGGAAGTTTCTTTTTCAAAGTTCCATATTCAAAAGTGCATCAGAGTGGAGAGTACAGGAAAAAAGAAACAAAGAAAACAAAATATCTCTGGAGATGCAAGATGATGTGAAGGGACTCCAAGCAAAATGTTATACAAATCAACCAATAAACAAACTCCTGGAAGGAGTTTCTGTTGTTAAAGTCGAATGTGCACGCAATCTAGGAAATGCCAAAATAAAAAAGTTAGGTTATGAAATATAAACAAAGTACTCTTAATAAGAAGTACTCACATCAATATTAAACACAACTATTTCTCCTGTGCGAATAGGATCTTCAGTCATACGCAAGAACAATATGTCACCCTGTAAGATAGAAATGAATTACTTCTGTAACAACTCATGACAAGAACAACTGGGAGGTCCACATATGTAACTTTTCAAATATAAATGTACCATAACCAATACATATGTGGAAACTAGGGCCGAAGACATTTATAAACTTTCAATGCAAAAAGGCTACCCTAGTGATTTTCTAGCTCACCCTTTTGAAGCCAGGTTCCATACTTCCAGAAAGAACAACCACCACAGGCGATTCACTTCCAGTTATACACATTAACCCTTTCCATATAATCAGTGCCGATGTAACAATCATACCTGAAAGTGATTGTACAGAGAGACCATGAGAATATAATGTTAAACAATCTGAAATCCAGACAAGACAAAATCTTGAATTTTACTCAGAATAGCCTCAGATATCTCCGGAAGAAACAGATAGAGATTATTCATCTGTCAGTACCATCACATATAACCTAATTTGACAGATCTCTGCACATATATGCCTACTATGATACTTGCATCAATGACACTATTTCTGTATGGTTCTTAGTTAAGCATTTCCTCAAACTAATTCCCTTCACAGAATTTCAAATTTCTAGTAATTCATTCCGAGTCTTCTTAAACATTTAAACATAAAAGTGTCCCCTTATACTGGAAAATCTTAAACACTCGCATAACAAACTAATGAAGCCACCATTGGTGGACCAAATAAAAGGAAAAAAAAAAAAAAAAAAAGCTTTCCACTTAACTCAGACACAGAAAGTATCAACATTTCAGTATCTCTATATGATTCCATGAGTAGAAATGCAGATACACAACACAAATGCAACAGATATAAATGCATACAAAAACATATAAAGTTGAATAAAGACATCTGATACTTGATGCCAAAGGCTGAAAACAGTGTTACAAAACTAGTTTCAGCTACACCCAAATGAGAGACATTAGTGTCACATTTTCTTACGAATCCACCCCATCTTTTCAGTAACTCAAGGAATCAGGTTTATTAGGAGTTACAACTGTGAACTGTAAGTTTATCCGCTCTCTAGTACTCATAGCGCGCTTAAATTGGCTTCATGAGAGGCATCAGAATATCAGATAGAGAAATGGAAAATCAACAGTGCTATAAAACATTTCGAGATTCGATCAAATTTATTTGACAAAAATATGCAATTAAAAATAACGCCTAAGAAATTAAGAATGACGCATCCGAAAAACAGTGCCCAATTGAACAAACAGAGTCGAGTTGAGACAAAATGAATTTTACAATTGAATCAATCCACAGTTCCGGTACTAAATATCAAGAAACCTGCGCAGATATATATGAATCTATTTACACACAAATGTAGAGAGAGAGAGAGAGAGAGAGAGAGAGAGAGAGAGAGAGAGAGAGAGAGAGAGAGAGAGAGGAGATGGACCGAGAGTAACAGCTTGAGTGATGACTTGTCTGAACTGTATAGACTTGATGGAATCGATTTGGTCTCCGATCCACCCCATTTCTCGTCGCCTGAATTGTTGATTGGGAAAAAGAGAAACGCAGTGAAAGAGACGACGATGACTGTTCGGGGCAAAGACTCGGAGTGTATATGTTATATGTAGCCGCTCAAAGATTTGACACAAACATATGACGTGGCGCGTCTCTATTTGTTTATAGGAAATTATAGGGGCATAGGGCATTCGTGAAACTGAAATACTATTGCCATGTTATTTGCATTGATAAAAGTAGTAAATTATCCGTGTTAAAAGTATACGTTTATTTGATTACTAGTTTTACACAATTGTGCGAATGAGTTAATACACAATATTTATAATTAAATAAATATTTAAAAATATATAAATGCAAGATTATATGTACATTTATAATATATTTGATTACAAGTTTTACACGATTGTGCAAATGTGTTAATGTCCAATGTTTAATTAAATAAATATTTGAAAGTATATGAATGTAAGATTATATATGAGAAGTTCATACATAAGTAATTTATGCCGAATTTGTTTATTTAAATATGTAACTCATAGATATAAATACAATTAGTATAGTTTTTTAAATAGTAACCAAGTATTTTTGTTGTAAAGGGTTCTAATAAATTTAATGAATACACAAGATCAATGAATGAATCAATGGTACCAGTACTTTAAGTGATTTGCTCAGTGTTCATTTAGTTCAACCATTATTGTTGAATAAATTATTATGGATAAAGAAATTCCTAATTTAAGGAATTTAGATGTAGTAAAAATTTAAATTTTTTAATTATAATGTAACCCAAAGATATTGGACGATTGGTAAATATGATGTAACCCAAAAATCAAAATGCTAAAGAAAGTGTTTGGTTATTCAACAGTTTGAAGCAACAATTTGTTCCAAAACAAAAGAGAGCCGAACGTTCGGCTCCCTATATGTTCTATTTTTTTTTTTAAATTTTATTTCTTTTATTAAATTATTTTTTTATTTTTTTAAAAACAATTATAATAATAATAATAATTACTATTATTATTATTATTATTATTATTATTATTATTATTATTATTATTATTATTATTATTATTATTATTATTATTATTATTATTATACCCTTGGGTCATTTTACATGTTAATCTAAACACCTAATCTTTTTAAATATCTTTTTTTATCAACCGTTGATATAATTTGCTGGTCAAATTCGCTAATATAATCCGCTAACGCTAACCGCTAACTGCTGATTACCAAACAAGGACATTGCGAGATAGTTTCCCATTTCAATTTGTTGTGTGATTTGAATACTCTCTTTGTTAACACATCCCTCAAGTAGTTAATATGATTGACTTAATTATATTTTTAAATTTTTTTTCATGATATTAATAAAATACTTGGTAAATAAATATATAGCATTATTTTGTATTATAACTTTGATATTTAACTAAAAAATAGTGCACAAAAAAGATAATAGACAATGTATTGAATATAATCAATTGATGAATTTGAATGTAAAGAACTTTTACATTGGAGAAAAATAAAGACAATATAACTAATTAAATTATTTCTCTTAATTAATTTATGAATAATGAATAATTTTTTTTGAATAAAGACATTGTAGGGACAATGTAGGGAATATAATCAATTGATGAATTTGAATGTAAAGAATTTTTATATTGGAGAAAAATAAAGACAATATAACTAATGAAATTATTTATCTTATTTAATTTATTGATAATGAATAATTTTTTTTTTTGAATAAAGGTATTGTAGACACATAATTCTAAATTAAAGAAATGCATATTTATTATTTTTTGTTTTAGCTACTAAATTATTATTTAATTTAATAAGAGTAAAATAGAGTACTAATTATGCCACTTTGATTGAGATGAGGTTCGAACCTAAGATCATTCTTATTGAAATCAATGAGTAAGTTAACAGTGAACTAACAGAAATTAACGGAGAAGATAATATTTAACGGGAAAGTTAACGAATAATTGTATAATTAAGGATAAATTAGAAAATCTCAAGAAAAAAATAAAATCGGATCAATATGAGCCATTCATTTTATTAAAAAATTTGACCGTCATTTTCTACCCATTATAGGCCTAACTCTTTTTGGCTCTTATTAGTACAGTATAGATAAGATTAGTATAAAAGTATAACTCAATTAATTAAATAATATATGATCGATTGTCTCATATTATTTTTTTTTTTTTTTTTTTTGAGAGAGAAGGGAGATGATATATTAACAACCAAAGACGAGATACAGGTGGGTGGCGTAGAAAACCACGAACCAATGGCAGACATAGAATCAGAAGTCCGCGCTAGAACATGAGCTAAATGATTCGCTGACCTGTTGACATGGCGAACTGAAACGTTCCCAATGTCACTAGCAATCTTATGACATTGCTTTACTACCAAACCAACATATGAAAGATCCAAACGACAAGAGTTAAAAGCTGAACAAAAATTCAAACAGTCTGATTCAAGAATAATGTTATTGAAACTATGTATCTTCATCCAAGTGAGCGCCTCCTTAACCGCCATAGTTTCCGCCATATACGGATCATCAGCGCAGTGCAGTCTTCCAATGCATGCTGCCACGAACTTGCTATCGGAATTGCGTACAACAACACCATAACCAGCACCGGAACCAAACAAAGTTGCATCCACATTACATTTAATGAAACCCGGCTGCGGGGGAGTCCAGTTGTTGGAGGAGTCCATTACATTTCATACGAACCACATAGCTGCCGCAATTTTGACCATCTCAGCAGGTCGGAGAGTGCACAGAAGGATGTTTAATAAGCCTAGCAGATTCACATTACTTTGATTTGCATGAGCTCCCCACAACTCTCTAGAGAAAACGCATTTGCAAAAAAGGTGGTTGATGGTCTCATAATCACATTCACAAAGCAGGCATCCACCTCCCACCCATACATGCTTACTCCTAAGCGCTTCTCGAACTGGTAAAACGCCCCTCACACACCTCCATAAGAAATTTCGAACCCTGGGAGGGGTAGGAAGCTTCCACAACTTACTCCATTCCACAAACTCAAGTGTCGGTTCAGCATCATGGTGTCCTCTCATCAGATAACGATAACCATGACGTACAGCGTATTTACCATGCAAGTCGCCTCTCTAGTACCATTCATCGCTGTAGTCCGGTGAAATGGGAGTTGCCAGGATCTTGGGTATATCTGCAGCTGCAAAAAGATCATCAATAATCTCTGTATCCCATGTCCCTGATTCGTTCATAAGTCCTGCCACCGGAGCATCCCTCAAAGCATCTATCACAGGAGTTGTTAGGGATGGGTTAACTCTGTCAGATAACCACGATACCTCCCAGATTTTTGTGTTTTTCCCATCGCCAATCCTCTTCGCTAAACCACCCTGCAAAATAGGCTTGCTTGCTAAAATGGATTTCCAAATGTAACTTGGGTTGCTGCCAAGATTTGCTCCAAGGAAATCAGTTGTAGGATAATATTTGGCCTTCATCACTTTACTCACCAAGGTATTCAGACAAGATATTAGGCGCCATCCCTGTTTAGCAAGGAGTGATAGATTAAACTCATGGAGTTTTTTAAAGCCCATCCCGCCAGAGTTCTTCGGCCGACATAGCCTCGACCAACTAGTCCAAGAGATCCCTCTATTTGCCGAACCATTCTCCCACCAAAACCGATTCATGAATCTCTCCAAACTGTCACAGATTGTAGTAGGTAGGAGATACACAGACATAGCGAAAATAGGGAGGGCTTGAGCAACACTTTTTAAAAGGATTTCCTTCCCCGCTCTCGAAATGAATTTTGTTCGCCAAGAACTCACGCGATCTTTTAATTTCTGCTCAATAAACCGGAAGGTGGCTACCTTGTTTCTCCCCAGGAAGGATGGAAGGCCTAGATATTTGCCCAAATCTTCTGTCAAGCGCACACCTAGGAACCCAGCAATATACTCACGCATTTCATTTGATGTGCTCACACTGCACATTGAATTGGACTTATCAAAATTGATTCTTTGTCCCGAAGCAGCGCAATATAAGTCCAAAGCATCCTTGATTATCTGTGATTCGTGGGGACTAGCTTTAAAAAATAGGAGGCAATCATCAGCAAGCATTAAGTGAGATATTCAGACAGACAAGCATCCTTGGTTGAAGCAAAAGAAATAGAGTTGGAATATATTGAGACAGACAAGCAACTGGCTGACATACTGACAAAGCCTTTAAATGCAAATCGATTTGAGTTTCTCAGGTCAGCGCTGGAGATCTGTTGGATAGATTGTTAAGGCAGAAGGGTGCGTCAGAAGAAGAGTTTTGAATCTCACAGCTCCGAATCAAATTTCAAGATTTGATTTTCAAAAATCACCTTCTTCTCATCTATTAAGTACGCCCTTACCCTACTTAGCCACTATATAAAAAGGGGGATCCTTGTCTTGTTTAGGACATCTATTATCTGGTCTTAATACTACACATTCCTTGTAATTCTCTTATAAATACTATCAATACGAAAGTTGTCCCCGCGACACATATTCATTGCATTTTCCTATTTATTATTCATCGGGTTTAGCAATTCTGGTCCACCCCGGGTAATTAAATCCATCATTGGTGCTCTTATTGAGAGTTGACGTACAAGCTCGAGCGTGCTCCATTTTCTACTAGTTATGACATGGTCGAGGTCCAACTCTCGCGACTTCCGTAACACCCGTGCGTCCCCTAGGGTGGCCTCAACGGGACCACCAGTCAGCGACGAACCCTTTCTTTGAGGTCGGCGGGTGACCTTAGAGATCACCTCACCAACCACCGCAATGGTGCGTTGGCCCCCCGTCCTCCTCCAAATCTCACTCTTTTCTAGGAGGGGGCGGTCGCCCTTTAGCAGGCCTCAGTGACACTGGCTCGCCTCGTGGAGGGGCTCCAAGGAGGTACGCAGGTCGGCCCGGAGGCCACCCAAATGATGCCGACTGCGCGCCCGCCTCCCTCGAGAGGGCGCAATAGCTAGACCTGGCAATTCGTGTATACGGGTCTGTTAACGGGTCGATGATGTTATCACATCTGTGCATGTTTTTATAGCTTTTCTGATTCATTTTAGAAACAAAGTTATTGAATCATGTCCATTTATTACTTGTTTTCCTTGCTTTCTCGTTAGATTATGTTTTTACACTTGTTTTGAATGCCTTACGGTGTTCGGTAGTGTTTTTCTTCACCATTACAGGGTGAGCGTGAGAGCAAGGGAAGAATTTCAAGCACGAAATGATCAAAAGAGGAAGAAGTCGAAGCATCAGCAATTCGACGCGTCGAGCCCATGCCTCGACGCGTCGAAAAATTCCAGTAGCTTCAAACATCGCACATTTTGGAGGCTCGACGCGTCGAGCATGATCTCGACGCGTCGAGATCACGGAGAGACGTTAATTTGAAAGACTCCTAAATTGATGCCATCAGGTTTCTACTATAAAAAGATCATCTTCTATCAACCCTAGGGTCTTCTTCTTCTGCGATTTCAGTGTTTTGAAGGCAATCAAGAGCAAAGCACAAAGAGGACCAACTTGAAGATTTACAACTAGCTTTGGAATAGAGAACTAGCTAGAAAGATTCGGGAGAACTCTTTCACTCTTACTCTTATTCTCATGTTATTTGTTTATCTTTAAGCATTGAATTTACTGTTATTATGGCCATGAGCGGCTAAATTCCTTAGGGATTTTTGGGTGAATTTGTTTATGAACCTATGTGCCTTGTTCGTTAATTTCTTAATATATTTATGTTTGGTTTTTATGATTTGTGTTGCAATCTTGTCTTAACCTGTTGTTGTTGGTAATTAAAGGCCTAAATTACTAGCTTCATAGTCATATTTGTGTCACCAATGGGAATTGGGGCATAAATTAGGGCACACACGATTGCACCTAATAGTTAGACCTTGGGAAAGGGGAATTTATTAGGGGAAGTTAATTCTAGATTGTTGCTCATCGGGAGATGGTAGTAATTAGGAATAATTGAATGCTGATCTTCGATCTTATCGGGTGTTTAAGCCACGGGAGTGGAAATTCACTAGGAATAGAGATTACGGGAGTAATTCGATTCCACTTTGCATTCCCACACAGATCTTAATTCCAAACCAAATATTACAAACGTTAATTGGCACTAGGTGATTAAACATTGTGATCCCAAGAATCCCATTTTGCTCTATTGCTTACGAAACCTTAATATTTGTTTTATTTCTTGCTCGTTATTTTATGCAACCAATCAACCATCAAGTTTCGATCAAACTAGCTCTTATAAGTAAGCGAGTAATTAGTGATTAGTACCCCATCTCCCTGTGGTTCGACAACCCGAATACTCCGGGTATTATTTGTTTGCAAATATACTACGCATCAAATTGGCGCCGTTGCCGGGGAGGTGGCGCTACGTACTAATATTAGTGAAAGTTTTATTTTCGGAGTCTAGTTTTTTTTTTTTTTTTTTTTTTTTAATTTTCTTTTCTTTTATTTTAATTCATTTTTATTTTCGCTAATCGATAACGAGTTTCTTGTGTTGAGCTGTGTTTCTGTTATCAGCGGACTTGGTGTTATATGCGAACTCGCTCTTCAGGGAACGAAGGATTAGAACCTTTTAACCCAGAGATCGAAAAGCGAGCCAAGTTCTTAAGAAAACAGGTTAGGATGGCGAACAATGGAAATCAGAACAATCCGGCTCTTGGTGGAGAGGGAGTCAATCAACCACTACGCATTGGGAGGCCCATTTCAGATTACGTTGCTCCAGATGCAGCAGGACATGCAAGTATCAATGTGCCAGGGGTTGATGCCAATAATTTTGAAATAAAACTGGCTATAATTCAGATGGCTGCTTCGGATCCTTTTGGTGGGTCACCAACAGAAGACCCTAATGCTCACATTGCAAAATTTCTGAAGATTTGCAGCACTTTCAAAATTAATGGAGTCCCGGGAGATGCTATCAAGCTTCGCCTCTTTCCATTCACTGTAAGGGATAAAGCTAACAGTTGGCTTGCCTCTTATCCGGCGAACTATTTTGAAACTTGGGACCAGTTGCACAGAGAGTTCCTTAAGAGATTTTTTCCCATATCTAAGACTCAGAAAATGAGGAGATCTATTCAGAATTTCAGACAGTTAACTGGTGAGTCTTTGGCAGAGTCATGGGAGAGATTCAAAGAGATGAGGATACAATGTCCTCATCACGGTATTCAGAATTGGGATTTAATGATGGCTTTCTATGAGGGACTACTGGACAATTCAAAAATCCTAGTCGATGCTTCATCGGGAGGATCATTTACAATCCTAGAGCCAGATCAAGCTGAGGAATTGTTGGAAAAGGTTGCGATGAATGGGACGACTTGGTATTCAGAGAGATCTCCCCAGAAGTTGATAGGAGGCGTGACTGAAGTTGATCAGATATCCGCTCTATCGGCTAAGTTTGACAATGTAGCCACTTTAGTTCAACAGTTGGCTCAGATTACTATCAAGAATCAAGCTTCGGGTAATGTTTCTAAAGCTTCTACTCCTCCAAGACCTGTAATGATGTGTGAGTTGTGTGGAGGAGAGCACAATTCAGAGGAGTGTCTCAGTGTTGATTCTCAAGCTACAATGGAACAAGTTGATGTGGTAGGGTATGGTAGTATACAACCGGCATTCCAACAACGAGGAACCTACAATCCGAATACATCAAGGAATCATCCTGGTTTCTCTTGGGGTAATCCAGCTGGGGCGGCTAATCCCCAGTACTTAAATAGTAGAAGTCAACCACCAGGATTTCAGGGGCAGCAAAATTTTAGAGGAAATCATCCACCACAATTCAGGCAGAACCAAGGATATCAAATTCCAGTAAATCAGTCCAAGCCTAATGTGGAAACACCGGTCCCGTCGAATATGGAATTATTGTTGGAAAAATTGGTTAAAGGTCAGTTAGAGATTACAGAAAGGTTGGATCGGATGGATACTCGCCAAAATATGGTTGAAAATCAGCTAGCAAATCAACCATCTATATCAAGTACTAAAGTCACAGGTAAGTTGCCAGCTATGCCCGAACAACCAAGAGAACACATGAACGCCGTCACCACTAGGAGTGGGAAGCAATTATTGGACCCACCGTATCCTAATGGGGAACAAGTTGTCAGGAAGAATCTAGAAGGTGAAAATGAGAAAGTGAATGAGGGTGTTATTGCTCAAGATAAGGAAGATGAGATACAAGAAATTGAACCCGTAAAGAAGCATACACCACCTCTACCCTTCCCACAAAAATTCCAGAAATCTAGGGAAGATGAAAGAAGAGCAAACTTCTACAGTTTGATCAAGCAATTGGATATCACCATTCCTTTTATTGATGCAGTGACCGAGATTCCCTCGTATGCTAAGTTTTTGAAAGAGATTTTATCCAACAAGAGGAGAGCTGAGAATCGTGAGACAGTAGCAGTAAGTGAAGAATGTAGTGCTTTAATTCAAAACAAGCTTCCTCCAAAACTTAGGGATAATATATATGTATACGCATGACATATATGTATGCTAATGACCAATGCATGAGTATGGTTCATCATCTTGTAATTTTTATTTCTTTCCTTTTAATATATACGCATGCGCATGAGTTTTCATAGCGTACATAATTAATATATATGTCGCGCGCATGTCACCTTTCGCACCATGTGCATGGCGAGTAGATTTCATTTCCACTAACAAGCATGGTCCTCCTGTATTGCAGCAAACCATGAATTTCCAGGATCATATGCACCCTAATGGTCAGAAAAGTCTCATACTAACGAATAGCAGGGATACTCATAAAGTTACACTGATTGTGGATCCACCTGTAGTGTCACAACACTTGCCAGCATTGACGACATCGTACCGCGAAAGCGATTGGACCCCTGAATATGACCTCTCTCCATCTAAAGTTTGGACCCTGCAACCTGGTCTACGTCATGAACCCTTCACATGCACATTCCCGACATTAGGAAAACGCATACTTGACGGAGTGGTTTTTTGGAGTAGCCACTTGAATTTCGATGGTGAATTTTACTTCACGAAGGGCTACTGGGAATGGGCTGAAGACATACTCAGCCACTTTGGCAAGCTGCTTAGGAAGGGGTCCATATATGACGCCGTGTATGCATCACTATTCACATACGATTGCAACATCAACATCATCCAGGCCTTTTGCGAAGCCTGGTGCCCACTAACCAATACATTGGTTACATCACAAGGCGAGCTGACCATCACACTCCGGGACTTGCACATGCTTGGAGGACTACCCTTACTTGGAGAGGCATACGATGAATGCATTCCCCCTGCTTCGGATCTAAACAAGATTCACATCAATGCTAACTCCTTACCTAATAAGTGTTGTTCATACTTATTTGCTGCTTTCCACCACCTTAGCAAACAAGAAGCTGACTCCCCTCATGTTTATGCCTCTCAATGGATCGCATTCTGGTGTCGAAAGCAACAAAGATACGAAGCTCCCCCCACTCGTAAAGAAGCGAAGGGTAGAAGATCCCGTCCAAAGGCTACGTATAACCCAAATGGGATTCTTGACACTTCCAAAGGTTGGTCAAGTGCAAGTGACGTGCCCTTTGAGACACTCGGCATCCCAAGAATTCAAGAAGGGGAAGTTTACTTGGCAGCATTCCTGGCGTGTTGGCTTTGCGTATTTGTGCTCCCAAGCACGCCATTAAATGTGATTCGCCCGGAGACCTTTAGGACGGCTTCTGTCATGGCTCGAGGACATCGGATTTGTCTTGCGGTTCCTGTCCTTGCTAGCATTTATCATGGCCTCAACTTGATCTCACGGGTCATTTACCCTGGTTTTATTAAGTCTACTGTCCCCTATCACTACTTGTATGGGTGGCTTTCAGCATATTTCAACACCCACTTTGAGGCTCCCCGTCTTATGTCTTCACACCCAAAGATGGTTTCTTTTTCGGGAGAGGGTGGTGCAAAGTTTTATAACGGAGTTGACGCTCGTAAAAAGATTTTCAAAGGAGATTATATCAATTGGCTTTACACATCCCGCAAGAATGACAGGGGTTACATATTTCATGATACTGGCAAAGGGAATGACGAAGACTTAGAGTACTTTTTGTGCCTCCGACCTTGCAAGCTCATATTGCGCCAAGGGCAACAATGCATAGCTGAACCTTACACGCCCCACCGATTTAGTAGGCAATTTGGGTTTTATTAAGCTCATGCCCCTGGTTACCTTGAACCAAATAAACGTCGCATCTCGCTTGATGATGGATTAAGACAGTGGCTTCAGTATGCTCATTCTGGGTCCCAATCAAAGGCGACCTTTCCAGCGAACCCAGTGGCTCCCAAGAAACATCATTCTAGCAAATACAAAACTTGGCTTCGGCAAGTGAATGCCAACTTACTTGAAGATAACATTAAAAAGTTAATCACTTTTGGAGACCCATTCACACCTAAAGGAGGAGACAGAGAATCTAATGCCCCAAAGAAAGACAAAGAGGGCGAGCTATCTTCGGACCATAAGAGAAGAATGGCGACAAGAGACCTTTCTAAGAAGAATTCGGATGAGAATACCCCCAGCCACGTGGGTCGGCATTGGAAACGACCTAAACAAGATTCGTCAAAAGAGGTCATAGTCATTTTTTCACAAATCACCCTTCTTTCAAACGTTTTCTAAATGTTTTCTTATCCTTTGAACAGGTTATTGTCGAACAGCATACGAGCAATGACGCACACTCCTCAAACCAACCTCCATTCACATGCGACGAAGAAAACAATGAGGAATCACACTCTACTAAACCACCAAACCCTTTGGAGATAGTTCAAGAAAATAGTTCTCTTATCACGCCTCCGAGAGCGACACCCCAAGCTTCTATTTTCGAATGTACAGATTACTTCATTTCATCATATAAGACATTTGTTGCTAGCTTTTGGAGATCAATTCGCGAAACATTGATCGCGACCCCGATCGATGAAATTTCCTCCTTTAAAGAAAGTACTGAAAGGAACATTCAACTGATAAAGAAGGATGGAATAGATCTATCAGCTTTAGAGCAAAGAGTGACTGACTTCTTTAAGAAGGCCCAAGACTATGACAAGTTTCGTTTGGAAGCAACTTCACACAAAATCCAGGATACTATGTTATCCTCTGCACAAGATGCGCTTACGAAGGCTCAAGATGAATACTCCAAATCTCACGACTTACTACTTGACCATCAAAGGGATTTAGCTGACTCCAACGGGCAACAAGACGAACTTGAGATCACGATAAAGGAAGCTAGGAAACTGCTAAAAATATCTAAGGAAAAGCTCAAAGAAGTCCATGCCCAACAACAACAATTTGAAGCTCTTATTACTGAGGCCCAAGAACAACTTGATACTGCACAAGCTGCTGTCTCAGATGCTGAAAAAGAAGTTTCGCGTATCCAAGACGACGCCACACTTACAAACGATGCTGAGAAGAGGTTGGACGCGGCTAGGAAGGAAATGGAAGCACTCAAGGAAGACCTCATGAATTTCAATTTTCTCTAGCTTCAAACTTTTATCATTATTTCGCTTTAGTTGGCTTTTTCCATTATAGATTCGAATTTGTATTATTGATTCGCTTTAGTTTGTTCCCTTATTAAATTGTCAAAGCATACTACTCTTGCATTTAATACAAGAATATTTTCCATTGTCATTGAACATGAAAGGGAACAACCGCCCATGAATCCTCCTAACAAGATATAAATGTAATTTGAACACAGGAAATTCTGGACAGATTCGTGCCTTCACTTCCCCTCAAAATTTAACCCTTCAAAATTTATATTCACGCTTTGATGTCTTCATAAAACTTGTAGCTTTGTAAGTTAGCTTTCCAACGACGCGTATATCGCCTCGATCGGAGCAATATAGGCCGAGATATGGCCAAACTACTAAACAGTGGCTAGCTGTTGCGGGAATGCATGCCGCAACAATTCTCTTCAACTCCACGACTTGCAATACTTGATACGCTTCTTCTTCTTCTTCTTTCCATGCCAATACTTAATGTATGCTTAACTTGAATGATGATAGAATCACTATTTTAGACACGAATAAGATTTTTCTTTTGTTATGACTGAACTCAGACAATAAAATTTCTAAGCTGCCTACGTACTCCCATGAAGGAGATCAAGTCAAACGTAGTTCAAATAACTTTTTGAATTGTTGGTGCCGTACGCAGTTTAAACTCTTGCGGGCCAGGAGCTCACCGTGCGCAGTTTAAACTCATGCGGGTCAGGAGTGACTATGAATTATTGGGCCCACTCATAGACAAGCGAGATGTCTAGCAGTTTAACCACGTGCAACATTTTGGTGGACTTTCCTTTTATCAAAGTGCCAAGGCCATGTGATCACCCTCCGACTGTTGTGGTGCCTTCACATCTTGACCGTCTTGATATCTTGCATAATTTGATCCCATACTTTCTTCATCTTCTTCTTGATTAGAAGTGTGCACGATAGTCTTTGGTTGAACCTTTAAAACTTCGCCGCGTGAAATATTGACAGCGACTTCTCGTCTCATACGAGAAGGGATTGACTCTTGATTTCCTTTGATAATTCTTCCCTTGGAGGGGATTTGGTATGCTTCTTAATGATTGGGACAGGTCCGAGTCTCTCATGCACAGACTTTCTCTTGGCTTCCTTAGGACTTGACCCTAGCCTGTCAAAGACTGATTGGCGTGACTTCACTTGTCCGATCCTATCAAAAACAGATTGTTTCTTGTCTTGACTTTGCTCCTCGATTGTAATGTGATTACTTGCAGCTCGATTTATGAATATCTTCACGGGTTTTGGTGGAACATACCCTAACCCTTTGCGCGAATAAACACTTTGTTGGTTTGAAATCCCTTTGCCACCTGCTTGCAGGACGAGCTTTTCTAACCTTTGCGGCTCCTTAGGATCATAACCGGACTTGGCTAGGAGTTTATAAGCATTTGGGTCAAATCCCTCCATGCGTTGCGTGGGCAATACTTGATTTGTTTCATCTCTATGTGCCTTAAGCGTGTCAATCCTTGTAAGAGGAAAGACAAGTTCCTTGCTTGGTTGATGTTCCTCAACAACTTGTTTCCCTTTCCACTTTGGCTCAAGAGATGCATTGGCTCCGCTTTCGTCAATCTCTTCCACTACAATTTGCTTTCTCATATAAAATTTCGCATCAGCGAAATAGGACTCGGCTTCGGTGAACGGGCTCTCATCGGCTACCACTTTTTCCACTACTCCATTCTTCTCATACATAAAGCATTGGTGCCATGAAGATGGAACGACCCCATTCTCATGTATCCATGGTTATCCTAGTAGCAAGCTATAAGATGTCCTTGCATCTATAACATAACACAGTGTGCTTGAACTTAATTTCCCGACTGTTAAATCAAGTCGAATGATACCCAATGCTTTTTGCCCCCCTTGATTAAATCCTTGGATCATTAGGCGGCTTTGGGTAAGATCATCTATAGAAATACCAAGGTCTTTCAAAGCCCGCAACGACAAGATATTGACGGCTGACCCTTGATCAATTAGAATCCTTTTAAGTTTCTTCTCGCATGCATAGCCCTCGACAAACAACGGGCGATTATGAGGTGTACCACCAAGCATCAAATCTTCATCGCTAAATGTGATCTCAGCCGAATAAGAGGTGGCCTTATACATTTGGACTCCCTCGCTTCCATTTTCCACATGGGACGAGCATTCTCCCGTTTCAACTACCGTATCATTAGTGTTCATACATGAGGTAGACACGTCTACCTTCTCCTTCATCTCCATCTTGTAGATATGACCTTTGGACGTACCCTTCTCAACCCATTCCTTTGTTACTTGTCTTGGTGATCTCACCACATTCTTATGCTTCTTACGGGTAATAGTTACCCAACCACTCCTAGAGGTATCAACAACTTGTTGCGACTTTGCTTGAGCAGCAGTTTTAACGACGAATGGGAGTGGACGCTTTTGTTCTACTCCTCTCCTTTTCTCAGGGCCCTCCTCAAGAAGTGGGGCAAACCTTCCAAGTGATATTGTAATTTGATTTGTACTTACAGTAGCATCGGCCAGTTCAATCTTTCCACTGCGTGCTAACGCCATGACTCTATCCTTGAAAACAAAGCACTTTTCAATAGGATGACTAATGAGGCGATGGTACTTGCAATAATTTGGGTCTTCAACTTTAGAAGCTTCCTCGGGACGCTTCATTTCTGGAAGCTCAATCAGCTTGAGCTTAAGCAACTCATCAAACATAGGGGAGACATCCGACTCTAGAAACGAATATTGCTTTTCTTGCCTCTCCTCTATAGTCATTATCCTGTTTCCACTAGGTGGGCCATAAAATGGTCTTGGCTTTGGGGTTTCAGATGCCTTAGTGAAAACCTTAATAGCCCTGGCTTTGACATTCATCGTTTCTTTTTCTTGCTTTGGAAAGGGTTTGCCCCCTTTCTTAAAATCTTGCTTTGCATTATCCTTAGAAGAGCTTGGCATGTTGAACGCGCTCAATCCACCACCAGCTGCAATATTTAGTTCCATGTCATGAGCTCGGCTAGACAGTTCCACGAACGTTTTAGGCTTGATCCCTTGCAGGATGTAAGACAGCTCAAATCGCATTCCTTGAATACACATGTCAATAGCAGCACGTTGCGATATCCTCTCTTGACAATTTAAGTACGCATTTCTCCACCTTTCGATGTATTCAACGGAAGGCTCTCCTTTCCATTGGTGGGTAGTTGTGAGCTCCAAAAAACTGACAGTTCTTGTTGTGCTGTAGAAACGATCCAGAAATTCACGCTCCATGTCGTGCTAACTATCGATACAGCTTGGCTCAAGATCAGTGTACCAGTCAAAAGCCGTTCCTTTCAATGAGCGAACAAATTGCTTCACTAGGTAGTCCCCATATGTCCCAGCTTCATTGCAAGTTTCCACGAAATGGGCTACGTGTTGTCGAGGATTCCCCTTCCCATCAAACTGCTGGAATTTAGGTGGTTGATACCCAGGCGGCATCCTTAGCTCCTCGATCCTTTGAGTGTAAGGCTTGGCATATGTATAAGAGCGCTGTCCCACCTCGAGCTTCTCTTTGATAGCTCCCATGATGTAGTCATTTAGTTGCTCCATAGGAATTGAGCCCCCGGAAATTGGAACGCTCCTCTCAACAGGTGGTGGGCGGAATGCTGCTTCTTCCATCCCTGTAACGAGCCTATCGCCATGGGGTGGTAACTCCACATCAATCTCTTCCATTTGAGTTTGGGGCTGCTTCCCAGAAGCTCGACTTGTTTCGCCGTTCCTCATGCTCTCCACCTTTTCAGCTAGGTCATTTATCCTCCTATCTTGGTTATGAAGAAGCGTCGTCACACCCTCGAGAGATTTGGTGATGTTGGCTAGTTGCTCCTCCACTGAAGCTGCGTTGGTTGTCATTGCAGGCATGACTGTGCAGACGCGAGTCCATTCTGGTGTTGTTTCCCCCAAAGGTGATGACTGGGGTATGGAGGATGAGCTTCCACTGCTAGTAGTTCCTCTTGAAGAAGTAAGCGAGGGATTTCCACTTCCAGTAGCTTTATTTGAGGGAGTAGGAATCTTGCCACCAGCAGTCCCCATTGTAGAAGATGAACCATCATCGTGTGTAGCTTTCCTTGAAGCGATAGACTTGCTTTCGATCCTTCGGATGATATTGCGCACCATGCTTTAAGTTTCAGCCACTTGCACTCCCAAGTTCCTTGCTCGACTCCGAGTCAATGCACCTTGCATCTCGCGACTATCATCAGAACTGGCCACGGACGATGCCCTGGAGCGAGTAGCTTGAGCGTAAGTCATCTTGGACGTGGGAATTCTTGATGCCATTTGGATTCTTGTGAAGAGATGAGAGGTAGAGATGTCCCACTGGGCGTGCCAAAATCTGTGAACAAGAAAAGTTGTACAGGTATATATTCAAATTTCAAAATTGCGCGGGTACAAGATCTCTATCAAGAAAATCCTCTGATTCTTCACTTGGTTTACTTGATTTGAAAATTTGGCTGAAGGGCCTCCGGAATGCCACTTGTTCTTCAATGAAGGGCTTTGTTGCTTAATCTTCGTTGAAGGGCCTCCGGTCTTTAATTGGCTTGATCTTCAGTCCACTTTAGCTTTGATTGAATGGTTGAAATATTTGATCTTCAATCCACCTAGCTTGATTTGATATTCAATCCTCTAGCTTCAGAGCTTTTCTTCAATTCTTCAAGTGTTCTTTAAGTCTTCAAGTGTGTCCCTTGGGATGCGAAATGAGGGCTCTATTTATAGGTGAAAGTCTAACCAACATCCCTCAACAAACTCCCTAATATTAATTTAATTTAATTAACTAATTATCTAATACAACGAATCTTGCCAAAATCAAGTCTAGGTTCACTATTCTATCATCTAATTCAAATTCAAATTAAATTATAATTATCTAATTCAAATATAATAAAATTATATTATATTTAAATTATAATTATAATTATAATTTAAATTCAAATATGAAATGAGCTTGAACCAATTAATTAATTAATTCAATAGCCCAAACTAAATTTAATTGGACTAATTAAATCAAGAGTTAATAACCAAAATGGTCCCTTGACTATGTCTTAATTACCAATTTGATCCTCAACTATCATTCTTACCTAATTAAGTCCTTAACTATGCAATTTTTACCTAATTTAGTCCTCCGTTAGTTTGCTAGTTTGCTTACCGTAAAAAATGAGGACATAAATGTAATTCTAAAACCTCTTTCAACGTCAAACCATCCAATAATACCTCCGGCGACTGTGTATTCCAATCTAATGCCTCCGGCGACTGTGTCTTCCAATCTAATATCTCTGGCGACTGTGCATCCAATCCATAGAATTTTCCAAGTAGGTATCTCTACAGACTACAGCCACCCTCGTCCCTCTACCTTCTGTATGGTGGCACAAACCACAACCCCAAACTACTTTTCTTTTTCTCTTTTAACATTCAAACAAACTCATAATATATAAAAATAAAATGAAAACGTAAACACCAAAACAAAGCAGCAAACTCAAGAAAATTCCAACCCATATTATATATTTCCTTCTTGATACAACTCTGGGCTCTGGCTCAACCGATTTGCCTTGCGCTTGTTGATACCCAGGATTTTTTATTTCAGAATAAAATCTCAAATTTTTGGTTGGATACTCTGTCTTTTCAACCCAGCAACCGGCCAGAATTTCCATGTTTGTCCGCGGGCGCGCCTTCCTACTAGGGCTATTAGCTCTAAGAAGTTTTGTTACTATATTGTCTAGCACAGATCTAATGACAGTGGCAAAAGCGAAATGCTGATTGTGGAAAGCGGCTTTGATTCCAGTGATAAAATCACAAACTTGACCCACACACCATTGCTAAAGAAATCCTTGGTAGCCGAAGATGAGGAAAGGAAGAAAATCAAGAAACATTAGAGAGTGGAAATGGCGCATGTATTGAAATTCCATAAATACCCTCAATTTTGACAGTCAATTAACAGCTGACCAAACAGAGGACCAAATTGGATAAATTTTTCATAGTCAAGGACTTAATTAGGCAAAAATAATAGTCAAGGACCAAATCGATAATTTCGCTATAGTCAAGGGACCATTTCGGTTATTAACTCTTAAATCAATTTAATTTCTATGACCCGATAACAATTTTGGCCCAATTACATTTTCATCAGTCCACTTGTCAGGTTCAAATTTCCTGTGTCTACAGCATTCTATCATTTACTTAGAAAACATATGATTTCTTTATAGCATTAAGCTTATCTCAAATCATCTTTAGATCTATAACATTCTTTCTAGATGCTTGCACCCTATAATATCAGCTAGCATGCTCATATATGTATAAGACTGTTCACATAGATCCAACAACATATAAACTTCTCAAATAACTTAACAAGCAATTCATGTTTACAAATAGGTTCATGCTAATAGACCATATAACATGTGTTCTCATGCTTTCACATTCTCATCACATAACTTGGTAAACAAGACTTCATAATACAACAGCACGATTATAAATCAACATTCTCATTATGTACTCTCATACGATACTTTTCTCAAACGCAATCTTGTGCAATACTATAACCATACTCATATGCAAATCATCGTGTATCTATATAATCATACCTTTATGCAATCTAGTGCAGTAATATACTCATACTCATATGTAATCTCGTGCAACAATATAAACATACTCATATGCAATCTCGTTCGACTATATAATCATACCCTTATGCAATCTAGTGCAGTAATATACTCATACTCATATGCAATCTCGTGCAACAATATAAACATACTCATATGCAATCTCGTGCAACTATATAATCATACTTTTATGCAATCTAGTGCAATAATATACTCATACTCATATGCAATCTCGTGCAACTATATAAACATACTCTTATGCAATCTAGTGCAACAATATAATCATACTCTTATGCAATCTAGTGCAACAATACCTTCATACTCGTATGCAATCTCGTGCAACGATATAAACATACTCTTATGCAATCTAGTGCAACAATATAGTCATACTCTTATGCAATCTAGTGCAACAATATAATCATACTCATATGCAATCTTGTGCAGTTATATTTCATACTCATATGCAATCTTGTGCAGTTATATTCTCATACTCATACACTCTTTTATAAAATAGAGTACTTTCTGTGGAGGTCTCTTTCTTACTTTCTTGAGTCTCTCTTGACTCTCTTTCTTTCTCTTGAGTCTCTCTTGAGTCTCTTTCTTGAGTCTCTATTGACTATCTTTCTTTCTCTTGAGTCTCTTTTGACTCTCTTTCTTTCTCTTGAGTCTCTCTTAACTCGTTTTCTTTCTCTATACTCGTAGACGGCTTAGGGTTTCACCAATGCGTGAATTACCCCATTGGGAACGGCATAAATCCGACCCAATATCTCCTACCGTCTACGGAACCAATCTCGTGGTTCAAACTCTGTGGAATCAGGTATTGAACTATTAGTGTGCACACCCCCTAACCAGGATTCCAAGCCTAGCGGGCAGTTTCCAACCTCGTAACGTGGGAATACGCCGCATTACATATACTGCGACCGCAATGTCCATAAATATCTCCCGAGAGGACATAGTCCAAACGGTATCCTCCAAAACCTCACTGATATAGATAATACATAAATATATCTCTCATGCATCAATCTCATGCATGCAAACAACTCTACTACTTCTCAATGCATCAAAGAATGATATACCACATGCTTATGGTTTTTGAAAGTATTCTTGGGCTCACGTTGACCCCTTATGCATTTTTGAAATATGATACATGTGGAATGCCAAAAATGCTCTATAACATGCTTCTAAATCATGTATAAAATAACATGAAGAATTCAAAATATAATGTCATGCTCGATTTGCAAATAGGCAACTTTTATATATTTCACTTCAACAAATATGCTTCTATTCTCTTGGATCAAATAATACGATTTAATCATACTATAGTAGTGCATCACATTCTCAAATGATCATGCTTCTATACTTAATAAAACATCATCAGATCACATAGTCAAATAATTCTTCATACACAGTAGCTTAACAAATATATACTCTGTGTAGCAATTCTTCACAAAATCCTTCATAACATACTCGCTTTTAATCCAAATCCAATGAAATCAAAGCCAAAACGTGTGTCGAGACGGTCCCGAAGAGCCGAGCCACAAGGGCCCGTAACACTAGGCCCGAAACGACACGTAGCTGAGCCACAAGGGCCCGACCACTGCACAGATTCTTCTCAGAATCAAAGTCAGTGGCCTGGGGCGGGACTCCTCATGGTCCGCCCCTCACATCCCGTTAATCCACCAGGATTAGGCGGTGGCCCTCCTCTAGGGCCTTGCCCTAGTCCCGTGTATGCACGGCTCTAGCCGGCGGCCCTCCTGATGGGCCGCGGCTAAGGCCGTTCATATGATCTGGTGCACACTGTGTTGTGCACCAGAAGATTTTTCATCTGTAAAATCTAATCCAAACAAGTCCAAAACAATCTCAACAACTCACAAACAAATACTAAATCACTTCTAAGCATGAACACATCAAAAACTCATAGCTTCTACTTATTCCTACTCAAAGCTAAGGCTTCACAGAGCCAATTTTAAAGGGGAATCCATGGGGTTATACCTCTTGTAGTCTTTCTTCTATCTTGGATCTCTTCTTCCTCTCTATCTAGCTTGAGCCTCCTTCACCACCTATACTTCCCAAATACACCATACAACCTTAGCCTAGAACCTCAAAGATTAAAAGATACTAGAATAGAAATGAAGGCTAGGATTGAAGAAGGAATGAGCTTACTGTGATGTTGTTTTCTCCCTTTTTTCTTGGCAGACAAGTTGTGTGGAGAGGCAAGGAAAGAGATCAGGGAATCAAGATGGAATAATGGGGTTTATATAGGGTCCAAAACCCTAGGTAGAAGGCCAACGATTGGTTGAGGGCAAAATGGTAAAAACTTGTATAAAATGAATTCTCAGCAAAGTCTTTTGGAGTAGAATGGTTCACCTTGTATCATGAACCATGTCTAGAAATGCTACCTTTAAATACTTTGGGGTTGAAAATGAATTTTCTCAAAAAGCTATTTCGATGAACACTTGTTTAAAATCTTTTTGAATTCTCCCGGTCCCACTCAGATAAACTTCTCGATTTAAATCTTGGTACGCGAAGTACCCGAAAACTTAGAAATTTTCGAATAGAATCTATTTTTGGTGTCGAATTTATTTAAAATGTGACGAAAATATTTTATTCAAACACCGATTGATCGCAAAAATTTTTAATGGAGTGAAAAAGGCTATTTTGGGATTTCGTAATACCGGATTTATAAAATGAAATTTTGGGTTGTTACACTCAACTTGCAGAGAATCTCTGACATATCTGCAACATTATCTTATCCTCTGAAAAGGCTACAACAGCTAGAAGAAATTCAAATTTGAGATTGCCTTTTTCAACGGGCAGATTCTCAAAACCAGCTATTTAAGGATTAAGATTGAAGCAGTGGAAAACAACCAAGTGAATAAACCTAGAGCAATGAACAGAGCTAAACAGAGCATACGAAAATAAAAAAAGAGCTTTCCAAATCAAGAGCTATACGTGATATATCTAAGTGAGAAAAACACTAAGAGTAATCCAAAGCTTACAAGCAAGCAAATAACTGAAAGCAACACTCAGCTCACCGCGCAACCTAGAGTCCTAAGCCTAACACTTAGATTTTTAAGGTCACTTTAAGGCCTCAAACCACACTTAGCCACTTAAAAGTCTAGACTTTAACATCCTAGGCTCAAACCTAGGCTCTGATACCAACTGTAACACCCCCTAAAACCATGCTATTTTAAGCCTTAAAACATGCAGATAACTTAAACCAAAACACCAAACACAGCGGAAGACTGAAAGAGAAGATATATATAAAACAAGGAAACGGGGTGCTATGCCACGCTCACCCAAGGGTGAACGCACAGGCTAACACTACAAGAAATTTCACATTTAATGACAACAGAAGTTGTCACCAAAACTATCAATTTTGGTCACTATTGAAATTAGTGACCAATTTTTGAAGTCGTCACCTGTCGTCACTATATCCCCCGTCACTATTGTAGTAGTGACGACTTTTGAAAAGTTATCACAATTACTCAATATTTTGTGACAATATTTACGTACACTAAAAGTAGTATTTGAGTGATAACAATAATGGTAACAATAAATGTACATTTTGTGACCAAATATGTTATTACAAAAAATTGATCTAGTGACAAGTAATATCGTTGCAATTAATTATTTTATTGTGACAACACTTTTGTCACAATAGTTGTACTTATTTGTGAGAATTGTTCTTGACTCAAAATGATACTCAGTGACCTAAAAATAAGTAACAAATAATTATTTTGTTATGACAATAATCATGGTAACAAATACTTAAAATTATTAGTGACAAAACTTGTGTCACTAAAATAAATTGAAATAGTGTCACTGTTGTCAATCTTGATATTTTTTATAAGTGACCATTATTTGGTCACAATTTTTTTTTTTTCAAATAACACTAGCCAAAATATTGTTTTAATTAAATGTTTTAATTTACTTATTATCTGAAATAAAATAATTCATTCAACAAATGTACTCGTCAAATTAAAATATATATAAAAGAGACATCATTGTCTAACAAATATATGTTCTAAGAAATACACTAAAATGCAAATAAAAACTTATTAAAATAAAATGTCTTGATTATTCTTCACTTAGGAAATTGATGGAGATACATTTCTTAGCATATTTGGAATCCCTTGATTGCTTGATAAGTGAATAAAAATTTACTATTTCTCTAAAGCTACTTGTGAGATTTCTTTAATTTTTGCAACATCTTCTTCCAAATTCGTTCCTGCAGTAAAAAAAAAAACAATATATAAGTATACAATATTTTATATATGAAGAAGATTAAATTTTACCCTCAAAAATTTTAAAAAATCATATCACATGTACAACCTTAACCAAAGGTCAAGGGTTCGATCTTTCATACTGATCTTCCATTGTTGTTTTTCATGATGGCAGAATGCCTAGGATCCCATCACGGAAAAATGAACCAAAAAAACCAATGGGTCCTTCGAGTCACCTGCACAACATTGAATGCAGTAGAGCAGAATTAACATTGAAATTTCTCAGATCTCTCTCCCGTACCATCATCACTTTCCAAATGCAAATCAGAAATTTCAAATAGAGAATATGAGTTCGTTCATGAATTTCGTTAAAAATGAATGTAGACATCAAAACATCATTTATAGTAATCACTAATCAGTATAAAAACAAAGATTTGATTCTTTTACTAATAAATTTATTTTCTAATTACAACATATAATATTAATTAAAGTATAAATAAAATAATGTATAAAGTTGGAAAATTACCTGACGAAGAAGATCGCTGCTGTGTGAACCGTGAAGGATAAACGAATGCCGACTGCAACAGTGTACGAAGAAGCCAACGGACGATTGTGGGGAGGTCGCGGAGATTTGGAGGCGATGGAATTTCGTCTGGGAGGCTATGGATTTGGAGGGAGATGAGGAGATTTGATTTTTGCTAAGTTCTGATATAAAAACCTTAAACTTTTGTATTTGGTATTTTTAATACTGGACGTAGATTTTATTTAAATGATTAAAATAGAGGTGTGAATATCTTTTTATCATTTACTTTCCAAATTTATTAAGGAAATGATAAATAACAATAAGGAATATTTGACTATACTTAATATTTTAAATAATTAATTTTTTGAAAATGTACATATATATAACAAAAAGACTAAACTTGTTCAATAATTTGATTAATTTAAAATTGAATTACCATGTAGGTGAACTTGTTACCTAATCAACAGAAGTAATACTTTGATTCTTTCAAATAATTGATCAAATTAATCAATATTTTATTATGTATAAAATTTTTATGTTATATATTTAATACAACTATCTTGTACAAAATTTTTACTAAGGGGGATGACTCTTAATGTACAAATAATAAGCTAATGTGATTAGGAGTAATAATTCAATTAATTTGATTAATTTTGATTCAAACTAATTGAATTTTTATTTTGAGAAATTATTATCGATCTAATCAACCAAACTAAATTATACTTTAACTAATTCGATTATTTCGGCCAATTAACCAAATTTGTATTATATATAATTTATTTTATATTATATATTTGATACAACCATATTGTAAAAATTTGTACTACGATATATTGGATACCTCTGAATGTATAAATTGTAGACTAATATCGTTAGGGTAGTCATTCGATTAGTTTGATTAGTTTTGAATCAAACTTTGTCATGAAAACGCCATATTGATAGCAGAACAAGCAATCCCTAGGAATTGATGTGGCAAATTAGACAAATAAGTGATAGTGCACTTATTTGTACAACAAAAAATTTAAAAATATGTGATTATAAAATGTATTTTCACAATTATATTCATTTTAAGAGGCACTAAATAGTTGCATTTTAAGTTGCCACAATATTTAATACCCAGTTCACACCAAATTACTTGACACCAACTTGAATGCAATTTGAGTGGCAAACATTGATTACAACATAACTTCACATAATATTCATCTATTTTATTATAGTGACAAAGTTATTGTAACAACTAATTACTCGTCACCCTGAATAGTAAAGGCCCCATTAAATTATAATTAATATACTAGGTTTTTTCTCTGAGTACTAAGGAAACTTAACACGCAAGGAAAGGCGAGAGCAAATTGAATCAGGTGAGAGCGTGCGTCTCATGGGTGATCGACGGCCCTTCTCCGTCGATCAGACCATCAAAGAGCTCCGGGAGCGTGCACAGCTTCTACGCAGCGCGGGTTACGTGCTGTCCGAGGAGGCGATCATGGCCATGCGCAACGGCGGTCCTCTCCCAATGCCCTCCAAAGCCGTCGTCAACCCAAGGGCTGTTGATCGCCACCGAAATCGCAAGGATCGGACGAAGGCGGAGATTCCCGATCACGTACCTAGGGTTTCGGCCGAGGTCTCGTCGCCGGCCATCCATGGCTCTGAAGGCCCTTCTAATGGATGCGGAGAGGTCCAGGGACCTCTTGGGACTGATTGGGATGCACAGATGGATGATCGGAGATTCGCGGAGAAGTCCGGTCGCGAAGCTAGGGTTTCGACCGTCTCGCAATCGCCGGCGACCCAGGGCCTCGATGACCTTTCTGTCTCCGTCGGGGGTGGCCAGGAGGCCTGTGGAACCGATCCTGGTGAGCAGATGGGAATTCGGACGCCGGCAGAATCGCCGGCGTTTCTTGGTACCTCGACTTCTAACCAGCCGGCTCCGGTGAATATTCCGGCCTCCGTTGGTGGTGCTGGGCACTTAGAAGACATGGGGACGTCGCCGGGAGTTGCTATCCATGATCGGAAGGCAGCCGGGCTGTTTAGAGCGTCTCCGGCGAGCCTAGGCTCTCCGACTTCGTGCGCGACGAGTCCGGCCAGCTTGCCGGTTTCTGGAGGTGGTCTCAGTTCTGATGGGATGGGAGAAGATGGGTCGGAGAGGGGTCATCGCGTTCAGGCAGGTCGTTCGACAGTGGAGCAGTGTGCTTTGCGCGATGGTGTTGGCGGAGAAAAGCGCGATTGCGCGAATTTGCTTAGGGTTGCAGACCTTCGCTCTGATGGGGTTGTCATCTCAGAGGGGGGGAGGGGAAAGCACAGTGAAGGCCGGACGCCGGAGATGGGCGCATTTGCCCGTGATGTCGAACTAGGCGCTAAGGCCGTAGGTAGGTTGCCGGCGGGCAATCTTGGTCATCGCAAGGCGGAACTAGGTCAGGCATCAATGATGGCTGCCTCATGTGCAGAGGCTAGCCATAGAAAAGAGAAGGGCGACTGGAGGCAGGCGGCCTTGGCGTTGGTCTCCGTGAAAGGCGATTGGGAGAAGGCGAAGAAGATGGTCAAGCTCGATGATCTATGGGAGCTTCTTCGTGCAGGCATGGA
Organism: Ipomoea nil; assembly: GCF_001879475.1. NCBI lineage: Eukaryota > Viridiplantae > Streptophyta > Magnoliopsida > Solanales > Convolvulaceae > Ipomoea > Ipomoea nil. Next base: position 2,484,570 of record NW_017616704.1, on the reverse strand, counting down.
CTTGGAAGAGGAGGGTCGTTGGCCATCTGGTTTTCCCCTACAAACAAAGTCCAAGCTCATCCGCACCAAGAAGGCCGCGAAGAATCGCCGGGCAGTCTCGAATGCGCCTGTGGTGTCTCGGTCTTTGGCCGTGTCGCCTAAGGGAGACAAGAAGGGGGGGCTCACGAAGCTTGGTGGCCCCATGGTGGCCAAGGACCAAGGTGGTCCCTCAACTTCTGGAAACCAACAAGGTGGCCTGGAATATTCGCATAATCCCCGTGCCCGTCGAAGCAAAAAGAAGAAGTCTCGGGTGAGACCATATGTTGCCTCCCATGGCAAGGAACAGAGGGCAAGGCAGTGCAACTCGCCAGGTAAGTTTTCGGCTTCTCTTGTTAAGCTTGAATCTGGGAATGGGCATCCCTCGTCAATGGTTTCTAATCGGCAAGCTCATGTGGAGCAAGCTGGTCATAGGGACGTTGATGGGGCTCCTAATCGGCCTAATCAATTGGACAAAGCTGGAAATAGGATGAGTAATGCCCATGGTTCCCAGCCTGGTGTTTTGAATGTCGAAACGCCAAAATTGGAACCGGCCAACACACAAGGTGAGGTTTTGTATTCTCCATCTTGTGGTGTGGCCTTCCCTCTTTTGGTCGACTCTAGCCCGGTTTCTTTAATCCGAAATGGGGTGGGAGATATGGCTTCGACTGGCTTAGCCAAGAGCCAATCCCATCCCAAATGTTTGGCACATAATCTATGCTTGATGTTTGGGTGGAAATGCCCATTTTTGATAGATGATGAGAGAGGGATGGTTGTTAATGCTAGTATGGTACATGATCCAAATACCATGCCAATATTAAGCCAACCATTATCTCTCCACGATTTGTTGGTTAATCAAGCAGCTTATGGAACTATGGCCACTACACAATCCGGCCAAACCACACCCACCATGGCTTACAGCACAATTGTGCACTCCGAGCCAATTGGTGGCCGAAAGGGTGGAAATGGGGAGGCTGGCCGAGGGGTTCAAGGGGATGGAGCAATGTGCTATGTTTCTACAAAGGCCTCTTTGCCGGAGGTTAACCACACGGCAACAGGTAAGGTTTCTGCTCCCCGTTCTCTTGGTTTTAATCTAAGTGTGGGAAATGTTCAAGAGGCATCACTTACGCACCCTAATCGGCAAGCCCAAAGTGGGCAAGCTGGTCATAGGGCTCATGGGGGTGATCCTAATCGGCTAGTCACTTTAGACAACGCTGGTCATAGGCCCCATAATGATGCTATATCGGATACATTAACCACGCTTAGAAGGCAAGATAGGCAAAATAATGGTGGGGATTCTGTAGCCAAGTCCTCTTTGATTTCGGATCCAGTCTTGCCTAGCCCGGGAACTGCTGCGTTTGCAAATCACCCTAAGCCCCTTTCGGGCACTTCTAGAGTGGTTGGGACGGGGCAGCTTTCGGACACAGTTAATCTAAATGCAGGCAACATTATAGCTAATAACCATGGGGGTGGAGGAAATTCTCCCATCCTATTTGGTCAATTTGGTTATATGTTGTCTGCATCTAGCAAACTTGGGGACAATGTGGGTGTGGATGGTTTGAAAGCTACGCAAACTTTGTTGTCCACGCCTTCGAATGTCCCACATGGGAGTGCTATTGGGAGCAAGCAAAATGCAATGCCAACCCCCAATAGCACCCCTAACCCGAGACATGGCACTCATGCAGGAGGTGTGCATGTCTCGGGTTCCACCGTACCCAACGCTTGGGCACGGCTTGCTACGCTTCATGTGCATAATGCGGCCCCAATGGGGGCACCAAGCTTGGATAATACGGCTCAGGTAGGTAGCTCAGCCGTGAGCTCAGGTACGCTTCCTTCCTTTGCTAGTCTTTTTGCTTCCACGGGTCTGCCAGCTCAAGGTGGTAATGCGGGCCATTCCTTGGGGCTTAATATCCCGGATAAAATGGTTGAATCATATGAGGGGGAGGCCTGCATTACCTTTGAGGATACAGAGGTGCAACAGATGAACAAGATAGGGGAAACCCTACTTATTGGAAAGTTCTCCTATGGCAGGCCCGTACTTTCCGTTATAAGAGAACATTTTGCCAAACGCTTGAAGTTGAAAGGAACGGTGAGTGTTGGCTTAGTGGACCCGCGACACGTGTCTCTTGCATTTTCCAACCCGGAAGATTGCATTAACACGTTAGTCAAGGGTCAGATTCTCCTTGATGGGAAGTGCCCGATGAGGCTCTTTAGGTGGACAATGGACTTTGACACGAGGTTCGAGACATCGCTGGCCCCGGTTTGGGTGTTATTGCCCAACCTTAAGGCCAACTGTTTCTCGGAGCCTTGTCTCAAACAAATTGTCAAACCTATTGGAAGATTTTTACAGGTGGATACGCCTACGGCTAAGTTCACCAAGCCTAGTGTGGCTAGGGTGAAGGTTGAGATTGACTTGCTGAAACCACGGTGCCGCAAGATGTTCATCCGGTTAGGGACTGCGCGCCCGGATCGGGAGGCCGTGGGGTTTTGGCAGGTGATAGAGTATGAGCGTATCCCCCCGTATTGCTTGAACTGCAGGAAACAAGGCCATCTGGCCAACAGTTGCCGTTTCCCCGGTGGAGGGGCAAGCGCGCCACGCTCCTCGGCACCACATGTGTCGACATCAATGGCTGATGCTGGCCCGCTCCCTTCCGGGGGGGTCGGCCAGGACCGGGGGTCAGCTATTGTGTTGGATCATCGGGACATGACGGCTAGTCAGAGGAAAAAACAAAGTAATAAAGAAAAGCAAGTAAAAGGTAAGGCTCCGATGGACAATAGTCAGGGGCTGGGTGTTGGTACAGGTAATAAGGTATGGCGGGCCCTGTCACCTAGCCGGCCTACCCCGGTGCCGGTTAGTAATGGGTTTGCTGTGCTCCAGGATGAGGACTTAGCCCCTGAGGAGGCTATTGTGGGGCCGGGGGGTGGCGAATTGCCATCTACCCCGGCTGACAGCAGGATATCTGTAGGCACGACAGCGCCCGGGGTAGGGATTGGCCAGTCGCCTGGCCAGTTGTCCACTATCCCGGAAGTTACGGGAGGTTTTAGTCCCTCGGGAGGGCGGGCTGAGCAGAGCCCGCTTCAGGTATCTTTCTCTTTCACTCCTTTTTCTCTTTCTCCTAAGGCTCCCTGGGGGCCGAGAAGGGGGAGGGAAAGGGCTTGGTCAGATTCTGACGTGCCGGTGTCTGGTCATGAGCGTGAGGAGTGGGCCCCGGAGTCGGGGTCAGACTCTGAGGATCGGGTGCTTGATGGTGTAGGCCCGGTAGGACGTCGGCTTATACATACCAGAAAAGGGGGGGCTCCCCTCACTCGGAGCCGGGTGGTCTATTGTGTATATGAAGATGCTCGTGTGGAATGTGCGGGGGTATCCTCCCGGGGTTCGGCACGCAGGATCCGTGTTTTGTTAAGAATGCATTCTCCTGTTGTACTTTGTCTGCTCGAGCCTTTCAGCTCGTCTGATTGGCTTGAGTTTTTTAGAATTCGTTTTAATTTTGATAATGGTTTTACTTCTAATAATAATAAAATTTGGCTATTTTGGAATAATGACTTGGCAGTAACATTTGAGAGTCAGACTGAGCAGTGTGTTACGATATCCTGTGTACACTCTACGGTTCTCACGCCTTTCTGGCTCTCTTTTGTTTATGCCAAGACCAAGGTACGCCTCCGGGACCCCCTGTGGGTTGAGCTGAAAGCTATTTTTTCTATGGTCCCCGGGGGCGTGCCTTGGGCGGTCGCGGGTGATTTTAACTGTCTGTTAAGTGTGGACGAGAAAAAAGGTGGTCTACCGTATTCACACCGAAAGACTACTGATTTTCAACAATGTGTCAGTGCGTGTGACTTGATCGACGCGGCCTATTGCGGTTCCTGTTTTACTTGGTGGAATGGGCGCCGTAGAGAGGCGGCTATATGGATGCGTTTGGATCGGCTCCTCTACACCTCGGTGTGGGAGTCGGTTTTTACGTCATCCGTACGGCATTTGTCAAAATCTACGTTTGACCATAGTCCACTTCTAATATCCTTTGAGTTGATAAGTATGCAGGTAATTCCGAAGCACTTTGTGTTCCTGAACGTGTGGATTAAGCACGAGGATTTTCTGAGGGTGGTGCGTGATAGCTGGCAGGTTCCTGTAGAGGGGGCCCCTATGTTTGTAATAGCCACCAAGTTGAATAGGTTGGGGAAAGTTCTGAGCACCTGGAGCAAGACTGTATTTGGGGATATCTTTGTGAAGCTCCGGGAGTATGAGGATAGTGTTCAGGCCCTAGAGGCTGCCTTACAGCAACACCCGGATGATGAGAATGCTTTAATTGAATATAAAAAGGGTGTTGCTTTGTTACAGAAACAGATTGCTATAGAAGAAGAATTTTGGCAGCAGAAGGCGCGTATCACCGACGTTCAGGATGGGGATAGAAACTCCCGGTTCTTTCACTCAGTTGTTAAGGAACGTAGGCGAAAGCTATATATACACAGAGTGAAGAGTGGTGACGGTGTGTGGCTAGAGGATAGGCAAGGGATTGCTAATCAGGCGGTCTCTTTCTTTGAGCATATGTTCACTGCGGAGGTTGGGGGTTTTGATTTGTCTAGGCTGGACTGTGTCCCACGGTTGGTTACAGAGGAGGATAATGAGGTCTTGACGGCGATGCCTGAGGTGGAGGAGGTGAAGGCAGTGGTAATGCAGATGAACTCTACGAGTGCGGCAGGGCCGGATGGTTTCTCGGGGGCCTTTTATAAGGCTTGCTGGGATATTATTCAGGATGATGTTGTCAGCATGGTTCGGAGCTACTTTGCGGGGCGGGAATTTACCAGGGCTATCACGCACACATCTATCGTCCTGTTGCCGAAGAAGCCGAGTCCGGAGACTTTTGCGGACTACAGACCCATCAGCCTATGCAACTTCAGTAGTAAGCTTATCACGAAGCTCATGGTGGTTCGGATGGCTACAGTCTTGCCTCGGGTGCTGTCACCGCAGCAGAGTGGGTTTGTGGCGGGCCGGTCTATTACAGATAATGTGCTTCTAGCGTCTAAGATGTGCCACGGGTTGAGCTTGCAGAACCGGGACATAGTCCTTAAGTTAGACATGGCTAAGGCTTATGACCGGGTATCATGGTTTTTCCTGACTTCGGTGATGCGCCGCCTGGGTTTCAGTGAGGTCTGGATAGATATGGTGTTCCGGGCCGTGTCTAACGTGTGGTATTCAGTGATTGTGAATGGAGTCAAAGAGGGCTTCTTCACGTCTACGCGAGGTCTCAGGCAAGGGGACCCGCTGTCCCCGACTCTGTTTGTGATTGCAGCTGAGGTCTTGTCGGTGTACATTGCGCGGGTCTATGATGGCACTACGGTGCCCCAGTTTACACAGCCGCCACGGACACCACATATTCACCACCTGGCCTATGCGGACGATGTTATTATTTTTAGTACGGCCAGGCTGGGAGCTATTGAGGCCGTGATTGGGGCGTTAAAGGAGTACGAGGAGATCTCGGGACAGTTGGTGAGCTTTCAGAAAAGTGCGTTTTACATGCACCCTCGCACTCCGCCCCACGAGATTGAGCAGATTTGCCGGGCAACGGGCTGTGTGCATAAACAGTTTCCTTTTACATACTTGGGCTGCCCGGTGTATATAGGCCGTAAAAAGTGTATCTACTTTGCCTCGGTGATTGATAAAGTTAAGGCTAGATGCTTGAGTTGGCAACGCCGGCTGCTCTCGAAGGGCGGGAAGGCAATCTTGATCTCTTCAGTCTTGCAGGCCATACCGTTGCACATATTTGCGGCCTGCGCTCCGCCTAAGCAGGTCATACGGGATTTGGAGAGATGTTATGCGAGTTTTTTCTGGAAACAGTCAGGGGGCGCCCGGTACCACTGGAGTTCGTGGAAAACCCTCTCTCGTCCTAAGAAGGAAGGGGGGGTGGGGTTCATGGATTTAGACTTGATGGTAAGGGCGGCCAGTGCTAAATTGTGGTGGAATTTCCGGACAGATCATACTTTATGGTCGGACTTTATGAGGGCGAAATATTGCAGTCGGGTTCACCCGGTTGCTAAGTTGGTTCAGAATAGAGATTCGCACACCTGGAAGAGGATGCTGGCGGTACGTGATGAGGTCGAGGGGGTTCTCACTTGGCGGTTGTTCCAAGGCCGGGTTAGTTTCTGGTGGGACAACTGGTCGGGTCTGGGCCCACTTGGCAGGCTTTATCCACACCGGGGGGTTTCCTACTCCCGGGAGTTACTTCTAGACTATGTGCGGGATGGCCAGCTTGATTTGACAGACCACGATGACTTGGCATTTGCTGGGATTGGGGCGGACCTGTCCCGCTTGGGGCAGGGCCCGCGTGATATCCCACTCTGGACCGTGGCGTCCGACGGTATGTTTTCTTATTCCTCGGCTAAGGCCTTTCTTAGGCCTGCTTTGCCCACTGCACCGGATCCGCTCTTAGCTAAGTGTTGGCGCAAGCACCTTCCTTTTAAGGTGTCCTTCCTGGCTTGGAGGGTGTTCCGAGGGCGGCTTCCCACGGATGACATCTTGGCCCGTTTCGGTCATGCGATCGTCTCGAGGTGTCGGTGTTGTCACGCCCCGGCCCACGGGTGGCGGAATGCCTGTTTAGGCGTTGGCCCATGCAGCATATCCTGCCCTCTAACTGGAGGACTATTGTGGCATACTTGGAGGCACATGTGCCGAGGCGTGTTATTAGGACAGTCAGGTGGTCTCCCCCGGTTGCCGGGGCGTTAAAGATCAATCTTTCTCGGTCTTCGGCGGCTGGGGGGGCTGCGGCCGTGGTGCGCAACCAGGAGGGTGGCTTCTGCTACGGGGTTGCGTGGTCTGGCCACGGGGAGCACGCCCGGGGAATGTTCCGGGTCCTTTTCTCCTGCCTGGAATGGTGCCTGGCCGGGGGAACTACTTTGATTGATATAGAGTCCACTTGGGCGGAGTTGGCTAGCTACGTTGATATCTCTGTTCGTCCGCCGTGGATTCTAGATGATGTTGTGACCAGACTCCGGTTTCTGTGTTCCTGTGGGGTGGTTACTGCTTCTGTGTGCCCGTCTAGGGCCAATATGCCTGCACAGGCGCTAGCTAACTGGGCGGTGGATAAGCCGGGCCAGGCCATCTTTCGGAGCCTCAATGATCTGCCACGTAGGGTCCGTGCTTTACTGATACATGATGATGTGCCCTATGTGTTTTTTGATATTAATGATCCCCCGTGATTGTACTTGTACTTTGTTTTGGAAGTTTGGAAATATGAAAAAACAGAAAAAAGAAAAAAGAAAAGAAAAAGGAAAAAGAAAAGGAAAAGAGAAGGAAAAAAGAAAAGAAAAGGATGAGGGATAGAAAAGAGAAAAGAATAGAGTGAAAAGAATTGGAGTGAGAAAAAGGAGAGTTGGGAGGAAAAGAAAGAGTGGATGGGAGTTAAAAAACAGTGAGGGTGTGAGGTTCTCTGGGGACCGGGAAGCCCTGCTTCGCAGTGCTGAGTCTCAACGTAAGGTGCTGGCGGTACAACAGGGCACCCTAGTCCGGGCTGAACGGTGTGCCGGGCAGGATTATCAAATCCGTTGACCTGGTCAGGCTTGCTGCTGGCCAATAGTAGCTGAGTTCCTTCTGGACTCCGGGGGGACGGCCTATTATTTGGGGGGTTGCTTTTGTTCGCGTTAGCCTGGTATAAACTTAAACACTCACCCGAGATAGATGTGATAGTTGGGTCATGGGAACACGATGCTAGCTTGTTCTATCTTGTTTCTATTTTTGCAGGTGCTGCTTCTTTGACCTCGGAGGCATGAACTGGTCTTGGGCTCTTTTTGGTTTCGCCTTTGCAGGCATCTTTGGAAAAGAGCAGGTCTCAACGCCGATGCAAGCGGTAAAAATTGCATCGTAGCCCGGGCTGAACGGTGGCCGGGTAGGTGTTTTTCAAATCCGTTGGCGGTAGTCCAGGCTTGCTGCTGGCCCATAGTAGCTAATCCCGTTAGGGTTGGTTCTGGTTTGTGCTGGTGCTGATCGGGAGTTCTGCTATTGGCTGCCTTGTGCCGTGTCTCAGGGCTGCGTGCCATTACTGGACTTAAGCCTGCGTGCCATTGTTAGCTGTACATCTCTGCTTTGTCGTCTACAGGGCAGTCGATAGCGTTCCGGGAGGTGTTGCAGTTGTGGTGCATCTCGGCTAGGCGGCATTATGGTGTGTAGTCGCTGTAGTGCAACTGGCTGGGGGGCCACGTTTGTGACACGCGAGGCATCTATCCTCGCTACTTGTGCTTCAGATTACATGGTGGGGAGATGCAGTTTGGTGCAGCATCTCAGTCTACTTACTGCTTTTGACATACTCCTGCCTACGATTAGTTAGTGATAGCTAGCATAGGGCTTGGGGCATGCATGTTAGAGCCCCGGGGCCACTTTATGTTATCTTGTCTTATCTTACTTTTCCTTACTTAGCTTATTAGTAGGATTTAGGCCATGTGGGGCCTAAGTCCATCCGGACCTTGTACTGGCCTTGGCCTTCCTTTTTTAATAAACCTCTTTGAAAAAAAAAAAAAAAAAAAAAAACTAATTACTCGTCACAAGTATCAAAAATTAGTGACAAAACTTGAAATAAACATAAATATTGTCACAATTTAGTAATTTTTGTTACGAAATTATAGAGTCGTCACAAATATTTTTAACAATTTCATCACAAAAAGTGATAATATTAGTGACAATAATATTTTTCTCACAATTGTTTCTTATTTATGATGGTACTAACTAGTTGTATTTTTATTGACAAGAAAAGTTGTCACAAATATTATAAATAAGAGTGACCAACAACTATTTGTCACAAAAAGTTCAAGAATTTGTGTCCACATTATATTTTGTCACAATTACATTCGTTCCCGCCATAATTATAATGCCACCAAAATGCACATACATTTAGTGACAACAAATAGTGACAACGTATGTTACGACACTATTATTCTAGTAATAGTGACAACTTATTCGTAACAAATAATTTCATGTCACAATTATCATACTATCTGTGACCAAAAAAAGGTTATCACAATTATCCTACAAAATAGTGTCAAATTATTTTTGTTGTCACAAAAAGGATATTATTTGTGACTAAATTATGAAGTGTCACAAAAGATTTGTCACTAAATGTCTTTATTCTTGTAGTGTAAATCTGCATTGATTAAAATCTACAACCATCCAACAGAGTACTAAGTCTAGATTGGCTCACAGGCCACAAAACATCAAAGGGGAGCTATACTAGTTGGCACTAGACCGCGCACTCGTCTAAGCATCACCTGAAAGAAGCATATAAAACATGGGACGACGCCCGGTCAGCGAATAATGCTGGTAACCCACAAATACATGTGAAATATCATACATAGATAAGATATAAGTTGTAAAGCCATTTTCGAAACAAAATACGTATATATATAAGTCCAAAACCAAGAGTAATAGTCAACATAAGACTCAACACTCTCCACAAGAACACGGGAACACATCCCAGGACTACAAGGAACAACAACGACTCACAAGAAGTCTCAAGGTATAATCTATCATCACCCAATAGATTAATACCCGACATGCATAACTCAAGGAATAAAGACACAACAAACGGCAACACATGCCAAGGCAACACATGCCTTTGTGACTACACACGTCACAAGAAGAGAACTCACAACAACGGCTACACAAGCCCTCGTGACATCACCCATCACGAGTTGATATGCCTTCCTTATGCTCGGTTCCAACCTTATGGCTACCCCCAACCTTATATCTTCTTCCAACCATTACCTCTAGGACCCCCGTACACCAAGTCCAACCTTTTCCCTCCGAGGACCGTCGTCCCCATCGGCCAACGGCCGCCAACAAAACCACCAATTTCATAGTACACGAGGGTATCATTCACACACACGGCAACACATGCCTCTCCCAAAATACGTGAACCTGACACACAGGTCACAACTCCATAATCTCGTCATGGCCACCACGAGGACCACTGCAATACCTTGGTGACTAGTGTCCCATACCACTAATCGTGCAATCCAGGTAAAGCCACACACGCATCACACCACAACAGGAATCAATCAACAGATCACAACGAAGATATGAAACCATACTCAAGCAAGGAATGGGTCACAGCCCAACAACAATAACGATGAATAACACAAGTTTTCATCAACCAATAAGAAGGTACGAACAACACACACGCTAGCATTTAAACACCGAACTAGCATGCTTATCAAACGGGTAAACCAAACGTAGTTCCGAAGAACACACAAGACTCATCACGGTTCAACGAATCACAATGTTGAACACTTAGAACGATTCAAGACACCAAAACCTACATGGATTCCTACCATATAGTTCTAGACATACGAAACATCAAGAAGACGCTCAAATAATTCCACAAAAGAACATCAGGAAGTCAAAAGACCTAATATGGAATCAAATGGATCACGGGGAACAAATCCCCAAATAACACCAAGGTGTACCCCACGGGTAGGCTCACGGGTAGGCCTCTACCCGTGGTTCCGCCCGCGGGTACAGGCCATCCACCTCTTTGTACCTCGCGGGTGGGCGGCGGGTTGGACCCCTACCCGCCGCTCCGCCCGCGCGTACACATACCTGCATAAAACTATCCCTTCGGGGATTTTCATCTCCAAACTCAAATTCAAGTCCAAAACATGCCAAATCTCTCCAAATACAACAAAATAACTTGAATCAAAGGAATAGCCAAGCAATGGCACACATGAACCCTAAACACAAGCTCTAGATATGCATTTTCACAAGACAATGCATAAACACTCACATTTCATAGCAAAACACATGTAGAATCCAAGAAATATTCATATATGTAAGCAAAATATATTTTGGTAGAGCATGGGTTACTTCTTGCAGGCCAAAAACCTTCACTTAACACCACAACAAGCTCCTATCAAAGCTCACCTTCCAAACTCACTTCAAGAACATACCAAAAGATCATAAAGATTCTATCTTTAAGAAAATACACCTAAGAAAATACTAAAAACACAAGATGAACATGGATCTTACCCTCCTATATGCCCAAATGTATGAAAGGTAGAATCTTGGAGACAACTCTTGAAGTCTCGACAAAGCTTCAACTTGGCTTGGAAGAAAAGCTACCCACCTTTTTAGAGAGAAGGTGGAGCTAGGATTTTGGAAAGTGTAAGGATAGAAATGAAGATGTTCTTACTAGGTTAGGTTACAATACTAACACAAGGTGAAAGGTCAAGAATACCCTTACTAACATGGAAATGTGTAAGGAACAAGGGAAATCCTTACAAAGCTCAAGGTACAACTTTGACTATGGGGTTGACTAGTCAATTACTAGTCCCCGACTATTGAATTTCAGGAATTTAAGGAATTAAATTACAAATTGAAATAGGATTAATTACTTAATTAATCCCTTAACCGAATTTGGATTTCGGGGTGTCACATTCTCCCCCCTTCAAAGAAGCTTCGTCCCCGAAGCTTGGGTACGACGAATTAGAACAACGGTAAAAAGGAACATCAATGTGACAAGAGTGTCAAAAACAATCTCTCTTGGTCAAAATTCAAAAGATTCCACAAGATTTCAAGGCAAGAAAGAGTTCAAAACAAGGATTGGCAAGAATTAAGCAAACGGATAAATTGAGCATAACGAACTCTAGTCCCAACACAAACAACAACTTCTAGACAACAACTAAGAACTAAGCAACTAACTCCAAACACCAACTTCTAGACAACAACTAAGAACTAAGCAACTAACTCCAAACACCAACTACAAAACTAACTAACCAACAAAGCAACAAGCAAGAACAAGCATAAAAGCAAGCAACAACCAAACGGTAACAACGGCTAGGAAGATAACAACAACTAAAGAAGAGCAAAGACGGCCACAGCTCCGCTCTAGAAGGACTCGCTCTCTGACTCCTAGGACTCCTCAGATTCTTCTTCATCTTCTCCTCTGCGGCTAGAACTGGCTTCAATCTGGTCAAGCCTCTGGTGCACTACGACAAACTGCGTCTTCATGTACGCGAAGCCTTCTTCGATCATACGGTTCTGTTGACGAAGCAAGGTGACAACGCGTTCCTCATGTGACATGGCATCATGCTCCCTCTTGGTGCGAGCTTCCTTCCTTCTTCGATTCTCTTCACTTTCAGTGTCACTTTCTTCGGCTTCGGCAGCTGCTGGTGCTTCCACTTCCTCCTCTCGGCCTGCTTCACCCTCATCTTCTTCATCACCGCCCAAACTCTGGACTGCGAGGCTCAATTTCCCGGCATGAATCCCAAGCTCGGTTGCCAACTCAACTCTTTACTCAGGTGTTTTTCTTGCAACTTCTTCAAGAGTGATGTAATCATCATCATCCAGCTGAAACAGATTGCAACTTCGAAGATTGGTGGCATCCAGCACCAACTTTCCCACAGCCTTCGGTAGACAACCAACCACACTCACACCCTTCCAAACCAGGATCCAGCTCAACACCATGCCGTACGGTAGGCTTTTCCGGTTATGATCACGACAGAAAACCATATGTTGCAACTGTAACACCCCAGATTTTCAAGATATCTAAAACTCACAAAATAAAGGTGAAATCTCATTAAATCCCAAAACATAATACAAGAGTGCGGGGTGCTATGCCACACCTGAGCTAGAGAACTCAGGTGCACAGGCTAACTAACTAATATCCTCAATAATGTAAATGCATAAACATGGCATGCAGGCCGAAAGGGAAACTATCTACTTCTACATCCCAAGTTCTAGCGCGCTCCAGTGACTTATTCTTCTGTGCTGAAAGCCAAATATATCTGTTCAGCGAGAGATGCTGGTAACCCACTCCAACGCGTTGAAATACAATACATATATATATATACATATATACATAGTTATATGAAAAGTCATTTTGCAGCATGAAGATATATCCTACGAGACTCTAGTTTTCAAATCAGGGAACCGACTCGACAGATAGGGGTACACGCAATCAATAGTCATAATCAAGCATAAACAATTCTCTCATAGGGAACAGTTATAGATAAGCACCACCAACGATCACAATTAAGCATTACTAGTAAGAGTCCTATGGTCACGTTTCCACAACAGTCACACCATCAATTCTTCTCATCTCGTCACATAGCACACTTTGTTGGCGCCATAGGACCAATCGCATGCCCATACATGAGGGTCAGCGCATATAGCTCTGACACGGCCCCGCAGCACCCTGCCCCGTCTCACATTACGGAGGAGCCGATCGCAACCGACTAATGAACCGCAGTTCTATATAATATTTATATACCTGACCGGTCTTTACCAGCCTGGTTAACAGTTGGGATGGTTCTCAGCCCATTCAACTGCCCGTATAGTGGACCTTTGTCCTATATAATATTTATATACCTGACCGGTCTTTACCATCCTGGTTAACAGCCGGTATGGTTCTCAGCCCATCTGACTGCCCGTATAGTGGAACTTAGTCCTATATAATATTTATATACCTGACCGGTCTTTACCAGCCTGGTTAACAGCCGGTATGGTTCTCAGCCCATCCGACTGCCCGTATAGCCCGGTTGATCTCAACCAATCGGGGTAACATGCACACATAACACATAGCAAGCACATGCAACCCATATTAACACATTGGGAAGGGGGAAAACGTATAACGAAACCTATGCGTGGTCATCCACAACTAGGAATACTCCTAAGGGGTTCATACTTCTTATACCTAGGTCAACGGGATACCAATTCAACTAGCATGCAATATATAAGACTCATACAACCTACGAACTGTACCCGAAATATCAAACTAGACATAGGCACGATAGACAGAGTCCGTTGGGACACCACGGGGGTCGGGGAAACATCAAACGGGGAAGCCGGAATCCCTAGTAGGGTGTAAACCTGCGGGTAGCCGGTGGGTGAGGGTTCACCCGCCGGCTGCCCGCCGGCGGCAACTGTTCCGGGCAGCTGCCCGCCCGCCGGCTGCCCGCTGCCGGTGATGCCCAAATAGGCCGCGGGTAGGTGGCGGGTCCCCTACCCCCACCTACCCCCCACTGACTCTTTTCATCACAAAACGCCCCGGGAGCCTTCGAGGAACCCGGAACCATGCTTAGACACTTTCAAACGCCATTGATAACACACGTAGACAATTAACGGATCAATCATCAAGAAACAAACGGCACATAACCTATCATGCTTCTCTAAACATAATAAACACCCAATCATGCGAAATCCCACCCAATATACCAAGAATAATACCATACGAATTTCATGATATAACCTAGGGTTCTAATTATTTTTAATCAACAAGAACACAATTCATCTTCCCGTATCGAGATTCGGTAGGAATATCACATAACTATCAAGAGCCTCATATAATCATTAAGAACATCAAGATCACCATGTAATTATCAAGAACGTCATTTTAATCATCAAGAACGCCCTAAATATCAAGAACCCATCATCGTCAAGATCATCAAGAACATCAATGGAATCATAACACCAATTATCAATATAGCGAATCATCAACATACAATAATATGGGGGATCCTAAGGGGGAATCATAACTATGAAAATAGGTTTTGTTGAGACATGGGTTACCTCTTAGCCTTAATTAATTCCTCGGCTATGAAGGGTCTTTCTTTAAGCTTTCTTGCTTTCTTGATTTCTTCTAGGGGGATTCTTGGAGCTCTTTGGGGTGGTGGGCGTTATTCTTGTGGTGGGGGGTTTCTAGGTGCCCCTTAAGTCCCATATTTATATATTTAGGAGTCCTAGTTAGGAACTAATATTATGGGCTTGCTAATTCTATTTCTTTTGGGACTAAGGATTGGGTTTAGGGATAAGGGCCCGTGGACTATGGTGGGCCTTCTTAATTAATTATTGTGATTTAATTCTTTCTTTTGGGTAATTGATTAAATGATTTAATTGATCTTAGGGGTCGTAACACGGGGTGTTACAGCAACATCAAAGCTGGCAGGTTGAACTTGACCATATTCTTGAGGCAAAAGGCAAAGGTGCATTCCAGCTTTCCCAACAACTTACTTTTGTTGTTATTGGGTAACAAACAATCCGATACCAACATAACCAAGACCCTCTGTTCCGCAGACAACCACTTTTTCTCCAGCCTTGAAGCTTGAGTGAAGCCACTCGTGCGACCCAACAAATAACTCAAATAGTCCCGGTACCCCATGATATCCGTACTAATCCATGAGTTACTGCTATACTGAGCAACTCCCGAAGCAGATAAACTCAAAAGCTGAGCCAGCCTCTTTTCAGACAGAACTATCTTCACACCTCTCATTTTAGAAGTGATCTCAAGCTTATCACCATCCTTTGTCACAACCATGTGACGATAAAATTCCTTAACCAAACTCGGGTAAGTCTCGGCCCTTATGGCGAGAAACCCATCCAACAAACCTTGGAATCTAAGCATTTCCAACAAAGAATTAGAAAAAGATTCCGGGTCAAAGGCTTTACCTTCAAGAACAAGGTAATGGGCATCCACCCATTCTGCTTTCCTCGCCAAGCTTGACCTTCTAGGCATGATAGGAGATGACCCAAAGCTCAACAAACGAAGGCCACAACTTTCCTTTCTTCTCCACTCACTCCCCGCGGCTCCTTCTCTCTCGCGCTCTCCTCTCTCTCGCGCTCTCCTCTCTCGGCGACGAAGCTCGCTCGGTTTAGCGGCGAGACGGCAGACGGCGGCGAACGGCGAAGCGGTGGCGGCTGGCTGCTGCATTGGCAGCTGCTGTGTCGGCGGTGGGGTGGCGGGCTGCGGGCGGTGGCGACGGGTGGGGAGGGTTTCGGTGGTTTATGGGTAGAGAAAAGAGAAGACGAAGACTTTGAGAATTTAGGGATTTTGGGGAAAAAATTGGGGAAAAGATGATTTAATTGGGGATTTGGGTAAAATGGAAATTTATGGTTTAAATGGAATTAAAATTGGGTAGGTTCCAAGAAAGATAATTAGTTCAAGTGGTTTAGAGGTTGGGTTGGTAAAGATTAGGTTTGGGTTTAAAACTCAAGGGTTGTAATTAAAACATTTTGCTTGGATTTTAGGCTACACAAGATAGGATTTTTGTATGGGTTTTCTATTCTCACATCCAAAGAATACTTGGAAAATTTAGAGGGTTCTCAAAGGAAAGGTTGCAAGAATTTCCAAGTGCAAGGATTATAGAATCATTCCAAGCATGATTCATTTAGGAGATAAATAACTATTTTCACAACGAAACTTACCCAAAAAACTAGGGAAATAATCTATCAAGAAGGGCTTACACTTAACTCCAAAGAATCATTATCAACGATCTATGACAAGGATAGCCAAGTAACTCAAGTATGCAACAAAGAACACAGGACAACACTCAAGGTAACAAGAAACAAGATGCGCACAAGGAATAAGAGTAGGCTAGGAAGGAATTACCTGCTAGCTCCTCCTCCACCAAACCCTCAGTCTCCGCTTGCGAACGCCCCATCACAAAAACTCTCCCTGCTGGCTTGGCCCCAGCTGCTCCGCGGCTCGAGCTACCTCCCGCTGCTCCTCCGGCTCCAGGGGTGGCGGCAGCGCTCTTTGATTGGCAGGGTGAGGGCACTCAGCAACCTTGTGGCCCCTATCTCCGCATCGGTAATACCGGAACGCTTGGCCATTGCAATCCTGGCCCGCGTGCACCTTCCCACATCTACGGCATGCAAACGTCTTGACTTGGTTCCCTTGCTCCATCCGGTTGGGTACTTGAGTCAAAGATGGCCCACTCTTGGCTTGAAAACTCGGCCGTGACTTCTTGAAGGTGGAAGAACCTCCCCTCTCGGTCCTTTTTCTCGCTTGCTCAAAAGATCCCCGCTGAAGCTGCTGAACGCGATACAGATCCACGGCACTCAGATACGCATCCTTGAGAGAACTCGGCCTACTCACTGTCAAAGCTTTTCGTGCCTCATAATTCAAGCTGGCAACGAATCTCTCGACCTTAGCGAGCTCCGTAGGCACGAGCATCCAAGCAAAGCGTGCCAACTCCAAAAACTTCTTGTGGTACTCGACCACAGACAGGGATCCTTGCTGCAGGTGGAGGAACTCATCGAACATGGCGGCTCGCACGTGTGCTGGGTAAAACCTCTCACGCATCCTATCCTTAAGCGCAGACCAACCGAACTCAGGCTCCTCAAGGAAGGTCGGACCCTCATGGACCCACCACAGATCAGCTTCCTGGAAGAAGTAGAACGTTGCCAGTTCTACCCTTCTCTCCCCGGGACAACCCACAACCGCGAAGATCTTGTCGAACACTCTCATCCATTCCTCCAAGACCACCGGGTCTTCTTCACCCGCGAAGGTCGGCGGCCTATGACCTGACACCAAACGACCCATATCCCTATGCCCAGCAGGTTGAGGAGGTGGCACGGGGTGGTTGTTGTTCAGCAAAGCCTCGCTAAGCGTCTGCATCGTCTGTGTTAGCTGCTGGAGGTTCTGAGCAAGCTGCTCAGTCGTCGGGGTCTCCGGGGTACGCGCTCAGGGACGAGGAGGCATCGCAGACTTCTACAACAACAACACGGTTACCAAAGAGACAACAAGCAAGCAAATAACTGAAAGCAACACTCAGCTCACCGCGCAACCTAGAGTCCTAAGCCTAACACTTAGATTCTTAAGGTCACTTTAAGGCCTCAAACCACACTTAGCCACTTAAAATTCTACACTTTAACATCCAAGGCTCAAACCTAGGCTCTGATACCAACTGTAACACCCCCTAAAACCATGCTATTTTAAGCCTTAAAACATGCAGATAACTTAAACCAAAACACCAAACACAGCGGAAGACTGAAAGAGAAGATATATATAAAACAAGGAAACGGGGTGCTATGCCACGCTCACCCAAGGGTGAACGCACAGGCTAAATCTGCATTGTTTAAAATCTACAACCATCCAACAGAGTACTAAGTCTAGATTGGCTCACAGGCCACAAAACATAAAAGGGGAGCTATACTAGCTGGCACTAGACCGCGCACTCGTCTAAGCATCACCTGAAAGAAGCATATAAAACATGGGACGACGCCCGGTCAACGAATAATGCTGGTAACCCACCAATACATGTGAAATATCAAACATAGATAAGATATAAGTTGTAAAACCATTTTCAAAACAGAATACGTATATATATAAGTCCAAAACCAAGAGTAATAGTTAACACAAGACTCAACACTCTCCACAAGAACACGGGAACACATCCCAAGACTACAAGGAACAACAACGACTCACAAGAAGTCTCAAGGTATAATCTATCATCACCCAATAGATTAATACCCGACATGCATAACTCAAGGAATAAAGACACAACAAACGGCATCACATGCCAAGGCAACACATGCCTTTGTGACTACACACGTCACAAGAAGAGAACTCACAACAACGGCTACACAAGCCCTCGTGACATCACCCATCACGAGTTGATATGCCTTCCTTATGCTCGGTTCCAACCTTATGGCTACCCCCAACCTTATATCTTCTTCCAACCATTACCTCTAGGACCCCTGTACACCAAGTCCAACCTTTTCCCTCCGAGGACCGTCGTCCCCATCGGCCAACGGCCGCCAACAAAACCACCAGTTTCGTAGTACACGAGGGTATCGTTCACACACACGGCAACACATGCCTCTCCCAAAATACGTGAACCTGACACACAGGTCACAACTCCATAATCACGTCATGGCCACCACGAGGACCACTGCAATACCTTGGTGACTAGTGTCCCATACCACTAATCGTGCAATCCAGGTAAAGCCACACACGCATCACACCACAACAGGAATCAATCAACAGATCACAACGAAGATATGAAACCATACTCAATCAAGGAATGGGTCACAGCCCAACAACAACAACGATGAATAACACAAGTTATTATCAACCAGTAAGAAGGTACGAACAACGCACACGCTAGCATTTAAACACCGAACTAGCATGCTTATCAAACGGGTAAACCAAACGTAGTTCCAAAGAGCACACAAAACTCATCATGGTTCAACGAATCACAATTTTGAACACTTAGCACGATTCAAGACACCAAAACCTTCATGGATTCCTACCATATAGTTCTAGACATACGAAACATCAAGAAGACGCTCAAATAGTTCCACAAAAGAACATCGGGAAGTCAAAAGACCAAATACCGAATCAAATGGATCACGGGGAACAAATCCCCAAATAACACCAAGGTGTACCCCGCGGGTAGGCTCATGGGTAGGCCTCTACTCGTGGTTCCGCTCGCGGGTACAGGCTATCCACCTCTTTATACCCCGCGGGTGGGCGGCGGGTTGGACCCCTACCCGCCGTTCCGCCCACGGGTACACATACCTGCACAAAACAATCTCTTCGGGGATTTTCATCTCCAAACTCAAATTCAAGTCCAAAACATGCCAAATGTAACACCCCCCAAACAAGACCTATATAAAAGCCTTAACATATGCAGATTAAACTACAAAACTAGCACAACGGAAGATAAAACGAAACTGGATAAATGAAATCCAACGGGGTGTCACGCCACGTCTACCAAACACTGTAAACTCTACGGCAAACAATCTGCAAGTGTATACATCTATCCCAAAACATCAGTCTAACTACATTGGCGCACAGGCCACAAAAGCAAGGGTAAAGGTGCTAAGCTACCAGGCTCTAGACATCGCGCTCGTCTAAACATCACCTGAAAGATACAAAGATAAACACTGGGACGACGCCCGGTCAGCGATTAATGCTGGTAACCCACCAATACATGTGAAATATCATAAATAGATAGATATAAGTCATAAAAACCATTTTCGAAACGGAATACATATATATATATATATATATATATATATATATATATATATATATATATATATATATATATATATATATATATATATATATATAAGTCAAAACCAAGATCAACTGTCAACACAAGACTCATCACTCTCAAGGATAACACGGGAACACATCCCAAACCACAAAGGTTAACCACACGCAAAGGATAAAGACTCACCCAACGGCAACACATGCCAAACAACACAAGCCTCCGTGACTACACACGTCACGAGAGAATATCACACAACGCCGGCTTTACAAGCCCTCGCAACATCACCCATCACGAGTTGGTATGCTTTCC
Organism: Ipomoea nil; assembly: GCF_001879475.1. Lineage (NCBI taxonomy): Eukaryota > Viridiplantae > Streptophyta > Magnoliopsida > Solanales > Convolvulaceae > Ipomoea > Ipomoea nil. The sequence goes on along the minus strand of NW_017616704.1, from coordinate 2,464,491 downwards.
TTATGCCCTGTTCCAACCTTATGGCTACCCCCAACCTTGTACCTTCTTTCCAACCATTACCTCCAGGACCCCTGTACTTCTTAGTCCAACCTTATTCCCTCGGGACCGTCGTCCCCCACCAACAACCACCAACGAAAAAATCAATCACGGCAACACATGCCCGGATAACACATGTTATCCCCCAAAAACGTGGACCCATCACTTAGGCCACAACTCCATAATCACGTCACGGCCACCACGAGGACCGCTGCAATACCTTGGTGACTAGTGTCCCATACCACTAATCGTGCAATCCAGGTAGAGCCACACACGCACCACAACTCAACAAGAGTCAAACAACGGATCACAACGAAGGTATGAAACATACTCAATCAAGAACGGGTCACAGCCCAACGACAACAACGATGGATAACACAAGTTATCATCAACCAAACGGAAGGCACAAAAAACACACACGCTAGCATTAAGACAACAAACTAGCATGCTTATCAACGGGGAAACTCAAGATAGTTCCGAGGAAGACACAAGACACCTCTTGGTCCAACGAAACACAATGTTGAACACTTAGCACGATTCAAGACACCAAAATCCTACATGGATACCTACCATATAGATCTAGACGTAGGAAACATCAAGAAGACACTCAAATAGTTCCACAAAAGAACAACGGGAAGCCAAAAGACCAAATACCGAGTCAAACAAATCACGGGGAACAAATCCCGAACAAACACCACCGTGTTCCCCGCGGGTGGACCCACGGGTAGTGCCCTACCCGTGGTCCCGCCCGCGGGAACACATCCCCACAGGCCTATGTACCCGCGGGTAGGCCGGCGGGTGGTGCCCGCCCGCCGTTCCGCCCGCGGGAACATCTCTGTTCCACAACAAATCCCTTCGGGGATTTTCTTCTCCAAACACAAATTCAAGTCCAAAACATGCCAAATCTCACCAAACACAACCAAATGACTTGAACCATGGAAAATGCCAAGCAATGGCACAAAGGAACCCTAAACACAAGCTCTAGATATGCAATATCACAAGACAAATGCATAAACCCTCACATTTCATAGCAAAAGACATGTAGAATCCAAGAAATCACATACAGGTAAACAAAATAGGTTTTGTAGTCGGTCCACTATGACCGAAATCTTATCCTTGCCGGTCTTTGTTGGGGGTAATCCTCCGACGAAGTCCATGGATATGGAATTCCACTTTCCTTGTGGTATCTCCAGGGGTTGTACGAGTCCCTTGGGTTTGCATCCTTCGGCCTTCACCCTCTGGAAATTCAGGCACCTGGCCACGAAATCCGCGATCTCCTTTTTCATGTTGGGCCACCAAAACGACCTTTTTATGTCTTGGTATAGTTTGTCACCTCCTGGGTGAACTGAGTATGGGGAGTTGTGTCCTTCTTCCAAGATTTGTTGTTTCAAGTGGGGGCGTGTTGAGGGCACGCACCACCTTCCTTGGTAACGGAGACTGTCGTCTTCGTCTATTTTGAAGGGCTCTTCCTTCCCCTGGGTCAGGTCGCGGCGGATCTTATCTAGTTCCGGGTCTTGCAGTTGTCCTATTTTGATTTCTTCGAAGAGTGTAGGTATGACTTGTGCGTTGAGTAGGTGGGCGTCAGGGTAGATTTGATATTGCTTTATTATTTCCAAATTCAGTCTTTGGAAATCCCTGTACAGCTGGTCCGGTAGGATCCAGGTGGTGTTGAGGGCATGGTTAGTCTTCCTACTTAGGGCATCCGCCACAACGTTAGCTTTTCCCTCATGGTATTGGATGTCTAGGTCGTAGTCCTTTATGAGTTCTAACCACCTTCGTTATCTCATGTTTAGGTCCTTCTGGGTGAAGATGTATTTTAGGCTCTTATGGTTTGTTTAAATCTTGCATTGCACCCCATATAAGTAATGCATCCAAATTTTTAGTGCGAACACGATAGCGGCTAGTTCGAGGTCGTGGGTGGGGTAGTTTTCTTCGTGGGTTTTGAGCTGCCTGGATGCGTAGGCTATTACTCGGCCTTTTTGCATTAGCACGCACCCCAGCCCCTTTTTGGATGCGTCACTGAAGACCTCGAATCCTTCCTCTCCAGAGGGGATGGCGAGTACGGGTGCCGTGGTTAGCTTATCCCTCAATTCTTGAAAAGCCGAGATGCAGTCGTTGTCCCATCGGAAGGGGGTTTCCTTTTTCATGAGTTTGTTGAGGGGTTGGGCTATCCTGGTAAAGTCGGGTACAAACCTTCTGTAGTAGTCTGCCAAGCCTAGGAAGCTTCGGACTTCTGTGAGTGAGCTCGGTGTGGTCCATTTCTTAACGGCACGGATTTTGGCGGGGTCTACCTTAATTCCTTCCTTGGCTATCACGTGGCCTAGGAAGGCCACACTGTCCTTCCAGAATTCGCATTTAGAGAACTTGGCGTAGAGTTGGTGCTTCCTTAGAGTTTGCAGGGTCATGCGGAGGTGTCTTTCATGTTCTTCCTCGTTGTGGGAGTAGACTAGGATGTCGTCGATGAATACAATGATGAAGTCATCCAAGTGGGGTCGGAATACTCGGTTCATAAGGTCCATGAATATGGCAGGTGCGTTGGTGAGTCCGAAGGGCATTACTATGAATTCATAGTGGCCGTAACGTGTTCGGAAAGCTGTTTTCGGAATGTCCAGTTTGGCCACTTGTATTTGGTGATACCCGGATCTCATATCGATTTTCGAAAATACCCCTGCCCCTTTAAGTTGGTCGAATAAGTCGTCGATTCGGGGAAGGGGGTACTTATTCTTTATTGTGACTTGGTTAAGTTCCCTGTAGTCGATGCACAGGCGCATGCTTCCATCCTTCTTTTTAACAAACAACACTGGCGCTACCCATGGGGAGGTGCTAGGGCGGATGTAACCCTTGTCTAGCAATTCCTGTAGTTGCGTTTTTAGTTCCTTCATTTCTTTTGGTGCCAAACCGATAGGGTGGTTTAGAAATCGGGGCAGCGCCCGGTACGAGATCTATGGTGAACTCGACTTCTCTGGCTGGGGGTGCCCCGGGGATTTCGTCCGGGAAGACGTCGGTGAACTCGTTTACTACTGGAATGGTTTGTGGTTCGGGGATTTTGGTGTTGAGGTCCTCGACCATACATAGGAAGGCCTCGCTTCCCTTGTTTAGGTATCTCTTCATTTTCACCATGTTTACTAATTTGATCCCGGCTTCTCGGTGGGTCCCACGGTATGATACTCTCTTGCCGTTTGGTCCCCGTAGGACCACTATTTGTTCTCCGCATAGAATCTGTGCTTGTATTTCCCTAGCCAATCCATGCCCAAGATCACCTGTACTCCATCCAGTTTGAATTAGATAAGGTTGCTGGGAAAATCCACCCCTTGTATGGTAATCATTACATTTCCGTACATGCGGTCGCATTTTAGGATCTCGCCAGAGGCCACCTTGACCTGAAGTTGGACCTTGGTGCTGGCGTTGAGGTCGAGCTGAGTGGCAAACTCAGTTGCTATAAACGAGTTGGTAGCCCCTGAGTCAAATAGTATAGTGGCGGGAGTGGCGTGTACCAGGAAGGTTCCGGAGACTATGTTGCTATCTCCAATCCTGGTTTTGCTTAGAGTAAGGATTCTCCCTTGAGCGGTTGGTGTTGTGACTTGTTGAGGTGAGGCAGCCCTGGGGTTTTTAGGCCCGCGGGTGGAGTTCTTGTGATTTCCTTCAGATTTCCTTTTGTACCCCAGGTGTGTCTCCCGGGGTTGGTTTGGCACTTGTTGTAGTTGGGATGTCTTGGCATAGGCCTCCCCGAGGGTTCCTAGCTCTTGTGTGGCCAGGGCTTTTTGATATTCGGGGTCAAGGCCTGTTATGAACTTCTCGATCCTAATCCTCTTGGTGGGTACTAACTCGGGGATGAGGCGAGCTAGTCGGTGGAATTGTTGGTAGTATTCCGTGATCGAGGTTGCACCTTGTCTTAGGTGGAGGAATTCTTCGTATATGGTGGCTCTTAGATGATTGGGATAGAATCGTTCTCGTAGTTGTGTCTTTAGGGATTCCCAGTTGAATTCATGGTTATGTTTACACGTGGGTCCCTCGTGGTCCCACCAGGTATCGGCCTCGTGCTTGAAGTAGAAGGAGGCTATTCTTACTTGGTGGTCTTCGGGGCATTTGGTTGTCCTGAATATCTTGTCGAAAGTCCCGATCCATTCCTCGAGGCTGTGGGGTCTTCGTTCCCTGAGAAGGTGGGTGGTTGATGTGCCGAGACTTGGTGGTGGATTTCTAAGTTCTCGTTTGTTGGTAAGGGTTGGGGAATGGTAGTCCTCAGTGCCTGGGCAATTTGGGCTAGGCGTTGCAAATTCTGTGTCAAGAATTCCTGAGTGGGGAGTTTCGGTGTTCCTGTCTGTCCCTTTTTCGGTGCCATCCTGGTGTTCATAAGTCGATGTTATTTTGTATTCTTACCTGGATGCAATAAGTGAAGGGGGAGTTTCTTTTTAGAGAGGGAGTAAGTGAGTGGGTTATGTGTAGGCTTCACAATCTCACCGCGCGTCCTAGGATTCCTAAATCTTATGTTCCTAAGTACCTAGAGTTTGAGCTTAATGTCCTAAAGTCTGGTCTTAAGAGTCTTACCCTAGGGTCAATCTTAGGCTCTGATACCAACTGTAACACCCCGAATTTTCAAGATATTTAAAACTTATAAAAATAAAGGTGAAATCTCATTAAATCCCAAAACGTAATACAAGAGTACGGGGTGCTATGCCACACCTGAGCTAGAGAACTCAGGTGCACAGGCTAACTAACTAATATCCTCAATAATGTAAATGCATAAGCATGACACGCAGGCCGAAAGGGAAACTATCTACTTCTACGCTCCAAGTTCTAGCGCGCTCCAGTGACTTATTCTTCTGTGCCTGAAAGCCAAATATATCTGTTCAGCGAGAGATGCTGGTAACCCATTCCAACGCGTTGAAATATAATATATATAGATATATATATAGATATACGAAAACCATTTTGAACATGAAGATATATCCTACGAACTCTAGCTTTTGAAACAGGGATAGACTCAACAGATAGGGCTAAGCACAGACAACAGTTATACCAAGCATATACAGTTTACAACAGGCAAGGCAGATAAGATAAGCACAATTAATAATCTTAACCCAACATATACGATTCCCGATATGAATCCCATAGTCATATCCCCAAGGCACTCATAACAACAACTCCTCCATATCTCATCACATAGCACACTTTGTTGGCGCCACAGGACCAATCGCATGCCCATACATGAGGGTCAACGCATATAGCTCTGACACGACCCCGCAGCACCCTGCCCCGTATCGCAACACGGAGGGGTCGATCGCAACCGACCGATGAACCGCAGCTCATCATAGTTTGATCGCAACCAAACAGTGGACCGTAGCCCAAGAGTATGTCATCTGACCGCAGCCAGGAAATATGAACCGCAGCTCATGTAGAAACGTTTGATCGCAACTAAACGGTGGACCGCAGCCCGAGAGTGTAAATCTGACCGCAACCAGCTTCTGAACCGCAGCTCAGGAATAACCAATCCGATCGCAACCGAATTGGTGTATCATGCACACATAACACATAGCAAACACATGCAACCCACATTAACACATTGGGAAGGGGGAGGAAACATATAACAAAACCTATGCGTGATCATTCACATACTAAGAATAATCCTAAGGGGTTTATACTTCTTTCACCTAGGTCAACGGGATACCAATTCAACTAGCATGCAATATATGAGACTCATACAACCTACGAACGGTACCCAAAATATCAAACTAGACATAGGCACGATAGACGGAGTCCGTTGGGACACCACGGGGGTCGGGGGAACATCAAACGGGGAAGCCAAAATCCCAAATTGGGTGCAAACCAGCGGGTAGCCGGTGGGTGAGGGTTCACCCGCCGGCGGTAGCTAATCCGGGCAGCGGGTGCCCGGCGGGCAGCTGCCCGCCCGCCGGCTGCCCGCTGCCGGTGTTGCCCAAGAAGGCCGCGGGTAGGTGGCGGGTCCCCTACACCCACCTACCCCCACTAACTCTTTTTTAGCAAAAACGCCCCGGGAACCTTCGTGGAACCCGAAACATGCTTAGACACTTTCAAACGCAATTGATAACACACGTAGACAATTAACGGATAAAAATCAAGGAACATATGGCACATAACCTATCATGCTTTTCTAAACATAATCAACACCCAATCATGCGAATTCCCACCCAATATACCGAGAATAATACCATACGAATTCCACGATATAACCTAGGGTTCTAATTATTTTTAAATAAACAAGAACACAATTCATCTTCCAAAATCAAGATTCGGTAGGAATATCATCTAACTATCAAGAACCTCATATAATCATTAAGAACATCAAGAACACCATATAATTATCAAGAACGTCATATAATCATCAAGAACACCATAATTATCAAGAACCTCTCATCATCAAGATCACCCATGGAATCATCCCACCAATCATCAATAATAATATCACAAATCATCAATACACAATAATATGGGAAATCCTAAGAGGGGAATCATAGCTATGAAAATAGGTTTTGTTGAGACATGGGTTACCTCTTAGCCTTAATTAATTCCTTGGCTATGAAGGGTCTTTCTTTAAGCTTTCTTGCTTTCTTGATTTCTTCTAAGGGAATTCTTGGAGCTCTTTGGGGTGGTGAGTCGTTTATTGTGGTGGGGGGGGGGGGGGGGTTCTAGATGCCTCTTAAGTCCCCTATTTATATATTTAGGAGTCCTGGTTAGGAACTAATATTATAGGCTTGCTAATTCTATTCCTTTTGGAACTAAGGATTGGGTTTAGGGATAAGTGCCCGTGGACTATGGTGGGCCTTTCCTAATTAATTATTGTGATTTAATTCTTTCTTTTGGGTAATTGATTAAATGATTTAATTGATTTTAGGGATCGTAACACGGGGTGTTACACCCGACCTGAATGTTACTTCTTCTACAGAGATCAGAGGAAGGAGAAATATCAGAACAAGTCTATTACCCCCTTCACAAGACAGGTTTGGGTCAGGAAATCAGAAGTAATATGCTATCCCACAATAGTTCTGACCGCTTCTATGACTGAAGCAAGATGGTATTTCGACAGTGGATGTTCCAGACATATGACTGGGAATGTAACACCCCCGATTTCCATGCCAATTTAAACTTAAGAACGCAAGATGTCTAACCACAATATAAGCAATCACAGCGGAAGTCTGACTATATAAAAACTGGAAAATGAAGAGTGTTATGCCATGTCCACGTTAAGGTGAACGCACAGGTGAAAACAACATCCACATCATCAGTCTAAATGGGACAAGGTCAAACCATACACAAGTCTAAAATCCAACATAGAAGGCACACAGGCCCAAAACAAACTACAAAGTCTGAGGGATCTACACTATCCATCACTAGATCGCGCTCGCCACTACTCGGGACCTGAAAAGCACGTAAAATACATGGGATGACGCCCGGTCAGCGAATAATGCTGGTAACCCACCAATACATGTTAAGTATTATACATCGATAGTAGTTTATTACAAAATCATTTCGAAACGGAATACTGTATGTATAAGTTCAAAGCCAAGGATAGAAGTCACCCACAAGACTCTATACCACTCTCAATAAGGATAAGGGAACACATCCCAAGTCAATAAGAAGTAAACAACAACAACATAAGTAAGGCTTAAGGTGTATTCTACCATCACTCAGTAGAATATCACCTGACATACTCAACACAAGAGAATAAAGACACATATTGGCAACACATGCCTTCGTGACATCACTCATCACGCAATAGAGAAACACACAACGGCAACACATGCCTTCGTGACATCACACATCACGAATCAAGAATCCTTCCTTATGCCCGGTTCCAACCATATGGCTACCCCCAACCTTATGTCTAGTTCCAACCTTTACCTCCAGGACCCCTGTACACCAAGTCCAACCTTATTCCTCCGAGGACCGTCGTCCCCACTCTGATAATCTCCAACATAACCACCGATTTCATAGTACACAAGGGTACCAATCACACACTTTGGCAACACATGGCTCCCAAGAAATACGTGAACCCATCACTCAGGTCACAAACTCCCTAATCGTGTCATGGCCACCACGAGGACCACTGCTGTACCTTGGTGACTAATGTCCCATACCATTAATCGTGCAATCCAGGTATAGCCACACACACAACACCATCACAGGAATCAATCAACGAATCACAACGAAGATATGAAACCATACTCAACAAGGAAAAGATCACAATCCGACAACAACGATGATTAACACAAGTCATCATCCACCATAGGAAAGCACAAACCACACACGCTAGCATTTAAACACCGAACTAGCATGCTTATCAAACGGGTAAACAAAATATAGATCCGAAGAACACACATGACTCATCATGGTTCAACGAATCACAAGGTTGAACACTTAGCACGATTCAAGACACCAACACCTACATGGAATCCTACCATATAGTTTTAGACATACGAAACATCAAGAAGACACTCAAATAGTTCCACAAAAGAACATCTGGAAGTCAAAACATCGATTACCGAGCCAAAAGAATCATGGGGAACAAATCCCCGCATAAGCCAACATTGTACCCCGTGGGAACCACTTCCCTTTACACCCGTACCCCGCGGGTACAACCTCTGTACAAAAAATATCCCTTCGGGGATTTTCAACACCAAGCTCAAATTCAAGTCCAAAACATGCCAAATCTCACCAAATACAACAAAATGACTTGAATCAAAGGAATAACCAAGCAATGGCATACATGAACCCTATTAACAAGCTCTAGATATGCATTTTCACAAGACAATGCATCAACACTCACATTTCATAGCAAAATCACATGTAGAATCCAATAAATCATCATATAGGTAGTGAAAATAGATTTTGTAGAGCATGGGTTACCTCTTGTAGACTCAACCTTCACTTAAAACACTTCTCAAAGCCCCTAACAAGGTTCACCTTCACACCCACTTCAAGAACACACCAAAAGATCATAAAGATTTCATCTTTAGGAAAAGATACCTTAGAAAACACTAAAAACACAAAAGGAACATAGATCTTACCCTCCTAGATGCTCAAGAGTAGGAAAGGTGGAATCTAGGAGACAAACTTTGAAGATCTTGGAAAACCTAAACTTATCTTAGAGAGAAAGCTAGCTAAATTTTAGAGAGAAGGAAGAGCTTTTGATTTGAAAGTGTTAGGAGAGAAATGAAAGATGTCTTCTAGGTTAGCTTGGAATACAATTATGAGGGAAATGTCTCCTTTACCCTTACTAAGATGAAAAAGTGTAAGGGGACAAGGGAACTATTCACAAAGCTTTAGGTACAACACCTTGACTTGGGTTGACTAGTCAATTACTAGTACCCGACTATTGAATTTTCAGGAATTTAGAGAATTAAGTTATCAATTGGATTAGGATTAATTACTTAATTAATCCCTAAATAGAATCCGGATTTACGGGGTGTCACATGGAATGTCAAGTGTCTCATGGCTGTTCAACCTGGCAGTGGATCAGTCACGTATGGAGACGGACAAAAAGGAAAGATAGTTGGAAAAGGTATCCTAAATGTACCAGGTTTGCCACATCTGGACGAAGTTCTCTTAGTCAGTGGTCTGAAAGCAAATCTTATTAGCATTAGCCAGCTGTGTGATCAGAATTGGAATGTGTGCTTCAATCGTGACTGCTGCAGAGTCCGTGATAAAGCAGATCAAGTGGTGATGGAAGGAACACGATCTTATGATAATTGTTATGTTCTGACAAATGAAACTGAATGTCTAATATCTAAAACAGACGAATCAAAACTGTGGCATAGACGATTGGGACACATAAACTTCAGAGATATGGACAAAATGATAAAATTAGATGATGTACGTGGGATACCTAAACTCAAAATAGAACAGGAAGGATTTTGTGGTGCATGTGCCATTGGAAAGCAAATAAGAGCTCCTCACAAAGCAGTAAAGATAATCACTACTGAGAGATATCTAGAACTGGTTCATATAGACCTTATTGGACCAACTCAGACTGAAAGCATTGGCGGAAAGAAATACATCTTTGTGTGTGTAGATGATTTCTCTCGTTTCAGTTGGGTATACTTTCTGAGAGAAAAATCTGAGGCATTCAATGCTTTCAAAACTCTATGCATAAGAGTACAAAACAAAAAAGACGAGCCCATTATCAAAATCCAAAGACTGAGAAGTGATCATGGGAAAGAGTTTGAAAACTCCCTATACTCAGATTTCTGTTCCGAAAATGGGATAGCTCATGAGTTCTCGGCTCCTAGAACAGCACAACACAATGGTTTGGTGGAAAGAAAGAATTGGACCTTGCAAGAAATGGCTAGAGTGATGTTACACGCATCGCATCTGCCACAACGTTTTTTGGCTGAAGCAGTGCACATAGCATGTCATACAGTGAATAGAGTCTATCTCAGACTAGGTACGTCTAAGACACCGTATGAGATATGGAAAGGGAAGAAGTCAAATTTGAAGTACTTTCATGTGTTTGGAACAAGATGCTATGTTCTAATCGATAGGGAACAAAGAGGAAAGTTTGAACCCAAGAGTGATGAGGGCATCTTTCTTGGATACTCTCCAAATAGTCGAGCTTATAGAGTTTACAACAAGAGAACTCAATCAGTCATGGAATCTGTGAATGCTGTTATAGATAATAATCCAGAAGAATCATATGAAATATCGGTCATTGATCCAGAGACAGATCTCCCTATATGTGAGTCGTTAAAAACAGCTGAGAAAACCAAACTGTCTGACACACATGATTCATCAAAAGAAGATAAAGATAGCCCTGAACAGGAGAACTCTCTCTCGGATGGTGATGGCAAAAATAAGTCCACCAGACCTCAGAAAAATCATCCATCAGACAACATAATTGGTAATCCATCAAATGGAATGAACACCAGGAGTCAGATGAGAAGCAATCTGATAGAAATATCCGGCTTTGCTTGCTACACCTCAAAAATAGAACCAAAAAATGTGAAGGAAGCCTTGGAGGATGACTTATGGGTTAAGGCAATGCAAGAGGAATTACACCAGTTTGAACGAAATCATGTTTGGGATCTGGTACCAAGACCTGACCGAGTTAACATAATCGGAACAAAGTGGATCTTCAAGGCTCGTTTAGTTGCTCAAGGATATACCCAAATAGAGGGAATTGACTATGATGAAACGTTTGCTCCTGTTGCAAGACTGGAGTCAATCAGAATCTTATTGGCAGTAGCGTGTATTCTGGGATTCACACTATTTCAGATGGATGTTAAGACAACGTTCTTGAATGGGTACCTGCATGAAGATATTTATGTGGCACAACCTAATGGATTTGAAGACCCAGTTCATCCAACGCATGTATACAAGCTCAGAAAAGCTCTCTATGGGCTCAAACAAGCTCCAAAGGCATGGTACGAACATCTGACACAGTATCTGCTGCATGATGGGTATAATCAAGGGAGTGTCGATAAAACCTTGTTTGTTAAAACCACTGGAAGTCATGTTACTATAGCTCAGATTTATGTAGATGATATTGTCTTCGGATCTACCCTACAGAAATATACTGATGACTTAGTGAAGGTTCTGAAGGAAGAATTTGAAATGTCCATGGTTGGTCAACTGACTTATTTTCTAGGGCTTCAAGTTAAATAGAGTCTTGAAGGCTACTTTATCTCACAAGAAAAGTATGCTAAGAATTTGGTCAAAAAGTTCGATCTGGAATCATGCAAAACACCCAAGACTCCTATTTCCACCTCCACAAAGGTATCAAAAGATGATACTGGTCCATCAGTTGATAACACAGTTTATCGAAGTCTGATTGGAAGTCTGCTCTACTTAACCGCCAGTCGACCAGATATAATGTTCAGTGTTGGAATGTTTGCAAGATATCAATCTGATCCCAAAGAGTTACATTTGATAGCTGCTAAATAGATCTTGAAATACATCAAGAGAACAATTCAATATGGGATATGGTATTCCAAGGATATTGAACTCAGTCTGATTGCATATTGTGATGCTGATTGGGCAGGAAATATTGACGACAGAAAGAGTACATCAGGTGGATGCTTCTTTGTGGGTAAGAATTTGGTATCATGGCTAAGCAAGAAACATAATTTTATCTCGCTAAGTACTGCAGAGGCAGAATATATAGTAGCTGGAGGATGTTGCACTCAGCTGGTTTGGATGAAGCAAATGCTTCTAGATTATGGTCTCACTCAAAGGACTATGACACTTTACTGTGACAATGTCAGTGCAATAAACATTTCAAAGAACCCAGTTTAACATTCCAGAACGAAGCATATTGATATAAGACATCACTATATCAGAGATTTGGTAGAATCAAAGGAGATAAAGTTGGAATATATTCAAACAGACAAGCAATTGGCTGACATACTGACTAAGCCTCCGGACGCAAATCGGTTTGAAATTCTCAGATCTGCTCTGGGAATCTGCAGGATTGATTAGTAAGGCAGAATGATAATACAAAAGGAGAGTGTATGATGGTCTCAATCTCGGGTCAAAATTACATCTTTGACTTTCTTTTTAATATCTCTTTTGTTTCTGTTAAGATAATATCTTAACCTTGGTTACCAAATTTAATTTGCCCATTCGAAATTCAAATCTTCCGTTTAATCCCTAAAAAGGAGCTATACCGTTGCGTCAATCAAATCTCAGCTGCATGCATTCTGACAGCCGCATTGAATAGTGTTCAACACCCTTGGGATTATATATTTCATCGGGTCAATATTGATAGGAAAAGAGTCCTAAACACTACTTTGCTCTCAGTTAATCTCTTACTGATTCTCTACCTAGGGTTTCTCTCTTCACATTCCCAAATCTCACGACTATGGCGGATGAAGTGAGGAATATTATCATCAAGTTGGGAAGGAAAATCCATTCACCAGAAACCGCAACGAAGCATGTGAAAACACTCCTCCAACTCGCAATGAAAAAGAAGCTGAAACTAGACTCTGCTCTCCGCAACGAGATCATTGCCACGATGATTTCAGACTACCCGGAGTTCTATGCGGACTGGTCGTACGATGATACAAGCGATCTTCTTATGTTGGCCTCTGAAGCGAGTGACAATGTTAGCCCTGCCTCCATTGCTGAACCTGAAGATGGGAACCGTGCTGGGGCTTTCCTCAAATATTTTGCCCAAAGAGCTCTGGAATCGGAAGAAGTCTCGTGTCGAATGGTAGAAGCTCGACCTCTCTACCTTCAAGCTGCACAAGATGAAGCCAAACATCGTCTTGAGATTCTACAAAATAGGTCTAATACTTCTGAAACTCCTATTGAGATTTCCCCTGATAAGCCTGCTGATTTACTTTCTGATGACATTGAATCTGCTCTGCCTATTGCACAATCTGATAATGAGAATGCGTTACTGTCTGCGAAGTCCTCTTTTTCTGATGATCCACATCTGTTATCTTCTGAAAATTTTGAGTCTACAAAAGTTGTTCTTGACAGTGAGTCTGAAGAAAAAGTTAAACAATCTGATAAGATAGAAAATTTGAGTCTGGTTGTTTACTCTGCTGATGTTGAGCGATATGCAATTTCTGTTGTTCCTGTATCTGATGTTGTTAAGTCCTCGGTTGAGGTTTGCCCGGTTGTTGATCCACCTAAGTTATCTGCTGAGATTGAAGCTGAAAAATCTACAAGCCCTCGTCCCTCTGGTTCAATTGATGGAGTTCCAGTTTATACAGCCACTACCTTGGCTGAAAGTCTTGATCACATTCATCACTTTGCTGGTTTACCCTCTACCTCAGTACCTGAGCCATACAGTGTTATTCATCCTAATGATCCCTCTTTGCAGATAGACAGTGATGATGAGAAAATTCTGGCTGAAGTGTATGGTCCACAAGCCCCATCGTCTGACTCCATTAGACCCCTTACAGTGGAAGAGACAGCACATCCAGACTCCACTACATTCAAAATCAGAGAAGTCTCCAAACTTCTTGCATCTTCATTTGCTCCTATGTCTAAGACAAGCAATTCGGTTTCACCAAGTCCTACTGATCATTCTCCTGCTAGAGAAACAAGGAAATCCAAACGCAAAGGTGTTCCAGAAAGAGTGGCTGTGGAAACTGGTGATGATAATATTGACACTGTTCAACCAGAGAAAAGACGAAGATCAGCTGAGTCGGTGAAGGCTGAAAGTGATCCACCTGTCCAACAAGTGTTTAAAACCTTGAGATCGTCTATCAATATTAAGGCCCCTGCGACTGTTTCCACCACTGCTACCAGAAAGTTGAAAGCTTCAACAGGGTCAAGAGGAAGGAGTGTGACTCCTGATGTGCAAGCTACCTCTGATAGTACTGACACCACCATTTACAAGCCACACTTTGTTTCTGCAACAGCTTAAGGCAAGTGGTCTACTATGGTGAGACGAGAGCATATTGTTCAGCGATCAGTTGATGAGAATCAGTTAAATTCTGTCTGTGATGTATTACCCTTGCTGAGTGAGGTTGGCCTCCTAAAGACTGTAACATCAATTTGCCCTTACTCGAAGCTGTTGACTTACGAGTTTTATTGCAATCTGAATGAATAAATTGACAACCTTACGGGGACTCGGTGCCAGCAGATTTTCATTAGAGGAAAGTGGTATGTTTTCGGTCCAGACATGATAAATGACTACTATGGGTTGAAAGCTGTTGACGAAGAAGAAATTACAGATTGGGATTTGGTTGCAAGGACTCTTACTGGTGGTCAGACTCCAGTATGGCCTACAGGTGACATTGACACTCTGTCCAGCTCGGTGCTTACCTCTAAATATGTTATCCTCCACCGTATTGCACTGCACAATTGGCTTCCCTCTGCACATTTTCATATTGTTCGGAAGCAACTGGCTGCTCTCTTGTTCCGCATTGGCACCAGAATGTCCATTGATCTGGGGAAGTGGATCTTCTATCATTTTCTTACCCTGAATCATCCGAGGGAACAGAAGGTACGACTGCCTTATCCTAATCTTATCTTTGGTGTTCTGACGATACAGGGCCTAGTACCAATGCCAAGTGAGGTTATTACTCCGTCTCTGCTCTATACTGTTGATCCGCGCCTCTTGATTGACAAGCATATCCGTGATGTTACACCAGTTAATGAGGACTCGCTACATGCGAAAGATGTTCAGCTATCCCTGCGACTGAAGGCTCGGGTGTCTGAGCTAGAGACTGTTAATGGCATTATCTCGAATCAGCTCACTGCAGCCCGTACTGAACTTGCGACTGTTCTGCTTCGATTAAGCGTGACTGAGTCTGCTGTTGCTGAGAACGTGAAGTCTGATAGTGAAGGTCCCTCGAATGCTTAATCGTTCCTTTGTCTATCTTTTGCAAAAAGGGGGGGTGCCTAAACTTAGGGGGGGAGTTTTTTGTATGACCGCTAGTATCTTCTGGCCCTATCTGGGCGTGTTTTTTGTGTGATGGCCCCATGTTTTGTGAAGAATGTCACTTGCTTTTATCCAGCACGACTTGTGTGCTGTTATTTCGTTTATGGGTTGTATTTCATACTTATTCCCTTTTATGCGACAGTTATCAGTTATTCTCTTTTATATTTCTAGCTAAACGTTTTGGTACTTAGTCGAGTTGTTTTGCCAAATAATAACCAAAGGGGGAGTTTGTTAGTATTTTTATTTTTGTCCAAAAACCCAACATATAATTGACAATATTATTATTATTATTATTATTATTATTATTATTATTATTATTATTATTATTATTATTATTATTATTATTATTATTATTATTATTATTATTAGTTAACATGGTCAAAGTTAGAATAATCAAGGTAATCTAAGATTATCTAAGAAAATGGGAGTAATCACATTACGTTGAAACATTACCGCCACATCAGTTTTGAGATAATATAACATTGTCAGGTAATCTCATAACTTGAAGCAAACAAAGTAATATAACATTACCAGACTCAAATTACCTAAGTAATCTAAGATTACCTGAACCAAACACTCCCTTAGAACCAAAGAATTCGGGATTTCACGGTCACTAAGAGCATCCACATTAATTTGGTTTTTTGCACAATTTTTTAGAAGTCAAATAGGAAAGAGAAAGAGAGAATGGAAGAAAAGGGAAAACAGCCATTGTTAGAGCTATTTCTCTCCTTCTCTCCTTGGAGCCCATAAAAAACCATTTCTTGCCAGAGTTATAATATGCTTCTCTCTTTCTTCTCTCACATCTACCTCACCATGAGCTCCACAAAAAAATTAACAAAAACCCACTAGCATGGATGCTCTAAGAGATAGCTGACATTAGCAAATAATAAATCAAATTATCTTGCGATAATAAAATATTGTGGAACTACTTTTTGGGAGAGCTAAGAACTTTTATTTTCTAAAAATATTTACACATACATATATTTATGTGATAAATGATTACTCAGTACAATTAGTCATATTTTCATGAAAACTGTATAAATGTTTATATGAACAACTCAGTTGGTCATAGATGGAGAGAAAATACTTGGTGCATTCTAATTTTATACTTTCAACTTGTACTTCCTCTCACATGTTATTGATACAGACACTTTTTTGTGGACGCACATGATAAAAATAATCAATCTGAATTTGTCACTTAAAGGAGTAAAAATGAAGGAGTAGAATTTGAGAGTTCATATAATAAAACTCTACGGGGAGGTCGGAGCCGACGGAAAAATAAAATGAGAATAACTGATGCACCAATTTGTGATTTTAATGCTTAATCATTACCAAAAAGAAAAAGAAAATAAAGAAAGACTTTGCTTTAGTGGCCGACGACGAGTTGACTCGTTGACTTGATAGTTCATAAAAGAACAGACAGGAGAGAATGAGAGATGTAGAAGCTGACGAAACAGAACAGAGGAAGATTAGATTAGAGAGAGGGAGACAATGGAGGCAGTAGTGAACTTGCTGGTGGAGAGCTTGACGGAGCTACTGTACAAGAACTTCCAGCTAATCTCCGACATAAAAGACGACGTCAAAAAACTCCTCCGCTACGTCAACGACTTCAAGGCATTCCTGAAAGAATACCGGAAAATCCGGACCAAAAACGACATCGTGAAGCAGCTGATGAAGGACATCATGGACGTCGTGTACTGGTCAGAAAATCTCATCGACTAATACGTGGTGGACGCCAAGGTCAACGTTCTGCTCGATATCCCTACCAAGAGGGACATTGCGACAAAGATCAAAGATATTATCGAGGAAATCAAGGTAATTCAGGAGAAGACGGAGTATCAGAAAGTGATTGAAAATATAGTCTTACCCCGAGACCATACCTACTCCGTGCCGCAGAAGGTAAACAATTTTTATTATAATTTCAATCAAGTGCCTTTATATAGCTCATGAACTCAATTTGATTTAGTTCTAAATCACTTTTTATGCTCAATTAGCTCTTCAAATTTAATGATTTTTACCTAATTGAATCATCTGTTAAGTTAGTTTGGATTTAGTCAATTTAGTCATCGACTATAGTAGTTTTATCCAAGTTAATATTCGAAAATAGTAGTTTTACCCAATTTAGTGATCGATTTAGTCCTTGAGCCGTGATCCAATTTGGTAAAACTATAGAATTCGATGACCTAATTAAACACAAAACGTCGTTTAGAACTAAATCGAGAAAAATCACTACATTCGAGGACTAAATTGGACATTAACTCAATTTAATTTAGATAGCCGAGTATGATCCTGGTAGGTTTATTCTTAGGACTAATTATGCATTTTCCATAATATTTATGGATGAGAAATTAGGCCATGTTTCTATATGTTTTACCTGGTTTCCTTTCCTTATTGAAGTGATCAATGCAAATGCTGACTCAGATGATTTATTGACCTTAAAAAGGTACCCAGAGTGGAGGAAGATTATGTAGTGGGATCTAATGAAGAGGCAAAAAGGATTATCAATCACCTTAGGGAAGGGCCAAATTATGGGGTGATTTCAGTGTTTGGAATGCCGGGTTTGGGCAAAACCACACTGGCCAACAAGGTATTCAAATCTGAAGAAATTGAATATCATTTCATGTATCGTGTCTGGATTTATGTTTCTCAGTCCTATAAGAAAAGGGATGTTTATGTAACGGTTCAGGGAATTGGTTAAGGGAAATAAGAAGCAAAACGACATCGCATGACTGGGACGGTTAAGGCTGTTGAGAGTCGTTGGAAGCCAGAGCCAAAACACCGTCATTTTAATAAGTCAGCGCAGCGGTTAGAGTCGTTAGTCTCACACGACGTCGTTGTAAGGGCAGTTGTTAGAAGGGATTAAATACCCTAAAATTGTACTAAGCAGTTTAATCGTTTTGTAATGCAGAATTGTTTCTTCTTCAAATCTCTCTCTCTCTCTCTCTCTCTCTCTCTCTCTCTCTCTCTCACTCTCTCTCTCTCTCTCTCCTCTGTCAACCCTAGAAACCATTACATTTGGTATCAGAGCTCGTAAATGGAGGCACACTTGAACCAACTTGAACTAATGGTGGCTGATTTAAGTAACCAGATGGAAACACAGAAGAAGACCACTTCAGAGTTGCTGGAACGATTAGTTGCTCAGATGAGCGATTGGAAGAACGAGATAGCAGAAACAATCCGGCTCAATCGTCCTTAGCCTCCGACCCTCAACTCCGTTCCAGGTGGATCATCGGTGAATGGAGCAAGATGTGATCCACCAGCTTACTCCCATCACAGGCCGGGAAAGGCTCCAGCTGTGCAAACTACAGGGCGGGACGAGGGAATGGGAGAAGCTGAATCCGACAGTGAAATCGAGCCGGCAGAACTCGCTGTGACACCCCAAAAATCCACATTCAATCCATGGATTAATTGAGTAATTAATCCTATTTTTATTTGAGGAATTAATTCCTAAAATCCTGATTTTTAATACTCAAGGACTAGAATTTGACTAGTCAACCTTTAAGTTGTGTTGTACCTTGTGCTTTGAGGGGAGTTCCCTTGTTCCTTACACTTTCTAAGGGTTAGTAAGGGTATCCTTGTCTTTTCACCAAGAGTTAGTATTGTAACCTAACCTAGAAGACTTCTTCATTTCATTCCCTACAATTCTTAGAAAAATAGTTCTACCTTCTCTCTAGAAAAGAAGTGTAGCTTATTCTCCAAGCCAAGTTGAGACCCTTGTCAAGATTCCAAGATTCAATCTTTCACCTATTTGGGCATCTAGGAGGATAAGATCTAAGTTTATCTTGTGTTTTTGGTTCCATCTTAGTTGTCTTTTTCTTAAAGGTAGGATCTTTATGATCTTTTGGTTTAATCTTGAAGTGGGTTTGGAAAGTAAGCCTTGTGGAGAGCTTGTTGTGGTGTAAAGTGAAGTCTTTTGGTCTTCAAGAGGTAACCCATGCTCTACAAAACCTATTTTGCTTACCTATATGTGATTTCTTAGATTCTACATGTGTTTTGCTATGAAATGTGAGAGTTTATGCATTTGTCTTGTGATATTGCATATCTAGAGCTTGTGTTTAGGGTTCCTTTGTGCCATTGCATGGCATTTTCCATGATTCAAGTCATTTTGTTGTGTTTGGTGAGATTTGGCATGTTTTGGACTTGAATTTGTGTTTGGAGAAGAAAATCTCCGAAGGGATTATTTTGCCCAGGAGTATGTACCCGCGGGCGGAACAGCGGGGAGAGCCCTACCCGCCGCCCACCCGCAGGTACATAGGCTTGTGGGTAGTGTACCCACGGGTAGGGCCTACCCGTGGGTCCACCCGCGAGGAACATGATGGCGTTGAGATGGGATTTGTTCCCCGTGATTCTTTTGACTCGGTATTTGGTCTTTTGGCTTCCCGTTGTTCTTTTGTGGAACTATTTGAGTGTCTCCTTGATGTTTCGTACGTCTAGAACTATATGGTAGGTATCCATGTAGGACTTTGGTGTCTTGAATCGTGCTAAGTGTTCAACATTGTGTTTCATTGGACCAAGAGGTGTCTTGTGTGTTCCTCGAAACTATCTCGAGTTTCCCCATTGATAAGCATGCTAGTTTGTTGTCTTAATGCTAGCGTGTGTGTGGTTTATACCTTCCGTTTGGTTGATGATAACTTGCGTTATTCATCGTTGTTGTCGTTGGGCTGTGTGACCCGTTCCTTGATTGAGTATGTTTCATACCTTCGTTGTGATCCGTTGTTTGACTCTTGTTGAGTTGTGGTGCGTGTGTGGCTCTACCTGGATTGCACGATTAGTGGTATGGGACACTAGTCACCAAGGTATTGCAGCGGTCCTCGTGGTGGCCGTGACGTGATTATGGAGTTGTGGCCTGAGTGATGGGTCCACGTTTTTGGGGGATGAGTCTTGTGTTGACAGTTGATCTTGGTTTTGACTTATATATATGTATTCCGTTTTGAAAATGGTCTTTATGACTTATATCTATCTACTTATGATATGTAACGGTATTGGTGGGTTACCAGCATTATTCGCTGATCGGGCGTCGTCCCAATGTTTATCTTTGTATCTTTCAGGTGATGTTTAGACGAGCGCGATGTCTAGAGTCTGGTAGCTTAGCACCTTTATCCTTGCTTTTGTGGCCTGTGTGCCGATGTAGTTAGACTGATGTTTTGGGATAGATGTACACACTTGCAGATTGTTTGCCGTAGCGTTTACCGTGTTTGTTATACGTGGCGTTACACCCCGTTGGATTTCTTTTTATCCAGTTTCGTTTTTATCTTCCGTTGTGCTAGTCTTGTCGCTTAATCTGCATATGTTAAGGCTTTTATATAGGTCTTGTTTGGGGGGTGTTACAGTTGGTATCAGAGCCTAGGTTTGAGCCTAGGAAGAGTAAAGTCTAGACTTTCTAAGTGGTTAAGTGTGTTTTGAGACCTCTAAGCGACCTTAAGAAGCTAAGTGTTAGACTTAGGACTCTAGGTTGCGCGGCGAGATGTGTGTTGTTTGCTGTGTTGCTTGTTTGCTTTCTTTTGGTAACCTCATTGTTGTAGCAGAAGTCTGTGATGCCTCCTCGTCAGTGTATCGCAACGTTTGAAGATGTGGGTGAAGTGGTTAAGAAATCTCGGTTGGCCGAATCTAGCAATGCTTCTGGGGCGATTGAACGATGGATCTGGAGTGGTACGTCCACAAGAGTAAGTCTTAGTGCAGCTACCTTGCCAGCATTCCGAGATGTAAAAAGGCATGGAAGGATAGAAGTTCATTATCCGACGGAAGGGTCATCTCAAGAGAGGGTGCTTACCCTAAATGAAGTTCGAACAAGTGACAGTGACGTAGTAGTGGGAACCTTCCTTGTGCAATCTGTGCCAGCAACAGTCTTGTTTGATTCAGGAGCGTCTAACTCGTTCGTATCACTCGGCCTCGTGAAGAAGTTGGGCTTATCTGGGGGCACGGGAGTGAGGTTTAACGTGAAGGTAGCATCAGGAGAAGTTAGGATGTGTGACCGCCTTTTTGAGGGCATCAAGATCAATATCAAAGGAGAAGAGTTCCCTAGCGATCTAATCCAGTACGACTTGGACGGGATGGATGTGGTCTTAGGTATGGACTGGTTGGGGCGGTTTAGAGCCCAAATCTTTTGCAAAGATCAGAAAGTGGTGCTACGAGGACCTAGCGGGAAAAGGGTGTCATACCGTGGGAAGATGGAAGAAACCGGGATTAAGCTAGTTTCTATGACAAAGATGAAGAAGTATATAGATAAAGGCAACGAGTTATTCTTGTGTTCGGTCGAGAACTTGAAGGAAAAAGGAGAGGTAGGTCAATCTATACCCGTAGTCTGTGAATTTCTTGATGTATTTCCCGAGGAAATACCGGGTATGCCCCCTTCTAGGGAAGTGGAGTTCTCAGTGGACCTTATGCCAGGCACTGCACCCATCTCTAAAGACCCGTATCATTTGGCTACGCCAGAAATGCAAGAGCTGAAAATCCAATTGCAAGAACTCCTTGATAAGGGTTACATCCGACCAAGTACATCACCATGGGGAGCCCCAGTTTTGTTTGTAAAGAAAAAGGACGGAAGTATGAGGTTGTGTATCGACTACCGGGAGCTGAACCAAGTTACCATCAAGAACAAATATCCCCTCCCAAGGATCGACGACTTGTTTGACCAACTCTGCGGTGCAGGAGTGTTTTCCAAAGTTGACTTGAGGTCAGGGTACCATCAGATAAAGGTAGCAGACAAGGACATTCCTAAGACTGCGTTTCGGACTCGGTACAGCCACTACGAGTTTACAGTTATGCCGTTTGGGTTGACTAACGCCCCTGCAGTCTTTATGGACTTGATGAACAGAGTGTTCAAACCCCACCTCGATGATTTTGTCATCGTGTTCATCGACGATATTTTGGTCTATTCGAAAGATAAGAGAGAGCATGTTGGACATCTTCGGACGGTACTTCAGATCTTGAGGGAGAAGCAGTTATACACCAAGCTCTCTAAGTGTGAGTTTTGGAAAGACAGTGTGACGTTTCTGGGCCACGTGATTGATAGTAGGGGGATTTCTATGGATCCGGACAAGATACGGGTAGTGAAAGATTGGACTGTACCTTCGTCGGTGTCAAAAGTAAGAAGTTTTCTTGGGTTAGCGGGTTATTATCGGAGGTTTGTTTTGGACTTCGCTAAGGTGGCTCAACCTTTGACTAAGTTATTAAGGAAAGAAGTGCCTTTCGTTTGGGATCAAGCTTGTGAGTTAGCATTTCGAGATTTGAAGGAGAGGCTCACGACTGCACCAGTCTTAATTTTGCCATCAGGAACGGAAGGGTTTGAGGTATACAGTGATGCGTCCAAGAAAGGACTAGGTTGTGTGTTGATGCAAAATGGGAGAGTGATTGCCTACGCCTCGCGTCAACTGAAAGTTCACGAAGAGAATTACCCTACACACGATTTGGAATTGGCCGCGGTAGTGTTTGCTTTGAAACTTTGGAGGCATTATCTATATGGGGTGCGTTGCAAGATCTTCACGGATCACAAGAGTCTCAAATATATCTTCACCCAAAAGGATCTCAATATGCGGCAACGAATGTGGTTAGAGCTCATCAAGGACTATGAGTTAGATATTCAGTATCACGAAGGAAAAGCTAACGTAGTGGCGGACGCCTTAAGTCGGAAATCGAAGCATACCGCTAGTTCTATTTGGGTAGTGGCGAATGAGGTCTGTAAGGAGCTTCAACGGATGAACTTGGAGGTGGTGGAACAGGGAGATGTTGAGGTAGAAGTTCGTTGCTATAACTTAAGGATTGTACCTACATTTCTGGGAGAAATTAAGGAAGAGCAGCAAAAGGATGCGTTTTTGACAAAGGTAAGGGATGACCTAGCTAAAGAGAAAGGGGGACCATTTGAGTTATCTACGGATGGGGTGCTGAGGTACAAAGGTCGTATATGCATACCCACGTCATGTGATCAGTGGAAGCGACAGATTTTGGAAGAAGGTCATAACACGCCCTATTCGGTTCACCCCGGAGGAGACAAGTTATACAAAGACGTCAAGGGCTTCTTCTGGTGGCCTAATATGAAAAAGGAAGTTGCAGAGTTTGTTGGGAAATGCCTTTAATGTTAGAAGGTAAAAGCGGAACGTTGTAAGGTAAAGGGGTTGGTACAACCATTAGATGTTCCACAAGGAAAGTGGGATTCTATATCTATGGATTTCGTGGGAGGCCTACCGACGACCCGTTCGGGTAAGGACAAAATCTGGGTGATAGTTGACCGTTTGACTAAAACTGCCCGCCTTATCGCAATGAAGGAGACCTGGACTATGACACAGTTGGCTCAAGCTTATGTCAACCAAGTGGTAAAGTATCATGGAGTTCCAAGGGATATTGTCTCCGATAGGGATCCAAGGTTCTTGTCTCAATTTTAGAAATCCTTGCAAGCAGCTCTTGGAACTAAGCTAAGTCTCAGTACTGCTTTCCACCCAGCCACTGATAGGCAAACAGAAAGGACTATCTAGACTATCGAATATATGTTGAGAGCTTGTATGTTAGATTTTCAAGGGTCTTGGGAGGACCAGTTGGATTTGATCGAGTTTTCTTACAACAACAGTTATCATTCGAGTATTCGCATGGCACCCTATGAAGCTCTCTATGGACAGAAGTTTCGCAGTCCGCTTTGTTGGGAGGATCTTGTCAATCCGATAGTTTTGGGACCGCAATACTTGTTGGACACATCCGAGAAAGTTAAACAGATTCAGGAAAGGATGAAAGCAGCTCAAAATCGCCAAAAGTCCTATGCGAACTTGGTTAGAAGACAAGTAGAGTTCTCGGTTGGGGATAAGGTTTGGTTGAAAGTATTTCCCACCCGGGGAGAAATGCGGTTTGGAAAGAAAGGGAAGTTGAGCCCTAGGTTTATAGGTCTGTATGAAATCCTGGAGAGGGTTGGGAGTTTGGCTTACCGTTTGGCGTTGCCTATGGAGTTGGAACGAGTGCATAACGTGTTCCACGTATCGCAGCTCAAGAGATATGTTCACGATCCAACTCATGTTTTACCACCAGAAGTAATACCGTTAGATGAAGATTTGTCTTACGAAGAAAGGCCGCTCAGAATTTTGGACTTCAAGACTCGGGACACTCGTAGGAAATCTGTTAAGATGGTGAAGGTTTGGTGGTCACATCATGGGGTTGAGGAAGCTACTTGGGAGCTGGAGTCATCGATGCGGGAGCGGTACCCTGAGTTGTTTGTGGAAGGTACCTCATTTTCCTCGTTTGTTGTGTGCCTTGTGTGCTTGCTTGTTGCCTTGTTGTTTAGCTAGTTTGATAGTGGTGTTTGGAGTTAGTAGTTTAGTTCTTGGTTGTTGTCTAGAAGTTGGTGGTTGTGTTGAGGCTGGAGTTCTTGATGCTCAATCTATCCGTTTGTTGACCTCTTGCCAATCCTTGAATTTGAAATGCCTTCTTTCTTGCTTTGGAAAACTTCTTTGCTTTGGAATCCTTGTGAGTTCTTTTGGAGTCTTTGACCAAAAGAGTTGTTCTTGAACTTCTTGTCACAATTTCGTTTCCTTTTCGCCGTTCGCTTTTAATTCGTCGTACCCAAGCTTCAGGGACGAAGCTTCTTTGAAGGGGGAGAGGATGTGACACCCCAAAAATCCACATTAAATCCATGGATTAATTAAGTAATTAATCCTATTTTTATTTGAGGAATTAATTCCTAAAATCCTGATTTTTAATACTCAAGGACTAGAATTTGACTAGTCAACCTTTAAGTTGTGTTGTACCTTGTGCTTTGAGGGGAGTTCCCTTGTTCCTTACACTTTCTAAGGGTTAGAAAGGGTATCCTTGTCTTTTCACCAAGAGTTAGTATTGTAACCTAACCTAGCCGAGTATGATCCTGGTAGGTTTATTCTTAGGACTAATTATGCATTTTCCATAATATTTATGGATGAGAAATTAGGCCATGTTTCTATATGTTTTACCTGGTTTCCTTTCCTTATTGAAGTGATCAATGCAAATGCTGACTCAGATGATTTATTGACCTTAAAAAGGTACCCAGAGTGGAGGAAGATTATGTAGTGGGATCTAATGAAGAGGCAAAAAGGATTATCAATCACCTTAGGGAAGGGCCAAATTATGGGGTGATTTCAGTGTTTGGAATGCCGGGTTTGGGCAAAACCACACTGGCCAACAAGGTATTCAAATCTGAAGAAATTGAATATCATTTCATGTATCGTGTCTGGATTTATGTTTCTCAGTCCTATAAGAAAAGGGACGTTTATGTAACGGTTCAGGGAATTGGTTAAGGGAAATAAGAAGCAAAACGACATCGCATGACTGGGACGGTTAAGGCTGTTGAGAGTCGTTGGAAGCCAGAGCCAAAACACCGTCATTTTAATAAGTCAGCGCAGCGGTTAGAGTCGTTAGTCTCACACGACGTCGTTGTAAGGGCAGTTGTTAGAAGGGATTAAATACCCTAAAATTGTACTAAGCAGTTTAATCGTTTTGTAATGCAGAATTGTTTCTTCTTCAAATCTCTCTCTCTCTCTCTCTCTCTCTCTCTCTCTCTCTCTCTCTCTCACTCTCTCTCTCTCTCTCTCCTCTGTCAACCCTAGAAACCATTACATTTGGTATCAGAGCTCGTAAATGGAGGCACACTTGAACCAACTTGAACTAATGGTGGCTGATTTAAGTAACCAGATGGAAACACAGAAGAAGACCACTTCAGAGTTGCTGGAACGATTAGTTGCTCAGATGAGCGATTGGAAGAACGAGATAGCAGAAACAATCCGGCTCAATCGTCCTTAGCCTCCGATCCTCAACTCCGTTCCAGGTGGATCATCGGTGAATGGAGCAAGATGTGATCCACCAGCTTACTCCCATCACAGGCCGGGAAAGGCTCCAGCTGTGCAAACTACAGGGCGGGACGAGGGAATGGGAGAAGCTGAATCCGACAGTGAAATCGAGCCGGCAGAACTCGCTGTGACACCCCAAAAATCCACATTCAATCCATGGATTAATTGAGTAATTAATCCTATTTTTATTTGAGGAATTAATTCCTAAAATCCTGATTTTTAATACTCAAGGACTAGAATTTGACTAGTCAACCTTTAAGTTGTGTTGTACCTTGTGCTTTGAGGGGAGTTCCCTTGTTCCTTACACTTTCTAAGGGTTAGTAAGGGTATCCTTGTCTTTTCACCAAGAGTTAGTATTGTAACCTAACCTAGAAGACTTCTTCATTTCATTCCCAACAATTCTTAGAAAAATAGTTCTACCTTCTCTCTAGAAAAGAAGCGTAGCTTATTCTCCAAGCCAAGTTGAGACCCTTGTCAAGATTCCAAGATTCAATCTTTCACCTATTTGGGCATCTAGGAGGGTAAGATCTAAGTTTATCTTGTGTTTTTGGTTCCATCTTAGATGTCTTTTTCTTAAAGGTAGGATCTTTATGATCTTTTGGTTTAATCTTGAAGTGGGTTTGGAAAGTAAGCCTTGTGGAGAGCTTGTTGTGGTGTAAAGTGAAGTCTTTTGGTCTTCAAGAGGTAACCCATGCTCTACAAAACCTATTTTGCTTACCTATATGTGATTTCTTAGATTCTACATGTGTTTTGCTATGAAATGTGAGAGTTTATGCATTTGTCTTGTGATATTGCATATCTAGAGCTTGTGTTTAGGGTTCCTTTGTGCCATTGCATGGCATTTTCCATGATTCAAGTCATTTTGTTGTGTTTGGTGAGATTTGGCATGTTTTGGACTTGAATTTGTGTTTGGAGAAGAAAATCTCCGAAGGGATTATTTTGCCCAGGAGTATGTACCCGCGGGCGGAACAGCGGGGAGAGCCCTACCCGCCGCCCACCCGCAGGTACATAGGCTTGTGGGTAGTGTACCCACGGGTAGGGGCCTACCCGTGGGTCCACCCGCGAGGAACATGATGGCGTTGAGATGGGATTTGTTCCCCGTGATTCTTTTGACTCGGTATTTGGTCTTTTGGCTTCCCGTTGTTCTTTTGTGGAACTATTTGAGTGTCTCCTTGATGTTTCGTACGTCTAGAACTATATGGTAGGTATCCATGTAGGACTTTGGTGTCTTGAATCGTGCTAAGTGTTCAACATTGTGTTTCATTGGACCAAGAGGTGTCTTGTGTGTTCCTCGAAACTATCTCGAGTTTCCCCATTGATAAGCATGCTAGTTTGTTGTCTTAATGCTAGCGTGTGTGTGGTTTATACCTTCCGTTTAGTTGATGATAACTTGCGTTATTCATCGTTGTTGTCGTTGGGCAGTGTGACCCGTTCCTTGATTGAGTATGTTTCATACCTTCGTTGTGATCCGTTGTTTGACTCTTGTTGAGTTGTGGTGCGTGTGTGGCTCTACCTGGATTGCACGATTAGTGGTATGGGACACTAGTCACCAAGGTATTGCAGCGGTCCTCGTGGTGGCCGTGACGTGATTATGGAGTTGTGGCCTGAGTGATGGGTCCACGTTTTTGGGGGATAACATGTGTTATCCGGGAATGTGTTGCCGTGATTGGTGGTGTTCGTTGGTGGTTGTTGGTGGGGGACGACGGTCCCGGGGGAATAAGGTTGGACTAAGAAGTACAGGGGTTCCTGGAGGTAATTGTTGGAAAGAAGATACAAGGTTGGGTTTAGCCATAAGGTTGGAACATGGCATAAAGAAGGCATACCAACTCGTGATGGGTGATGTTGCGAGGGCTTGTAAAGCCGGCGTTGTGTGATCTTCTATCGTGATGTGTGTAGTCATGGAGACTTGTGTTGTTTTGGCATGTGTTGCCGTTGGGTGAGTCTATATCCTTTGCGTGTGGTTAACCTTTGTGGTTTGGGATGTGTTCCCGTGTTATCCTTGAGAGTGGTGAGTCTTGTGTTGACAATTGATCTTGGTTTTGACTTATATATATGTATTCCGTTTCGAAAATGGTTTTTATGACTTATATCTATCTACTTATGATACTTAACGGTATTGGTGGGTTACCAGCATTATTCGTTGAACGGGCGTCGTCCCAATGTTTATCTTTGTATCTTTCAGGTGATGTTTAGACGAGCGCGATGTCTAGAGCCTGGTAGCTTAGCACCTTTATCCTTGCTTTTGTGGCCTATGCGTCGATGTAGTTAGACTGATGTTTTGGGATAGATGTACACACTTGCAGATTGTTTTCCGTAGCATTTACTGTGTTTGGTAGACGTGGCGTGACACCCCGTTGGATTTCTTTTTATCCAGTTTCGTATTTATCTTCCGCTGTGCTAGTCTTGTCGCTTAATCTGCATGTGTTAAGGCTTTTATATAGGTCTTGTTTGGGGGTTGTTACACTCGCTATGGACTGGACAAGGAGGAAATTCCAAAGGCCGGCTAGGGACTCTCCTTTATTAAGGTACCGTTATGATTTTCCTGCCTTTGATTACGAGCAGCCGAGGCTATGGATTAGTAGGTGTGAGAGATTCTTCTTGTTGGCTTATATTCCAAAAATTGAAATAATGCATGTATTGTATGTAAACCTAACCGGGAAGATGGGGATATGGTTCGAAGGATATCTGACCGGATTAGATGAACCTTTCCAGTGGGCTCACTTTGCAGAGGCAGTGGTTAGGAGATTTGGGGAAGACAGTGGGGTAGTGATGGAAGAGTTCGCATGTTTTAGACAGATTGGAGGGGTGATGGAATTCACAGACAAATTCGAGGAGTTCAGAAGCCAACTAATACAAAAACACCCCACCCTCACTGACCTATACTTCCTAGAAGCCTACTTAGCCCGACTAAAGCCCCATCTAAGGTGTTTTGTTAAAACATCCCAGCCAAAATGTCTAGCTGATGCAATGTGGACTGCTAGACAGCTTGAAAAGGGCTTGAAATTCAATGAACAACCCACAAAAAACCCTTCCCAATATACAGCCAAAAGTTCCCAACCCATAACCAACCTTTCAAACCCCAAACCCTATAGCCAGAATACCAACTCTAAACCCTATACTAACCAAGGAGCCACCACCTCTAGTGGCAGTAACAACTCTATCAAGGATCCTGAGCAGGCAAGACTAGATTGCAGTTGAGAGAACAAAATAAATGTTTCAGATGTTTTGAACATTGGCAGTCTGGGCATAAGTGTAAGGGATCCACTCTCCACAATGTGGAAAAGAATGAATTCCAAGATGCAAATGATGAATTAGCCACTGAAGAACAAGGGGAGGAACAGGCTGAGGTTTCCTTATATGCTATGATGGGGGGGGGGGGGGGGGGGAGGATTGAATACCATTAAGCTATTGGGAGCAATCCAGAGGCAACCAATAGTCATTTTGGTAGATAGTGGAAGCACACATAGCTTCCTAGACCCCAAACTCCTCACACAATTAAGAATGGAGTCAGAGAAGGCTCAGGTCCTCAATGTGACAGTGGCCAATGGGGAACAGTTAAGGTGTGATGCTACTTGTAGAAGATTGTCCTGGCAGATGCAAGGGGAAATGTTTGTGAAGGATTTTAGATTGCTGAAACTGGGAGGGTGTGATATGGTCCTTGGCATGGACTGGATAGACCAATATGCACTTATACAACTCCACAGTAGACCCCTTGGACTATCATTTTATAAGGATGGCAAGAAGCTGTTGTTGAGAGGGTTGGGCAGAAAATCTGAAAGGTTACAAGCAGCATCCAGCAGTGAAATTAAGAAGTGGCAGAAGAATGGAGTGCAAGGCTTCTTAGTCCACTGTGAAGGCTTGAATAATGAGACCTTGATGGGCAGAAAAAGTATGTTGAATCAAGTGACTGTGCAGACTGAATACCAGGAATTATCTGAATTGGTCCAAGAGTTTCAAGACTTGTTTAAGGAACCTGAAACCCTACCACCAAGAAGGTTGCATGACCATGCTATTCCCTTAATGCCTGGAGCAAAAGCTGTGAATATAAAGCCATATAGATACTCCTTTGACCAGAAGAATGTTATTGAGGAAATGGTAGGAGATATGCTCAAATCTGGGGTTATAACTGAGAGTGTGTCACCCTTTGCATCCCCAGTCTTGCTAGTACCAAAAAAGGATAATACTTGGAGGTTTTGTGTGGATTATAGAGCCTTAAACAACATTACCATCAAGAACAAGTTTCCCATCCCGGTGGTAGAGGATATGTTTTCTGAGCTAGCTGGGTCTAAGTACTTCAGCAAGCTGGATTTAAGGGCAGGGTATCACCAGGTTAGGATGAGGGAAGGAGAAGAGTATAAAACTGCCTTTAAAACCCACCAGGGCCTCTATGAATTCAGGGTCATGCCTTTTGGGTTAACAAATGCACCAGCTACATTCCAAGCATTAATGAATTCTCTATTCAAACCATTACTGAGAAAATTTGTATTGGTTTTCTTTGATGACATATTAGTCTACAGTGCTGAGTTGGAACTACACTGGGAATATCTCAGAAGAGTTCTAGAGCTTATGAGGGAGCACAAGTTGTTGGCCAAGCTAAGTAAGTGCTCCTTTGTACAGAAAGAAGTTGAGTACCTAGGCCACATCATTTCTGATCAAGGTCTGCACACTGATCCTTCTAAGCTTCAAGCTGTATCTGAATGGCCTAAGCCTGAATCCATCAAGGCTCTGAGGGGATTCTTAGGCGTCACTGGCTATTATAGGAGATTTATCAGGGCCTATGGAGTCATTAGCAGACCTCTAACAAGCATGCTTAAAAAGAACTCCTTCCAGTGGAACAAGGAAGCTGAGAATGCCTTTGACCAGTTGAAACAAGCATTGTGTGTTGCACCGGTATTAGCCTTCCCTGACTTCCAGAAAACATTTGTAGTAGAAGCAGATGCTTGTCATAAGGGTATGGGGGCAGTACTAATCCAAGAAGAGAAACCAATTGCCTACTTCAGTAAGGCATTTGGGGAAAAGCATCTAGGCCTATCAATCTATGAGAAAGAGTTCATGACTATCATCAATGCAGTGGAGAAATGGAGATCATACCTTCTAGGGAGGCACTTCATCATTAGGACTGATCACCACAGTCTGAAATTCCTTCTGGATCAGAAAATAACAACTTCAGCCCAGCAAAAAGGGTTGTCTAAACTCCTAGGATTGCATTATACAATCCAGTACAAGAAGGGCAGTGAAAATTGTCTTGCTGATGCCCTTTCAGAAGAGAAGTGAGCCAAGAAGCTGAGCTGAAAGCAGTTCTAAGTATAAGGCCGCAATGGATGGAAGAAGTGGCCAACAGTTATGAAGAAGATGATTGGGCCCAGGAAAAGTTAACAGCAAATCTGATCAACCCTAACAATGATCCTAACATAGCCATAGTGGAAGGGCTCATCAGGTACAAACAGAAACTGTATGTTGGCAGTAAGGGAAATCTGAAAATCAAACTGATCTTACAGATGCATGATTCACCCCTTGGGGGACATTCTGGGCAACAAGGGACTTACCAGAGGCTGAAATCCCTTTTTTATTGGCAGAAGATGATGAGTGATGTTAAAGAAGCAGTAGATGCATGTGATACATGTCAAAGATGCAAGTCTGAAAGTGTTGCATCACCTGGATTCTTGCAGCCCCTTCCCATTCCTGATCAAGCTTGGAAGGGGATAGCAATGGACTTTATTGAAGGGTTGCCTAAATCTTAAGGAAAGGATGCGATCCTTGTGGTAGTGGATAGGCTAACCAAATACAGCCATTTTATTTCCTTAGTCCACCCATACACTGCTGAAAGTGTGGCCTCAGCATTCATGGAAAATGTTTACAAGTTACATGGATTACCAGAGGACATTGTGACTGACAGAGATAGGGTATTTCTCAGCAAGTTTTGGCAGACCATCTTCAAGCAACTCCAGGTCCATCTGAGTATGTCTACTACCTACAATCCTCAGTTAGATGGCCAGACTGAAAAAATCAATAGATGCTTGGAGACTTACCTAAGATGCATGGTGTTTAGCAGGCCCAAAGCCTGGGCCAAGTGGTTGCACTTAGCTGAGTATTGGTACAATACCAACTTCCATTCATCCTTACAGTGCACACCATTTCAAGCTCTCTATGGGTACAAACCTCTTATGTTGGCCTTAGGCACTGAATGTGAAGCTGGAGTGGAAGGATGGATGGCTGAAAGGGCAGCTATGTTGGCAGTTCTCAAAGACAACTTGAGAACAGCCCAGGAAAGGATGAGGCAACAGGCTGATAGGAAGAGGAGTGAAAGGACTTTGCAAGTAGGGGACTAGGTTTATCTGAAAATCCAGCCCTATAGACAACTATCTGTGGCTATAAGTGTAACACCCCAGATTTTCAAGACATTTTAAGCTTATATAATAAAGGTAATATCTCATTACATCCCAAAGTATATCATAAGTGTACGGGGTGCTATGCCACACCTGGGCTAGAGAACCCAGGTGCACAGGCTGTCTAACTAATATCCATTGAAACACAATGCATAATATGGCACGCAAGCCGAAAGGGAAACTACTCTACTTCTACGCTCCAGTTCTAGCGCGCTCCAGTGCTCTAGTCCTCTGTGCCTGAAAGCCAAATATATCTGTTCAGCGAGAGATGCTGGTAACCCACTCCAACGCGTTGAAATACAATACATATAGAGATATATATAGATATACGAAAACCATTTTGAGCATGAAGATATATCCTACGAACACTAGCTTTAAAACCGGGAATGACTCGACAGATAAAGCTAGACACAAGCACAGTTATAACGAGCATATGCAGTTCACAACAGATAAGGCAGATAAGGCAAAGCATAAACAATGATCATAACCCAACATGAACAATCCCCAATATAAATTCCATAGTCTCATCCCCCAAGACACTCGTAATCACAACTCGTCCAGGTCACAACACATAACACACTTTGTTGGCGCCACAGGACCAATCGCATGCCCATACATGAGGGTCAGCGCATATAGCTCTGACACGGCCCCGCAGCACCCTGCCCCGTATCGCAACACGGAGGGGCCGATCGCAACCGACCGATGAAGCGCAGCTCATCATAGTGTTTGATCGCAACCAAACAGTGGACCGCAGCCCAAGAGAATGTCATCTTACCGCAGCCAGGAAAAAGGACGAACCGCAGCTCGTATAGAAACGTTTGATCGCAACCAAACGGTGGACCGCAGCCCAAGTGTATCAATCTGACCGCAGCCAGCTTCTGAACCGCAGCTCAGGATAACCAATCCGATCGCAACCGAATTGGGGTAGCACACACATAACACATAGCAAGCACATGCAACCCACATTACACATTAGGAACGGGGGGAAAACGTATAACAAAACCTATGCGTGATCCACCACTTACTAAGAATAGTCCTAAGGGGTTCATACTTCTTCCACCTAGGTCAACGAGATACCAATTCAACTAGCATGCAATATAATAGACTCATAAACCTACGAACGGTACCCGAAACATCAAACTAGACATAGGCACGATAAACGGAGTCCGTTGGGACACCACGGGGAACGGGGAACATCAAACGGGGAAGCCGGGGTCCCGGGTGGGACAATTTTCCAGCGGGTAGCCAGTGGGTGGGGGCCACCCGCCGGCTGCCCGCCGGATTCTACTGTTCCGGGCAGCGGGTCGCCGGCGGGCAGCTGCCCGCCCGTCGGCCACCCGCTGCCGGGCGGTGTTTTACGGCCATGGGTAGGTGGCAGGTCCCCTACCCCCCACTGACTCTTTTCATCACTTTTCGCCCCGGGAACCGTTGTGGAACTCGAAACCATGCTTAGACACCTTTCAACGCAATTAACGACAACTCGTAGACAATTAACGGATCAAATACGAGAAACGAACGGCACATAACCTATCATGCTTCTCTAAACATAATCAACACCCAAACATGCGATTGCCCCACCCGGTAATCCATGAATAAGATCATACGATACAACCTAGGGTTCTAATCACTTTTATATCAACAAGTATACGGTTTGTCTTCTAATTGCAAGATTCGGTAAGAATAACACATAAACATCAAGAGCATCACACAATTATCAAGAACAACACATAATCATCAAGAATTCCATATAATTATCAAGATCCCCATATAGTCTTCAAGAACACCATAATTATCAAGAATCTCCCAATATCAAGATTATCAAGATCCCTCATGGGATCATCACATCAACATCAATAATAATCACTACCAATCATTAAAACACAATAATAAGGGGAAACCCTAAGGGGAAATCATAACTATAAAAATAGGTTTTGTTGAGACATGGGTTACCTCTTAGCCTTAATTAATTCCTTGGCTATGAAGGATCTTTCTTTAAGCTTCCTTGCTTTCTTGATTTCTCCTAAGGGGATTCTTGGAGCTCTTTTGGGGTGGTGGGGCGTTATTTTTGTGGGAAGTTCTAGGTGCCTCCTAAGTCCCCTATTTATATACTTAGGAGTCCTAATTAGGAACTAATATTATAGGCTCGCTAATTCTATTCCTTTTGGAACTAAGGATTGGGTTTAGGGGTTGGGTTTATATATGAGGGCCCATGGACTATGGTGGGCCTTTTTCCCTAATTAATCATTATGATTTATTCTTTCTCTTGGGCTATTGATTAATTAATTAAATGGTTTTAGGGGCCGTAACACGGGGTGTTACACTCTCCCCCCCTTACAAGGGGTTTCGTCCCCGAAGCCTGGTGTTATAGTCCATGCTTTCACCCCTAGACACCTCGTAGCTCGGCCTCCTGATTAGGGTTGCGGCCTTACGTTTGTCTTGGCTTGGGGTAGGCTGAACTTTTGATGGTGTTGTGATAGAGAATTTTTCGGTTGTACCTCGGTTTCCTGCGCTGGAACTGGATGCACCTCGAGTGCCCAAGGTGGCCTCGATCGCTGCTACCCTTTGATCGAGTGCGCGTGTGGTGCGAATCAAGGATGAGAACCCTTCTTCCATGATTTGATTCTGCCGGTCGAGCTGAGCGAGTATGCGTTCGTTGACCGAACCCTCGTTTTGTCCCCTCGGGTTCCCTCTTGGTTGTGGGTGCACTGACGGGTTAGGCCCGTCTTCCTCCTCTTGTCCCTCATTTCCCTCCGTACTTCCGCAATCTTGCATGGCTCACTTGAGCTTTTTGTTGGAGATGTCCAATCGATCAACCAATTCCCTACGTTCCTCCTCGGGTTTTTGGCAAATTTCTTCGAGGGTGAGATAGTGTCCTCCCTCGGTGTAGTAGATGTCGTTTCGGCGGAGGTTTTGGGCATTGAAAACCATGCCGTTGGCGGTTTTGACCTCGGTGTGGCTTAGGTCTACCCCCTTTTTTCTCCATGATCCAACTTAGGATCATCCCGTAGGGTAGGCTAAGCCGGTTGTTTGTCTTGCAGAACTCTATGTGCTTTAGCATGAGTGCCGGTAGGTTGAACTTGATTTTATGTTTTAGGAGATACGCAAAGGTGCACTCCAAGCTCCCCACATCCTTGCTCTTGTTATTGGTGGGCAAGAGGCTATCGGTTACAATCATAACCAATATCTTTTGCTCCGCCGATAGCCACTTTCGATTTGGTCGAGTGGCCGAGGTGAACCCGTCCTCTTTCCCGAGTAAGTACCCAAGATAGTCCTTGTATCCCGTAGTTTGGGTATCAATCCACCCCTTTCGGTCATAGTCAGACACACCCGTGGTGGTCAATTTCAAGAGCTTGGCCAACCGGCCTTCGGAAAGCACAATTTCCTTGCCACGGACCTTGGTGGTAATTTCTACTTTGTCACCCCGTTTGGTGGCCACAAGGTGTTGGTAGAATTCTTTCACCAATTCGGGGTATGTGTCCCCTTTGATGGCGAGGTAAGTATCTAAAAGCCCTTGGTGTTTGAGCATGTCAACCAATTCCGGAGAGAATTGGTCGGGTTCAAGTGCTTTACCTCCGATTACGGTGTAATCGGCGTTGCTCCACTCCGGGGTGCGGATTCCGAGGGGCTTTTTCGGCATCTTAAATTTTTCTTTTGGCGGTGAGGAATTCCGATAGAAATTCCGGCAGCTTTCCGGCGGTTCTCCGGCGAAGTTTCCGGCGGCCTCTTTTCCGGCGGTGGTTCGAGCCGCTACAAGGTGGCGATGGTGGGGCAGAGCTCGGCGATTTTCCGGCGGGGCGGTAGAGGCCTACGGTCGCGTGGGCGTTAGTGGCAGCGGGCGAAGCTTTGGTGGATGGCGGGCGGCGTCGCTCGGGTAGGGAGGCAGCGGGTCGCCGCTGGGTGCTCTCCGGGCGGTGGGCGAGGTCGGCTGGGACGGCGGCGCGGCGGTGTGGCGCTTAGCGTTGGCGTTCGGCCGGCGACGGTGGTGCGTGGTCGTCGGTTCTGCTGGGGTGGGGCGGCGAGGTGTGTGAGGTGGGGAAGGGAAAGAGTGGGGAAGAAGAAGGGGAGGGGAAGAAGAAGAAGGGTTTTTGATTTGGGGTTTTGTGGGTTTTAGGGACTTGGAGGGATTTAACAAGGGGTTATCCCCTTAAAGTTTTAAGAAACACTCATGGCTTAGTGGTTGGGACTTGGATTTGTAAATGTGAGGTCTAAAGTTCAATTCTTAATGGTGACATTAGGTATTTCTTGGTGGTGTGGTCCTCCTTTGCCTTTTTCCTTATT
Source organism: Ipomoea nil (assembly GCF_001879475.1). NCBI lineage: Eukaryota > Viridiplantae > Streptophyta > Magnoliopsida > Solanales > Convolvulaceae > Ipomoea > Ipomoea nil. Next base: position 2,427,628 of record NW_017616704.1, on the reverse strand, counting down.
TTGTCCTTTAGTGGGGAAAGGGTTGGGTTGATGATATAACTTGTGCTTTATCTTCGTAGTGGAAATTGAAGTTTGACCAAAGATCCTTATTCATAATACTTTCGAAGTAGCTAAGCTAAGTAGACATAATGTTTTCGAAGTATTTAAGCTAAATAGGTGGTCCATACGATACAAGGGGTGATTACAAGGGGTGTGATGGTTTATCCTAGACAGAATTCGTTTTCTGGGTTTTCCTCGGTGGGATCCGTATGGTCCTCGTCTTCCGGGATTGGGTTTTCCCCTTCTAGGTCTTCTTCGTTTCTGAGTTTGGCTTGCGTGTGACTCATAACGAATACTTTTCCGGGAGCGCCGTAACCCCCTTGGTGACTGGTGCCCCCGTGTTGACCCACGGTGGCGGGGCGTGGTCTTTGGGGTCGAGTGCACTGGAAGGCCTTGTGCCCCTCCTCTCCGCAGTTGAAGCATCGCCAGGGGTTACCCGCGCAATCCTTGCCCCTGTGGCTTTTGTTACACCTCGGGCAAGGGAAGCTTCTTGGATTAGCTTCATTGTTTCCCAGGGGTGGCCTTGGGTTGGTCGGGTTGTTCGGCCTCGTGCCGGTGTCGTTCCTCGTTCTTTTCACTGGCGGTGCCCCACTTCCGGTGTTTCTTCTTCGTATTTGTTCCTGAACCCCGCGTTGGAGTAGTTGGATTCGATAGAGGTTCGCGGCACTGGAATAAGCCTCGTTGAGGGTCCGAGGTCTGCTTACCACTAGCGCTTTCCGAGCTTCGAAGTTGAGGCCTGACACGAACCTCTCTATCTTGGTTACCTCGGTGGGGACTAGCTCTGGTGCGAAGCGCGCCAGTTCGAGGAATCGTCTATGGTATTCTATGACGGTGGCCGTTCCTTTTTTTAGATGAAGGAACTCTTCGTACATGGATGCTTTTACGTGGGTTGGATAGAACCTCTCTCGTAGTCGTGTCTTGAGGTTCTCCCAATTGAACCCCGGTTCTTGTTGATAGGTGGGTCCCTCGTGGATCTACCAGAGATCGGCCTCGTGCCCGAAGTAGAACGAGGCTATCTCTACGCGGCGTTCCTCTGGGCATTCCGCTACTCCAAAAATCTTATCAAGCGTCCGGATCCATTCTTCTAGGACCGCGGGATCCTCTTCTCCCGAAAACGTAGGTGGTCGGTGATTTGAGACTTGTCGGGTGACGTCCGAGTTTGCGTTTGATGGAGGCGGTGGGGGCCTATTGTTGCGAAGGGCCGCGTCACTTAGTGCCTGTGCGACTTGTGTTAGTTGCTGCAGGGTTTGGGTCAAGGGGTCGTCGGTGGTGGGCTCTGGAGTTCTGGATTGCCTTCTGTTTGGCGCCATGCTATCGTTTTTCTGGTCAGTGTTTATAAGAATGTTAAGTTAGAGTCTGATGCACTTCTTGTGAAGTGATGAGTGGGGAAGGGTAACGTGTAGAGAAGTTATGTGTAGGTTTTACAATCTCACCGCGCGTCCTAATATTCCTGAGTCCTATGTTCCTAGGTACCTAGAGTTCAAGCCTAATGTCCTAAAGTCCGGTCTTAAGAGTCTTTTCCTAGGGTCAAACTTAGGCTCTGATACCAACTGTAACACCCCAGATTTTCAAGACATTTTAAGCTTATATAGTAAAGGTAATATCTCATTACATCCCAAAGTATATCATAAGTGTACGGGGTGCTATGCCACACCTGGGCTAGAGAACCCAGGTGCACAGGCTGTCTAACTAATATCCATTGAAACACAATGCATAATATGGCACGCAAGCCGAAAGGGAAACTACTCTACTTCTACGCTCCAGTTCTAGCGCGCTCCAGTGCTCTAGTCCTCTGTGCCTGAAAGCCAAATATATCTGTTCAGCGAGAGATGCTGGTAACCCACTCCAACGCGTTGAAATACAATACATATAGAGATATATATAGATATACGAAAACCATTTTGAGCATGAAGATATATCCTACGAACACTAGCTTTAAAACCGGGAATGACTCGACAGATAAAGCTAGACACAAGCACAGTTATAACGAGCATATGCAGTTCACAACAGATAAGGCAGATAAGGCAAAGCATAAACAATGATCATAACCCAACATGAACAATCCCCAATATAAATTCCATAGTCTCATCCCCCAAGACACTCGTAATCACAACTCGTCCAGGTCACAACACATAACACACTTTGTTGGCGCCACAGGACCAATCGCATGCCCATACATGAGGGTCAGCGCATATAGCTCTGACACGGCCCCGCAGCACCCTGCCCCGTATCGCAACACGGAGGGGCCGATCGCAACCGACCGATGAACCGCAGCTCATCATAGTGTTTGATCGCAACCAAACAGTGGACCGCAGCCCAAGAGAATGTCATCTGACCGCAGCCATGAAAAAGGACGAACCGCAGCTCGTATAGAAACGTTTGATCGCAACCAAACGGTGGACCGCAGCCCAAGAGTATCAATCTGACCGCAGCCAGCTTCTGAACCGCAGCTCAGGATAACCAATCCGATCGCAACCGAATTGGGGTAGCACACACATAACACATAGCAAGCACATGCAACCCACATTACACATTAGGAAGGGGGGGAAAACGTATAACAAAACCTATGCGTGATCCACCACTTACTAAGAATAGTCCTAAGGGGTTCATACTTCTTCCACCTAGGTCAACGGGATACCAATTCAACTAGCATGCAATATAATAGACTCATAAACCTACGAACGGTACCCGAAACATCAAACTAGACATAGGCACGATAAACGGAGTCCGTTGGGACACCACGGGGAACGGGGAACATCAAACGGAGAAGCCGGGGTCCCGGGTGGGACAATTTTCCAGCGGGTAGCCGGTGGGTGGGGGCCACCCGCCGGCTGCCCGCCGGATTCTACTGTTCCGGGCAGCGGGTCGCCGGCGGGCAGCTGCCCGCCCGCCGGCCACCCGCTGCCGGGCGGTGTTTTACGGCCATGGGTAGGTGGCGGGTCCCCTACCCCCCACTGACTCTTTTCATCACTTTTCGCCCCGGGAACCGTTGTGGAACCCGAAACCATGCTTAGACACCTTTCAACGCAATTAACGACAACTCGTAGACAATTAACGGATCAAATACGAGAAACGAACGGCACATAACCTATCATGCTTTTCTAAACATAATCAACACCCAAACATGCGATTTCCCCACCCGATAATCCAAGAATAAGATCATACGATACAACCTAGGGTTCTAATCACTTTTATATCAACAAGTATACGGTTCGTCTTCTAATTGCAAGATTCGGTAAGAATAACACATAAACATCAAGAGCATCACACAATTATCAAGAACAACACATAATCATCAAGAATTCCATATAATTATCAAGATCCCCATATAGTCATCAAGAACACCATAATTATCAAGAATCTCCCAATATCAAGATTATCAGGATCCCTCATGGGATCATCACATCAACATCAATAATAATCACTACCAATCATTAAAACACAATAATAAGGGGAAACCCTAAGGGGAAATCGTAACTATAAAAATAGGTTTTGTTGAGACATGGGTTACCTCTTAGCCTTAATTAATTCCTTGGCTATGAAGGATCTTTCTTTAAGCTTCCTTGCTTTCTTGATTTCTCCTAAGGGGATTCTTGGAGCTCTTTTGGGGTGGTGGGGCGTTATTTTTGTGGGAAGTTCTAGGTGCCTCCTAAGTCCCCTATTTATATACTTAGGAGTCCTAATTAGGAACTAATATTATAGGCTCGCTAATTCTATTCCTTTTGGAACTAAGGATTGGGTTTAGGGGTTGGGTTTATATATGAGGGCCCATGGACTATGGTGGGCCTTTTTCCCTAATTAATCATTATGATTTATTCTTTCTCTTGGGCTATTGATTAATTAATTAAATGGTTTTAGGGGCCGTAACACGGGGTGTTACATTAAGATCTAACATTAAGCATACATCCAAGTACTATGAGCCTTACCAAGTCATTGAGAAGGTTGGTCCGGTAGCATAAAGGTTGGACTTGCCAGCCAGTGCACAAATTCACCCCGTATTCCATGTATCTCAGCTGAAGAAGAAGGTGGGAAACTCAGCACCATTGCAATTGGAACCCCCTGTCACAGGCCAGGAAGGTGAAGTCCTTGCTCAACCAATTGCAGCCTTGAATAAAAGGCTTGTTAAGAGGGATAATAAGGCTGTGACGCAAATCTTAGTTCAATGGGCCAATCTGCCTGAAGAAGCTGCAACCTGGGAAGATTTCTATCACATCAAGAGGCAATTTCCTGGGTTTAATCCTTGGGGTCAAGGATCTCCACAAGAAGGGGGTAATGTAACGGTTCAGGGAATTGGTTAAGGGAAATAAGAAGCAAAACGACAACGCATGACTGGGACGGTTAAGGTTGTTGAGAGTCATTGGAAGCCAGAGCCAAAACGCCATCGTTTTAATAAGTCAGCGCAGCGGTTAGAGTCGTTAGTCTCACACGACGTCGTTGTAAGGGCAGTTGTTAGAAGGGATTAAATATCCTAAAATTGTACTGAGCAGTTTAATCGTTTTGTAATGCAGAATTGTTTCTTCTTCAAATCTCTCGTCTCCCTCTCTCTCTCTCTCTCTCTCTCTCTCTCTCTCTCTCTCTCTCTCTCTCTCTCTCCTCTGTCAACCCTAGAAACCATTACAGTTTATCTACAAATTCTGAAGAAACTACAACAGCCCTATGATTATGATACCAATGTGAATGAAGAAGAATTAGCTAACAAGACTAAACAAGTTCTGGGGCCTCTCAAGTATTTCTTTGTACTAGATGATGTTTGGTGTGAAGATGCATTCAATGATATCCAGGATTCTTTTCCAAAGAGCAAAGGTAGCAGAGTCTTAGTCACGATTTGGGAGGAGAAAGTGGCGACGATTGTGAATTCCCTAGGAGAGCCTCACCGGTTGAAGTTTCTAGAGCATAAAGAAAGCTGGGAGCTACTTGAGAAGAAGGTTTTTCGTGAGGAAAGATGCCCCGATGACTTGAAAGAGTATGGTGAAGAGATAGCGAGAAAATGCGATGGACTACCACTGGTAGTAGTGATAATTGCTGGTATTCTGTTAGGCAAATCAAAAACTCGGTTTGAATGGCGCAATGTGGCTAATAGTCTCATCGATTTCCTTAGATGAAATCTAGACAGCTATGAGACGTTAATGCAGTTGAGCTATGACCATTTGCCTGTTGACTTGAAGTGTTGCTTCCTCTATTTGGGAGCCTTTCCCAATGGCAATCATATCCCCGCTGCAAAACTGATGCAGCTATGGATTGCAGAGGGGTTTGTTGAGGAAGAAGGAGTATTAACCATGGAAGTCATAGCGTGTGAAAAGTTGTGTAGTTTGGTTAGTAGGAATCTAGTGATGACAACACAGAGAAAGTCGAATGGTCAAATTAAAACTTGTTGTGTAACACCCCGTGTTACGACCTTTAATCTTGGATTAATTATTTAATTAATCCCGCTAATAATAATTAAATATGACTAATTAAGTTAAGTCCCCCTTTAATTAATTAATGGGGTCCACCATGAACCGTAGACCCTTGCCTAAATTAGAGGCTTAAGTCTATTAGGAATAAAGATAGTAAACCTTTTACCATTCAGATTGTGATTAGGATCCGCTCTAATTAATATGGACCCTTATCCCTAAAGCGAGTCCCTGAATCCTATAAGGAATAGGATTAGTAAACCCATACCATTCAGGCCCTAATTAGGAGTCTTAAATATATATATAAGGAACTTAGGAGACACCCGGAACCCCCACACGCCTAAACGCCCATCACCCCAGGAGAGCTCCAAGAATCCCCTTAGAAGAAATCAAGAAAGCAAGAAAGCTTAAAGAAAGATCCTTCATAGCCAAGGAATTAATTAAGGCTAAGAGGTAACCCATGTCTCAACAAAACCTATTTTCATAGCTATGATTTCCCCTTAGGGTTTCCCCCATATTATTGTGAATGGCGAAATTATGGTGATTATTATTGATGTTGATTTGATGATTCCATGGGGAATCTTGATAATCTTGATAATTGGGAGTTTCTTGATAATGATGATATTCTTGATGATTAATTCGGGATCCTTGATGATTATGTGTTGTTCTTGATGATTATGATGTTCTTGATGATTAATTGGCATCCTTGATGTTTATGTGTTATTCCTACCGAATCTTGCAATTAGAAGATGAATCGTATTCTTGTTGATATAAAAGTAATTAGAACCCTAGGTTGTATCGTATGTTATTATTCTTGGGTTATCGGGTGGGGAAATCACATGTTTGGGTATGGATTATGATTAGAAAAGCATGATAGGTTATGTGCCGTTCGTTTATCGTATTTGATCCGTTAATTGTCTATGTGTTGTCGTTAATTACGTTGAAAAGTGTCTAAGCATGGTTTCGGGTTCCACAACGGTTCCCGGGACGAAAACTTGATGAAAGAGTCAGTGGGGGGTAGGTGGGGGGTAGGGGACCCGCCACCTACCCACGGCCGAGAACACTGTTCCGGCAGCGGGCAGCAGGCGGGCGGGCAGCTGCCCGCCGGCGACCCGCTGCCCGTAACAGTGACTCCGGCGGGCAGCCGGCGGGTGGCCCACCACCCACCGACTACCCGCTGGAATCTTCTCCCCCTCGGGATTCCGGCTTCCCCGTTTGATGTTTCCCCGATCCCCGTGGCGTCCCAACGGACCCCGTTTGTCGTGCCTATGTCTAGTTTGATGTTTCGGGTACCGTTCGTAGGTTTATGAGTCTATTATATTGCATGCTAGTTGAATTGGTATCCCGTTGACCTAGGTGGAAGAAGTATGAACCCCTTAGGACTATTCTTAGTATGTGATGGATCACGCATAGGTTTTGTTATACGCTTTCGTCCCCTTCCCAACGTGTAATGTGGGTTGCATGTGCTTGCTATGTGTTATGTGTGCGTGTTACCCCAATTCGGTTGCGATCGGATTGGTTATCCTGAGCTGCGGTTCAGAAGCCGGCTATAGTCAGATGGGAATTCCTGGCTGTAGTCGGATGACAGTATCCTGGGCTGCGGTCCAGAAGCTGGTTGTAGTCAGATGGGAATTCCTGGCTGCAATCAGGTGACATCTTTCCTGAGCTGCGGTTCAGAGGCTGGCTGTAGTCAGATGGGAATTCCTGGCTACAGTCAGGTAACACACTCTCTTGGGCTGCGGTCCACTGTTTGGTTGCGATCAAACATTATGATGAGCTGCGGTTCATCGGTCGGTTGCGATCGACCCCTCCGTGTTGCGATACGGGGCAGGGTGCTGCGGGGCCGTGTCAGAGCTATATGCGCTGAACCTCATGTATGGGCATGCGATTGGTCCTGTGGCGCCAACAAAGTGTGTCATGTGTTGTGATATGGACGAGTTGTGATTAGGAGTGCCTTGGGGAATGTGACTATGGGATTTATATTGGGGATTGTTCATGTTGGGTTATGATTATTGTTATGCTTTGCCTTATCTGCCTTATCTGTTGTGGACTGCATATGCTCGTTATAACTGTTGCTGGCGTCTGGCCTTATCTGTCGAGTCATTCCCGGTTTTAAAGCTAGAGTTCGTAGGATATATTCTCATGCTCAAAATGGTTTTTTGTATATCTATATATATATATATATATTGCTATATGTATTGTATCTCAACGCGTTGGAGTGGGTTACCAGCATCTCTCGCTGAACAGATATATTTGGCTTTCAGGCACAGAGGATTAAAGCACCGGAGCGCGCTAGAACGGGAGCGTAGAAGTAGTATAGTTTTCCCTTTCGGCCTGCGTGCCATATTATGCATTTATGTTTCAGAGGATAGTAGTTAGACAGCCTGTGCACCTGGGTTCTCTAGCCCAGGTGTGGCATAGCACCCCGTACACTTATGTTACGCTTTGGGATTTAATGAGATGTTACCTTTATTATTAAGTTTTAAATGTCTCGAAAATTAGGGGTGTTACAGTTGGTATCAGAGCCTAAGTTTGACCCTAGGAAAAGACTCTTAAGACCGGACTTTAGGACGCTAGGCTTGAACTCTAAGTACCTAGGAACATAGGGCTCAGGAATCTTAGGACGCGCGGTGAGATTGTGAGACCCACACATAACTCCCCTACACGTTGCCCTTCCCCATTCTAAAACCCTTCCCCACTTATCACTTCACCAGAAGTGCATCGAACTCTAACTTAACATTCTTATAAACACTGACCAGAAAGACGATAGCATGGCACCAAACAGAAGGCAATCAAGGACTCCGGAACCCGCCACCAGCGACCCCTTGACCCAAACCCTACAGCAACTAACACAAGTCGCGCAGGCGTTAAGCGACGCGGCCCTTCGCAACACCAGGCCCCCGCCACCTCCATCAAACGCAAACGCAGACGTTGCCCGACAAGTTTCAAATCACCGACCACCCACGTTTTCAGGAGAAGAGGATCCCGCAGTCCTGGAAGAATGGATCCGAACCCTTGATAAGATTTTTGGGGTAGTAGAATGCCCGGAGGAACGCCGCGTAGAGATAGCCTCGTTCTACTTCGGACACGAGGCCGATCTCTGGTGGATCCACGAGGGGCCCACTTATCAACAAGAACCAGGATTCAATTGGGAGAACCTCAAGACACGGCTACGAGAGAGATTCTATCCAACCCACGTAAAAGCATCCATGTACGAGGAGTTCCTTCATCTAAAACAAGGAACGGCCACCGTCATAGAATACCATAAACGATTCCTCGAGCTGGCAGGCTTCGCGCCAGAGCTAGTCCCCACCGAGGTGACCAAGATAGAGAGATTCGTGTCAGGCCTCAACTTCGAAGCTCGAAAGGCGCTAGTGGTAAGCAGACCTCGAACCCTCAACGAGGCTTACTCCAGTGCCGCGAATCTCTACCGAATCCAGTTACTCCAACGCGGAGTTCAGGAACAAATACGAAGAAGAAACACTGGAAGTGGGGCACCGCCGGTGAAAAGAACGAGAAACGACACCGGCACAAGGTCGAACAACCCGACCAACCAAAGACCGCCCCTGGGAAACAACGAAGCTAATCCAAGAGGCTTCCCTTGCCCGAGATGCAACAAAAGCCACAGGGGCAAGGATTGCGCGGGCAACCCCTGGCGATGCTTCAATTGCGGAGAGGAAGGGCACAAGGCCTTCCAGTGCACTCAACCCCAAAGACCACGCCCCACCACCGTGGGTTAACACGGGGGCACCAGCCATCAAAGGAGTTACGGCGCCCCCGGGAAGGTATTCGTCATGAGCCAAACGCAAGCCGACCTCGGAAACGAAGAAGACCTAGAAGGGGAGAACCCAAACCCCGAAGACGAGGACCATACGGACCCCGCCGAAGAAAATCCCGGAAGCGAATTCTGTCTAGGATGAACCATCACCCCGTGTAATCATCCCCTATATCGTATCGACCACTTATTTAGTTTAAATTACTTCGGGAACGTCATGTCTACTTAGCTTAGCTACTTAGAGAGCGTCATGAATAAAGATTCATTTTTGGTTCAAATTCCAATCCCGCTACACGAGTAAAACACAAGCTACGCCACCCACTCAACCCTTCCCCACTAAAAGACGAAACAAGGAAAAGGACAAAAATCACCTCATCAAGGAATGCCTACTGTCACCATTGGGAATGGAACCTTAGACCTCTCATCTATAAGTTAAAGCCTTAACCACTAGCCCATGTGTGTTTCTTGAAACCACAAGGGAACACCCTCTTAATAAACCCCTCCAAAACCCTTAAACCCACAAAATCCCCAAATCAAAAACCCTTCTTCTTCTTCCTTTCCTCTCCTTCTTCTTCCCCACACCCTCTCCTCCTCCCTCTCGCACACCCCACTGCCCCACCATAGCAGCCACCTCCCATCACCACCGAACGGACGCCGCCACCGCCCGGCCACTCCCCGGTGACGCCGCCCCGCCTCGCCGCCGTCCGGACCAAGCCGCCGGAGAGGACCCGCGACACCGGCACCGCCCGCCTCTCGCCCGGGCACCACCCGCTGCCACGCTCCGTCCAACCCCACTCCAAGCGGCCGCCTCCCCTCGCCGAGCCCTCACCGGAGCCCAGCTCGCCGCCACCTTCCTCGCCCGCGAAGAAAAACGCGCCGCCCACCTCGCCGGCGACTCGCCGGAAACATCGCCGGAAGCCTCGCCGGAAAACCCACCGGAAAAAGTACCACCTATCACAATGCCAAAGAAACCCCTCGGAATCCGCACCCCGGAATGGAACAACGCCGATTACACCGTAATCGGAGGTAAAGCACTTGAACCCGACCAATTTTCTCCGGAATTGGTTGATATGCTTAAATACCAAGGACTTTTAGATACATATCTCACCATCAAAGGGGACACGTACCCCGAATTGGTGAAGGAGTTCTATCAACACCTTGTGGCCACCAAACGGGGTGACAAGGTAGAAATCACCACCAAAGTCCGCGGCAAGGAAATTGTGCTTTCCGAAGGCCGTTTGGCCAAGCTCTTGAAATTGACCACCACGGGTGTGTCCGACTATGACCGGAAAGGGTGGATTGACACCCAAACTACGGGATACAAGGACTATCTCGGGTACTTACTCGGGAAAGAGGACGGATTCACCTCGGCTACTCGACCCAACCGAAAGTGGCTATCGGCGGAGCAAAAGATACTAGTTATGATTATAACCGATAGCCTCTTGCCCACCAATAACAAGAGCAAGGATGTAGGGAGCTTGGAGTGCGCCTTTGCGTATCTCCTAAAACATAAAATCAAGTTCAACCTGCCGGCACTCATGTTAAAACACATAGAGTTTTGCAAAGCAAGCAACCGGCTTAGCCTACCCTACGGGATGATCCTAAGTTGGATCATGGAGAAGAAGGGGGTAGACCTAAGCCACACCGAAGTCAAGACCGCCAATGGCATGGTTTTCAATGCCCAAAACCTCCGCCGCAACGACATCTACTATACCGAGGGAGGACACTATCTCACCCTCGAAGAAATTTGCCAAAAACCCGAGGAGGAACGTAGGGAATTGGTTGATCGGTTGGACATCTCCAACAAAAAGCTCAAGCGGGCCATGCAAGATTGCGGAGGCACGGAAGAGAATGAGGAACAGGAGGAGGATGACGGGCCCGACCCAACAGTGCAACCACAATCCGGAAGGGACCCGAGAGATCAAAGCGAGAGCTCGGTCAATGAGCGCATTCTCGCACAGCTCAACCGGAAAAACCAAATCATGGAAGAAGGGTTCTCATCCTTGATTCGAACCACACGCGCACTCGATCAGAGGGTGGCAGCGATCGAGGCCGCCTTGGGCACTCGTGGGGCGCCCAGTTCCAGCGCAGGAAACCGAGGTACACCCATAACTTCTCTATCACAACGCCACCAAAAGTACAGCCTATCCCAAACTAAGACAAACGTAGGGCCACACTCCTACCCAGGAGGCCAAACTACAGGATGTCTAGGGGTGAAAGGGTGGACTATGACACTGGGCTTCGGGGACGAAGCCCCTTGTAAGGGGGAGAGAGTGTAACACCCCGTGTTACGACCTTTAATCTTGGATTAATTATTTAATTAATCCCGCTAATAATAATTAAATATGACTAATTAAGTTAAGTCCCCCTTTAATTAATTAATGGGGTCCACCATGAACCGTAGACCCTTGCCTACATTAGAGGCTTAAGTCTATTAGGAATAAAGATAGTAAACCTTTTACCATTCAGATTGTGATTAGGATCCGCTCTAATTAATATGGACCCTTATCCCTAAAGCGAGTCCCTGAATCCTATAAGGAATAGGATTAGTAAACCCATACCATTCAGGCCCTAATTAGGAGTCTTAAATATATATATAAGGAACTTAGGAGACACCCGGAACCCCCACACGCCTAAACGCCCATCACCCCAGGAGAGCTCCAAGAATCCCCTTAGAAGAAATCAAGAAAGCAAGAAAGCTTAAAGAAAGATCCTTCATAGCCAAGGAATTAATTAAGGCTAAGAGGTAACCCATGTCTCAACAAAACCTATTTTCATAGCTATGATTTCCCCTTAGGGTTTCCCCCATATTATTGTGAATGGCGAAATTATGGTGATTATTATTGATGTTGATTTGATGATTCCATGGGGAATCTTGATAATCTTGATAATTGGGAGTTTCTTGATAATGATGATATTCTTGATGATTAATTCGGGATCCTTGATGATTATGTGTTGTTCTTGATGATTATGATGTTCTTGATGATTAATTGGCATCCTTGATGTTTATGTGTTATTCCTACCGAATCTTGCAATTAGAAGATGAATCGTATTCTTGTTGATATAAAAGTAATTAGAACCCTAGGTTGTATCGTATGTTATTATTCTTGGGTTATCGGGTGGGGAAATCACATGTTTGGGTATGGATTATGATTAGAAAAGCATGATAGGTTATGTGCCGTTCGTTTATCGTATTTGATCCGTTAATTGTCTATGTGTTGTCGTTAATTACGTTGAAAAGTGTCTAAGCATGGTTTCGGGTTCCACAACGGTTCCCGGGACGAAAACTTGATGAAAGAGTCAGTGGGGGGTAGGTGGGGGGTAGGGGACCCGCCACCTACCCACGGCCGAGAACACTGTTCCGGCAGCGGGCAGCAGGCGGGCGGGCAGCTGCCCGCCGGCGACCCGCTGCCCGTAACAGTGACTCCGGCGGGCAGCCGGCGGGTGGCCCACCACCCACCGACTACCCGCTGGAATCTTCTCCCCCTCGGGATTCCGGCTTCCCCGTTTGATGTTTCCCCGATCCCCGTGGCGTCCCAACGGACCCCGTTTGTCGTGCCTATGTCTAGTTTGATGTTTCGGGTACCGTTCGTAGGTTTATGAGTCTATTATATTGCATGCTAGTTGAATTGGTATCCCGTTGACCTAGGTGGAAGAAGTATGAACCCCTTAGGACTATTCTTAGTATGTGATGGATCACGCATAGGTTTTGTTATACGCTTTCGTCCCCTTCCCAACGTGTAATGTGGGTTGCATGTGCTTGCTATGTGTTATGTGTGCGTGTTACCCCAATTCGGTTGCGATCGGATTGGTTATCCTGAGCTGCGGTTCAGAAGCCGGCTATAGTCAGATGGGAATTCCTGGCTGTAGTCGGATGACAGTATCCTGGGCTGCGGTCCAGAAGCTGGTTGTAGTCAGATGGGAATTCCTGGCTGCAATCAGGTGACATCTTTCCTGAGCTGCGGTTCAGAGGCTGGCTGTAGTCAGATGGGAATTCCTGGCTACAGTCAGGTAACACACTCTCTTGGGCTGCGGTCCACTGTTTGGTTGCGATCAAACATTATGATGAGCTGCGGTTCATCGGTCGGTTGCGATCGACCCCTCCGTGTTGCGATACGGGGCAGGGTGCTGCGGGGCCGTGTCAGAGCTATATGCGCTGACCCTCATGTATGGGCATGCGATTGGTCCTGTGGCGCCAACAAAGTGTGTCATGTGTTGTGATATGGACGAGTTGTGATTAGGAGTGCCTTGGGGAATGTGACTATGGGATTTATATTGGGGATTGTTCATGTTGGGTTATGATTATTGTTATGCTTTGCCTTATCTGCCTTATCTGTTGTGGACTGCATATGCTCGTTATAACTGTTGCTGGCGTCTGGCCTTATCTGTCGAGTCATTCCCGGTTTTAAAGCTAGAGTTCGTAGGATATATTCTCATGCTCAAAATGGTTTTTTGTATATCTATATATATATATTGCTATATGTATTGTATCTCAACGCGTTGGAGTGGGTTACCAGCATCTCTCGCTGAACAGATATATTTGGCTTTCAGGCACAGAGGATTAAAGCACCGGAGCGCGCTAGAACGGGAGCGTAGAAGTAGTATAGTTTTCCCTTTCGGCCTGCGTGCCATATTATGCATTTATGTTTCAGAGGATAGTAGTTAGACAGCCTGTGCACCTGGGTTCTCTAGCCCAGGTGTGGCATAGCACCCGTACACTTATGTTACGCTTTGGGATTTAATGAGATGTTACCTTTATTATTAAGTTTTAAATGTCTCGAAAATTAGGGGTGTTACAGTTGTGTTCATGACATGTTGCTCCAATTCTGCAAGAAGGAAGCTAAGGGCGAAGGCCTATTCAATGAAATCAATGAAATTAATGTCAGGAATCAACAGGATGTCTGTCGTCGACTAAGCGTTCACTGCCCTTTTAAGGAGTTCGTTTCTTCAAAGCAACATCCAGAACATGTCTGGTCCTTATTATGTTTTGCCTCGAATAGAGTTGAGATGCCTCCAGAAATCATTCAATCACTCCGCAAGGCCTTTCCATTGCTGAGGGTGTTGCACTTTGCACCAGATGAATCTGTCATTTTCACGCGTTGCCATAGAGACTTTTCTCGGTTATTTCATCTTAAGTACATTGCTATCTCAACTACACTCAAAGTCCTCCCTACCGAGATTGGGAACTTGCAAAATTTGCAGACTCTTATAGTTAGGACAACGGAGAATACTCTTAAAATTAAAGGTGACATATGGAGCATGTCAAGGTTAAGGCATTTTCAAACCAACTCTTCTGCCGAACTTCCTTCCCCTTCTGCTCCGAAGACTAAGGATGATCCCTTTCCAAATCAAAACTTACAAACCCTTTCCAAGGTTTCACCTTTAAGCTGCACGGCTACTGCACTTGCCAAGGTCCCAAATCTCAAGAAATTGGGCATTCGGGGGACTTTGGCTAAACTATTGGAGACAGATAAAAAGAGTGGATCTAGTTTGTTCAAAAACCTCAGAGAGTTTAAGTTGTTGGAAAATCTAAAGCTGTTGAATGACGGGGAGGAACTACAACACCTTCCTCAGAAGTATGAATTTCCAGTGAACCTAACAAAGCTGACCCTGTCAAAGACCTCTCTCCATTGGAGAGAATTGGCGGTATTGGGAACACTTGAAAAACTTGAAATCCTCAAGTTGCATGAGCATGCAGCTGTAGGAGAGTGTTGGGAGCCAATCATTGGCGGGTTTCTTTGTCTTCAGGTCCTGCATATTGAGAGGATTGACTTAAGATACTGGAAAGCTTCAAATAAACACTTCCCAGGACTCAAGAGCCTTGTTCTTAGGCACTGTGAGAAGCTCGAGGAGATCCCACCTGTCCTGGCAGATATAAGCAATCTTCAAGAGATAGACGTGAACCACACCAAGAAGGCAATCAAGTCTGCACAGAACATACTCAAGCGGAAACAACAGAAACAGGACCCAACTGAAAAATGCACCCGCAGATTCAAGCTCACTATCTACCCTCCACTGGATCCTTCTCAACAAAGCTAGCTTTGCCAGGTTAGTCTAAGTATATATATTGCTTCTCCTTTTATTACTTAATCATGTTTATATTGCATTATTTTTTCCAAGTCATCTGGGAAATCTGTTGTTACTAATTGCCTTCTGTTCTGTATATTTAATGCAGTAGTGCTAGAATTCATCAGCCCACTTTGAATTCTTGAAGTTAATTGTTACAATCAGAGCATTGAAGGGTTATGATGTTTGGGTGTTGTTGATTTATTCCTGGTTCAAATACTTCCACGCATTTGAGTGTGTGGCCGGGAAGCTTCATAGGCAATTGTTATGCCGTGCAACCGTGTGTACCATTCTTGGTACACACGGTTGAAAACGGCACCGTATAGTACTAAGGGAGTAACGGTGACGTTAGCGGCACCATTTCACTCCTCCGATCGTTTAAAAAAAGTATATATATATTATTATTATTACCATAAAGCACCACTAGGCGCCTTTTTCCACCTTTTCCAACATTTCGTCTCCAACAAGCTACAGAGCTTCTTCGCACTGTTTCAGTCTTTATCGCTCTCTCGGTCTACTCGAAGTCACGATTTTCGCCATCTTTATCTCATTGTCGCTGAGGCCGTGTTTTGTTCACCATTATCGCCATTTTCTCCGTTTTCATCCAAGCATTGTCGCATTGTCGCTATTTTCATCGCTTTCTTCCTCAGGTATAATGTATTTTTGTGATTTTTGACTGTTAACGTTCATATTCGCTATAGATTTTTGTGATTTTTTACTAGGGTTTTGCAATGCGATTTTGGATTTTTCTCAAACATAGCAATACTCTGTTTTTTTTTTGGTGTTTTTTGAAATGTTTGTGGACATATAGTGATGATATTATGTATATATAGCTTTATAAATGTGAATGTGTAGTTTAATACTTATGCACGTATGAAAATATCATTCCTGTCTTCAATTAGGGTGTTTTTGAAATGTTTGTGGATAAATAGTTGTGATATTATGTATATATAGCTTTATAATTGTGGATGTGTAGTTTAATATTTCTGCATGTATGAAAATATCATTCCTGTCTTCAATTAGGGTGTTTTTGAAATGTTTGTGGACGAATAGTTGTGATATTATGGATATATAGCTTTATAATTGTGGATTTATAGTTTAATACTTCTGCATGTATGAAAATATCATTCCTATCTTCAATTAGGGTGTTTTTGAAATGTTTGTGGACAAATAGTTGTGATATTATGTATATATAGCTTTATAATTGTGGATGTGTAGTTTAATACTTCTGCATGTATGAAAATATCATTCCTGTCTTCAATTAGGGTGTTTTTGAAATGTTTGTGGACAAATAGTTGTGATATTATGGATATATAGCTTTATAATTGTGGATTTATAGTTTAATACTTCTGCATGTATGAAAATATCATTCCTGTCTTCCATTAGGGTGTTTTTGAAATGTTTGTGGACAAATAGTTGTGATATTATGGATATATAGCTTTATAATTGTGGATTTATAGTTTAATACTTCTGCATGTATGAAAATATCATTCATGTCTTCCATTAGGGTGTTTTTGAAATGTTTGTGGACAAATAGTTGTGATATTATGTATATATAGCTTTATAATTGTGGATGTGTAGTTTAATACTTCTGCATGTATGAAAATATCATTCCTGTCTTCAATTAGGGTGTTTTTGAAATGTTTGTGGACAAATAGTTGTGATATTATGGATATATAGCTTTATAATTGTGGATTTATAGTTTAATACTTCTGCATGTATGAAAATATCATTCATGTCTTCAATTAGGGTGTTTTTGAAATGTTTGTGGACAAATAGTTGTGGATGTATAGTTTAATAATTCTTATTTACATAAATGGCACGCGAACCTGCACTGGGTGAAGCTCTTAGAGAAACAAAAAGAAGAAGAACAGGGTACCTGACAGCAGCAGTCCTAAATTCACAAGCAGCTCAGAGCTCTAATCCTACTAATGAAGAACCAGTAGCAGTCCTAAATTCAGAAGCAGCTCAGAGCTCTAATCCAACTAATGAAGAACACCCTGCTAGGCAAACAACCGTTACAGAGACTTCAACGAGAGGGCGCCAAACTTCGCGCAAAAGACGCCAAGCACCACAGACTAGAGAAAAAAGGGGAGATTAATTCAGTACGAGGATTGGGCCAAAGTTGATGTTTGATCTTGTCCAGAGGCTCTCAACACAGCAGAAACAAGCTGTGGTTGATATTGGATTTGGTGGACTTCTACATCTCCAACTCTGCACCAATAAATCAAAGTTGGTGCAATACCTGCTGGACAAATTTAATGTTTTAAGGTGTGATTTTGTATTAGAGGATGATATTCTCCACATTGAAGAGGTAGATGTTGAATACACGTTGGGAATCCCGCGAGGGCGTATGGAGGTCAATGAGGGAACAAAGATGGAAGACAACTCAACCCGTGAATACAAACTGCTGCTGACTTCATGGAGAAGGAGGTGGGGTATTGCAACAGGCTCACCAATAACAACACAGATGCCAGATGAGATTGTTAGGAGAGCTGATCATGGTGATGAGTTCAAGAGGGATTTTGTAGTCTTTGTCGTTTCCTCCATGCTTCGAGGAAACACACACGCTACTCCAAGTGCAGAATCTTAAAGTCATTGATTCATGTTGATATGATTAAAGAATACAATTGGTGCGGCTACACATACAAATCTCTCATTGACTCGATAGAGAATTAAAAGGAAGATAGAAGCAGAACCTGTTGGGGGCCAATGACAATGATATTGGTCAGTTCTTATTGTCTTTAATCTAATTGCATGAATTTTATGTAGTTGTAGATGTATAATTAACAATTTATTATGGATATATATGCATGAAGCTTGGAATATACTCAGTTTATTAAGATCCTTTATGTAGTTCTGAATTTGTAGATATATAGTTTTAAAATGAGTGAATTCCATTTTTGGTCCTACTGTTATAGGGGTGTTTCCAATTTCAGTCCACTTTAATTTTTTTTGCCACTTTACAACCACTGTTATTGAATGTGTTCCACTTTTAGTCCACCGTTAATATTTCTGTCAAGAGGCCGTATAATCAAAGGGTATTTTGGTCTCTTTATGTTTGTCTCTTCTCTTTTAATCCAGAGGCTTCGTCCTCCTCCACCGATATTCGAAGATGGCTCTTCGAACAACGAGAATGGGAAGCCAAAGCTACATCGTTTCGTTCGTTCCAACATGGGCCGGCGAGGTTTCTTAGGTTTTAGGTTTAATGTTCTCATTTCTTTAGTCAAACATAGTCTTGGATGATAAGAAAGGTCAAAATACCCATAGATTACACGGCCTCTTGATGAAAATACTAACGGTGGGACTAAAAGTGGAATACATTCAATAATAGTGGTTATAAAGTGGCAAAAAAAATTAAGGTAGACTAAAATTAGAAACGCCCCTATAACAGTAGGAGAAAAAATGGAATTCACTCTTTTAAAATTGTGGATATATAGTTATGTGATTATGGATATATATTACTCTGTGAATATATGAATGTATTACTCTGAGAACAAAAAGTTAAGAATTATGTACATATAGTAATGTATTTTAGGATATATAGTTATGATTTTATGGATATATATGAATGAAACTTGGAATATACTCAGTTTATTAAGATATGAATGTATATTTTTGAATTTGTGGATATATAGTTTTAAAATTATGGATATATAGTTATGTGATTATGGATATGTAGTACTCTGTGAATATGAATGCATTACTCTGTGACCATGCAATTAAGAATACATGGGTAAATTATTCTAAATTGATCTTTAACATAATCTTCTGTAATTTGTAGCTGTTCTACTTTGATTGAGTAGAATTCAAAGGAATGAAGGTCAACAGGACATACCCTAGCATACTTGCTTGGACGAGCACTCTTGTAAGAAAGAGAGTCAAGGCTGAAAAAAAGGCTGGGGGTTTGGAAAGGGAAAGGTTGTTCCTAGGGTTAAGAAGCCAAGGACTGCTGCTACCACCTCACTGCAACAACCTGCAAGCACTGCTGCTGCTACAACCTCATTGCCACAACCTGCATTTACTGCTGCTGCTACCACCTCACAGGCTACTACTTCTTCTACTCCTGCTACTGCAACACCGACACCACCTACAAATGAGCCACTCTCAAGTGTCGACCGGGTGACTCGTGTGCTCCAAAAGCTAGCATCAAATATTCTGGAGTTTGGTGAAGCTATGTCTGAAATTGGAAAGCAGGGCGCACCTATTGAAGTGATGAAGAAAGCATTCTCAGGGATATCAAACATGCTAGGTGCTGCAAGTGCAATTGAATCAACTTCCGTTCCAACTGAATCTCAGTTGGATGACATATTCTTTGGGAGTGAAACCTTCACAGCTGCAGTGGATTCGTTGGTGTAAGCGTTTCAGAAGACAACAAGAACCATGGAATTTGAAGCTCCATCATTAGATTTGGGAATACACAGCAATGAATCCCAACCGCAGCCACATGAGCAAGAAACAGAGCAAGTAGTTGAAGAGGAACAACCATTGGATGTTTTGGTTCAACAAATTGGAGAAGATGCAGGACTGTCAACGCCCTTGGGAGCAGAAGTAACTCCTCCACTTGTTAGAGTCCCATTTCAAAGATATGTTCATCGTGCCCCTGCTGCTGATGCTGATGTTGATGACTTTGATCGGTAAATTGACAGTTTGTTATTTACATTTAGCTTTAACGTTATGAATTTATAGTTCTAAGATTATGAATATAAAATTATGAACATTTTTACAACTGAACATATAGCTTTGGAATTGTGGATAATAAAATTATGAACATTTTATATCTGTGAATGTATAGTTCTATGATTATGGACATATAGGTTTAATATTATAGATATGAAGTTCTAACACTGTGGATATATAAACAACAGTGCCATGCAAGAAAGTGAGTCTGATGTTGAGGACGTGACTGTTAGGAAGAGACCCTAGTGACGATTCAGGAACAAACCTCTTTGTCTGAGGTCACCATACTGGACACAGAATGCAGGTTTTATACGCACTGCAACTCCACGGGAAAAAATCATCTCAAACTATGCATTCTTGAGTGTGTCTAACGAACACCCAGAAGAGTATGTTTGAACACGTATATTCATAGCAAACTTTTAATTACTTAGATAGTTCATATTATTATTATTATTGTTGTTATTATTATTATTATTATTATTATTATTATTATTTTGGTGTTGTAGTGAGTTGCTGTTCAGCTATGGTGACTACTACCTAACAAGGCGTCACTTCTCAACTTTGAGCAACGTCAAGCTGGATATAGACTTCTTGAATGTTTGGTCTTTGCGGTTAACTTTGAAGAACACAGAACGTGCTGTTGGGATACCAAAACGAGTATTCTTCACCACACTGCCACATGTAAGAGTTATTTTTGACATGCAGATGCATATTTTTAAAAATCTAGCTGTGTGGCATTATAATTCTAGATGTATAGATTTTTGGATATATAGTACTCTAAGCCTTTTGAATACTCATTTTTGCATTCTGTGTATTCAAAAACAGCTGCAGCTTGATCCATCTGATGATTGGATGAAAAGTCTCCTAGCCGAGAAAAAGATGGAAAATTTCAATGATAGATTGAATTATGAAATATCAATTTTTGGAAACCTGGAAATCAATGATGCAGACCTTGTAAGATCTATTACACACACTCAATTTAAGAATTTAATAATTTATTATGGATATATATGCATGAAGCTTGGAATATACAAAGGTTATTAAGATCCTTTATTTAGTTCTGAATTTGTGAATATATAGTTTTAAAATTGTGGATATATAGTTATGTGATTATGGATATGTAGTACTCTGTGAATATATGAACGTATTACTCTGTGAACAGACTGTTAAGAATTCTGGATATATAGTAATGTATTTTTGGATGTATAGTTATGAACTTATGGATATATATGCATGAAGCTTGGAATATACTCAGTTTATTAAGATCCTTTATAAAGTTCTGAATTTGTGGATATATAGTTTTAAAATTGTGGATATATAGTTATATGATTATGGATATATAGTACTCTGTGAAATATGAATGTATACCCATGCAGTTAATAATACATGGGTATGTAGTTGTTCAAATTTGATCTTTAACATAATCTTCTGTAATTTGAATTTATTATGTCCATAAATATTAACATCGCTATACCTTTTGTTTTGGAATTAGATATTTTTCCCAGTGCATCGCCATGCACACTACTTTGTTGTGTGCATAAATGTCAAGGAATCCAAGGTTCAAGTGATAGACAACAAGGAATTGCCTGCTGGTGTTTCAGAGCTTGATAAATATGGGGACTGTCCATATACACTGGTAGCTTATATTATATTAAAAAACTCCTTATTGTCACCTATATATAGAATTTAAAACATTATGAACATTGAGCTAATTTTTTACCAGATTGAAGCATTCAAGGCATACCTGGTAGCAGGACAATCCACCTTGACTCACAAACTGAACAGCATGCCAGTAGAGTTCCTTGCCATGGACTGGAAAAATGCTGAGAATGTCACCGACTGTGGCATATATGTAATGCGGCATATGGAGACTTACATGGGTGGAGCTCTCGAGAACTAGGATCCTGGGTTCAAGAAACATATGCGCACAAATGTAAGAGTAACATAAATATATTACATTCAAACTACATTAAAAAAAGGATAACAAAATTACAATAAACTAATTATTTATTTTTCTTAATTTACATGCTAGCTTCATTTGTCAGTTGAGGGCAAAGTATGCTGCTTGTATCATCACATCAAAACTGAACACCGTCATAAGCCAGGTCATGAAAGCTGCAAAGATTGAAGACAAGAAGAAGTAAAAGTACAAAGATTATTGAACGTTTTTTGTTATGATCAAACATTGTTTTGTAACAACTTTATTGCAATTGTTGCAATTTCTGATCTTATGAAGTTCACGGATTGTTTTGTAACAACTTTATTACAATTTTTGCAAATTCTGATCTATGAAATTCACGGAATATATAGTTCTCATATTATGGATATATAGCTTTAAGATTGTGTATATATGGATATAAAATTATTAACATTTTACATAAGTGTAAACATAAAGTTCAAATATTCATGAATTTATATTTCAAAGATTATGGACATATAGGTTTAAGATTGTGGATATATTGATATAAAGTTATGAATATTTGTTCAACTGTGAACATTACATTTTACATAAGTGTAAACATCAAGTTCAACTATTTATTAATTTATATTTATAATATTCTGGACATATAGCTTTAATATTGTGGATATATTGATATAACATTATGAACACTTTTACTAATTTGACATATAAGTCCAATAATTTGTGGTCATATAGTTCTCAGAATATGGATTTATAGCTCTAATATTATGGATATATAGCTTTAGTATTATGGATATATAGCTTTAATATTATGGATATATAGCTTTAAACCTGCAAAGCAACAAGTACTAAAATTTTGAATACACAGATCAAAAACTTGTAAATTGATATCCTCAAAACAGCTAACAACTTGTATTAACCCCAATCTCAATCTAAAACTGCATTATCATCTAAATCATTACTAAACTGAGAAAACTCCGAACTCCCAGAACTTGGATGTACAAGGTACCCATCCCTGGCAATCTCAGATAGACTTTCCAAAACCAACAACTGAACAGCACCCTTTGTACTCGAAGCAACTTTATTTGCAGCACTCCTCCTCCCCCTTGCAACACTGTACTTCTTTTCAATAACACTACTCCTCCTTACATTACGCTCACCTTTTGATCTCCGGTTTGAAGGATTTTGAATGACACCACTTGAAGATGAAACACCACACTTGTAACACCCAGAAATTTTAAAACTTTTAAGACTTATAAAATAAAGGTAAATTTTCATTAAATCCCAAAACATAACATAAGAGTACGGGGTGTTATGCCACACCTGAGCTAGAGAGCTCAGGTGCACAGGCTAACTAACTAAAATCCTCAATAATGTCAATATGTAAGCATGGCACGCAGGTCGAAAGGGAAACTATCTACTCTACGCTCCAAATCTCTAGCGCGCTCCAGTGTCTACTCATCTGTGCCTGAAAGCCAAATATATCTGTTCAGCGAGAGATGCCGGTAACCCACTCCAACGAGTTGAAATACATTATAGATAGATATATATATATATATATATATATAGATATACGAAAACCATTTTGAAGCAGGAAGATATATACTTAAGAGACACTAGTTTTAAAACCAAGAATAGACTCGACAGATAGGGGTAAGCACGTTCAACAGTTATAATCAAGCATATAAAGATACTAGCATAAATCCTATGGTCACAGATTCACTTCATCTCATTCATATCATCATTCCAATTCGTATCTCATCACACACACGCACACTTTGGTGGCGCCACAGGACCAATCGCATGCCCATACATGAGGGTCAGCGCATATAGCTTTGACACGGCCCCGCAGAACCCTGCCTCGTATCGCAATACAAAGGGGTCGATCGCAACCGACCGATGAACCGCAGCTCATCATAATGTTTGATCGCAACCAAACAGTAGACCGCATCCCAAGAGTAGTCATCTGACCGCGGCCAGGAATATGAATCGCAGCTCATGTAAAACGTTTGATTGCAACCAAAGGTGGATCGTAGCCCGAGAGTGTAATTCTGACCTTAGCCAGCTTCTGAACCGCAGCTCAGGAATAACCAATTTGATCGCAACCAAATTGGGGTATCATGCACACATAACACATAGCAAGCACATGCAACCCACATTAACACGTTGGGAAAAGGGGAGAAAACGTATAACGAAACCTATGCGTAGTCATCCACATACTAGGAATAATCCTAAGGGGTTCATATTTCCTTTACCTAGGCCAGCGGGATACCAATTCACTAGCATGCGATATATAAGACTCATTTATCCTACGAACGGTACCCGAAACATCAAACTAGAATTAGGCACGATAAACGGAGTCCGTTGGGACACCACGAGGGTCGGGGAAACATCAAACGGGGAAGTCGGAGTCCCGAGGTGGACAATTTCCAGCGGGTAGCTGGTGGGTGGAAGGCTACCCGCCGGCTGCCCGCTGCCGGCGACGCCCTTCTCGGGCAGCGGGCAGGTGGCGGGTCCCCCTACCCCCACCTACCCCCCACTGACTCTTTATCAAAATAAACGTTTCGGGATCCGTTGTGGAACCCGAAACCATGCTTAGACACTTTTAAACGCAATTGATGACACCACGTAGACAAATAACGGATCAGAAGCAAGAATCATATAGCACATATCATATCATGACTTCTAAACATAATCAACACCCGAACATGTGAAATCCCACCCAATTATATCAAGAATAACACAATACGAAATTCCCAATTTTAACCTAGGGCTCTAATCATATTCAAATCAATAAAATCATAGTTCATCTTTTAATTGCCAAAACATCAAGATTCATCAAGAACATCACATAATCATCAAGAACCTCTTATCATCATCAAGATCATCAAGATCACACATAAAATCATCTCACAATCATCAAGAACATATCATCAATATCATAAACGATTCATCAAGACACAAGTATAGAGAGGAGGCCAAAGAAGATAATTATAGCAAGGAAAATAGGTTTTGTTGAGACATGGGTTACCTCTTAGGCTTAATTAATTTTCTTGGCTATGAATGGTCTTTCTTTAAGATTCCTTCTTTCTTGATTTCTCCTAGGGGATTTCTTGGAACTTCTTGTGTGGTGAGAGATTATTGTGGTGTGGGATCTAAGTGCCTCCTAGGCCCCCTATTTATATATTTAAGAGTCCTAATTAGGGTCCAAGTGGTATGGGTTTGCTAATTCTATTTCCTATAGGACTAGGGGATTGGTTTTAGGGATAAGGGCCCATGGACCATGGTGGACCTTTCTTAATTAATTACTGGAATTTAATTCTTTTTTTTGGGTAACTGATTAAATGATTAATTGGTTTTAGGGGTCGTAACACGGGGTGTAACAACACTCTTCAATAAGCACATAGCCAATCTCAGCTTCAACCTTTTTCTTTGCATCCTCAACTGCTTCATCGCAGAACTGCCTAGTTACACTGTTATCTTGACTAGATGCAATCAATCTTTGAAATTTTCTACAAATCTCCACAACCCAAATTGAAGGAGGGACACCAGCTCTATAAAACATTGGACCAGTATTCACATCCCTACCATCAGCAACCTTTTTAGTCCACTTTTTCATGATATATTTATTAGGGATACTAGAAACACAATGTATATGAAGAATACGTAAACAATGACAACATAAAATTCTCAACTCGGAAATCAACTTGCAACTACACGAAATGTCCAAGGTTGCCAACTTAAAACTAACTTCATGCCTTATAATATCTATATCTGGACGCCATACATGATACTTGAACTGAAAACTATCATTCAACACCATTTCTTGATGACAAGCATTGCCTTTCATAAATTGTTCCTCAAACAAAAAATATATCTCAATCGTATATACCTCTCTAGCGTGTAAAAGAAGTTTCACGTGCTCCATCATCATAGTGGGTACCCCTTGAGCACAACGAAAATCTTCACCATTCTCTTTGCTTCTCCATTCAGAAATTACACTAACAAATGATGAATAAAAATCACAAAGACCCGCAGTCTTAGACAACCTTCTTGAAATCGAATGATTAGTAGTTTCACTCCTTTGCGACGATAAAATGCCCCCTGAAAAATAATCCTTGTTGAATGCTGGACACCACTTCTCCCTATAATTATACAGCTTTTGTATCCAACTATTCTTGTGACACTTATAGTTAGTCACCAACCTGAAAATGATAAGACATATGTTCAGAACTCTAATGCTATATATCCACAATTCCAATACTATAAATCCATAAATTGAATGCATATAATTCAGAGACAAACAGGAAGCTCACTGCTTCACTACTACATGTTCAGACAACTAATACTATATATCCATAATTCTAATACTATATATTCACAATTCCAATACTATAAATCCATAAATTGAATGCATGTAATTCAGAAACAATCAGAAAGTTCCATGATTTACTACTACATGTTCACATAATTCTAATACTATATATCCATAATTCTAATACTATATATTCACAATTCCAATACTATAAATCCATAAATTGAATGCATGTAATTCAGAAACAATCAGAAAATTCCATGCTTTACTACTACATGTTCACATAATTCTAATACTATACATCCATAATTCTAATACTATATATCCATAATTCTAATGCTATATATCCATAATTCTAATACTAAATATCCATAATTCATTTACTGGAATGAAAAAAAAAATAGTGGACATACCTTGTCCAATAAAATTCAAACTCAGCTTCAGTCTGTGTGTATTTCAACACACAGTTAAACATATCCAAGAAATCCTTATTATTCCTTAACGCCTTGATATGCTTCTTCGAATTCTCACCAATATGCCATATGCAAAGACGATAACGTGATGTTAGAAACACCTGACAGATAGCAGCAGCCATGGATGCACATTGATTTGTCATGATAGACTGTGGACACTTCCCATTCATAGATCTTAAAAATGCTCTAAACAACCACACAAATGATTCTATCCTCTCATTCATCAAAAAACCACATCCAAACATTACATTCATGCAGTGATGGTTCATCCCTACAAAAGGGCCACAAATCATATCATATTTATTGGTGCGATATGTTGTATCATGCACTAACAAATCCCCAAAAAACTCATAGTCTTGTTTCATCCGACCATCCCTCCAAAAAAAACTGCACAGTCTTGAATCGCAATCAACTTCAAAATTGAAGAAAAAATCAGACTCAGTCGACTGCCTCTTCCTAAATATTTCAATTAATGAGTTCGAATCTGTTCCATCCAAACGCTTTGATGTATCAGAAGCAATCGAATTATAAGCATCTCGATTAGTGAAACCAATTAATGGAGACCCCCCTACTTGATGTTTCAAAAACCTAATACCATCTGCCATTGCAACACCACTCTTCTTCAAATCTTTTAAATATAGCAGTTGATTATCACCCACATTTCTATGTGAACGGAGAAGATGACTCTTGTCTACAGCACATAACTCGTGGTTGTGCACTTTTACGTGTTTTGTAACCGTCCACAACCCATCCTCACCCACGTCAAACTGAACACATGCACCACACCCTGTCCTTATGTCAATTTTTGAATTTGCCCTAACACTAGCATTTGCCTTAACCTTAAAACCAGCTTTAGAACACATAAACATCGTCATTTGGACTGTTTTACTATATACCTTGCACCGTTGATTACCCTTCCTCACACTAAAACCAACTCTATATGCATAATTGTTATACAACTCATAAGCTTCAACCCCGTTACTTACAACAACACCAACCAAATCTTCAACTGCAAATGCAATATATAACCTCAAGTATAACAAATAATACACATTCCATTGAAAATATAATTCCTAAGTAGAGGGGGTGCGGGGAATGCCGAATAAATCCAGCCATGCTCTACAAAAGGAATAACATTTTCCATAGAAAAAGAATGAAAATATAACAATGCTGAATTATGAGCATATAAAACTACATATAAACCTGGAATTGAAGAAGAACCTTCAATGTCTAACTCTATGGGATCTGAACTTGATGAATCAACAACAACATCTTCACTGACTGCATAATGTTACAAGCCAGAACAGAGTATCAGTTTAGAAATTTGTGGATATATAGTATTAGAATTCTGGATATATAGTATTAGAATTCTGGATATATAGCTCACAATTTCTGGACATAATTATGGATATACAATCCAGAACAGAGTATCCGTTCACAAAATCCTTGATATATACTATTATAATTCTGGATATATAGCTCACAACTTCTGGTTATATAGTTCAAAAATTATGAATAAATATTTCGTTCATTCAGAAAACCATAAACACATAAACACCCAGAATTAAGAATGATCTCAGACTAGAATGACCAACATCACACTAAATATAAACACCTAAACAATATATCACACTGCAACAATCAAAATAATCGCAAACGATCACAAATCCATAAAAAACCAAATGCAAAATAACCTGGAACCGTATGCAATTCATCAACTGCTTGATCTCTCTGATCTACTGCCTCATCCATCATATGATCCATACAAGAAATCAGGAAAATGACTGCGATTGCTATTGTGATTGCGATTTCACGTATACTAAAATTAAAACGCCAAACTACCAAAATTCGCAAAACTACCAAAACTTTGAAAGCGTGCAAAAACCGCAAATACGATATGAATAACGCAGTTAATGGCCATCCAATTTTTTTTTTTTTTTTATGTTATCCATGTCATTTTTTAATAAAACGACGCTGTTTTGCAACCGTATGCACCTTGCAAGGTGCATTCGGTTGCACGGCATAATTTGCACTTCATAGGATGCTTCAGATTGTGTTTTGAAATTTTCACTTTTCATATAATGTGACGTGCGTTTGATTTCTTCTTATTTTTCTTGTCACAATAATGACTCTGATTTACTTAATATTGGTCTTTAAGTGTTGGTCGTGTTCACTTTTCACCCTTAAGCTATTATTGGCATTGCACTTTTTGTCTTTTTATTAATTTTTTGTGCTCACCTTTTATCCATAAGCTATACTAAAGTTGCAAATTCCGTACCTAATATTTTCTTAGTAAAGAGACGAAAAGTGCAATGCAAATGATAACTTAGACACGAAAAATGAGCATAACCAATTTTTTCTTTTCTTTAAGATTCAAAATTTGTGTGCAGAAATATCTTCCCATTATTTCATGTTATTTGTAGAGCATCAATCTAGACTAGAAAACCTAAAAATTTTACTCCCCTCCTCTTTGAGCAGTTTGTGTGAATTTTAATATAAGGCAGGTGCCTGATCAAACAGACCACTATCTTAATCTTGAGAGGTGATTTCGTTATAGCAATTTGCATTAGTAATACTCCGTAGTAAATAAGAATTGTATATATCATAGTGTAAACACACCCAGGCCCGGCCTTGCCCAGGGCCCACGCTTGGAAGGGGCCCCTACCCCACCCCACTATGTTTTATTTATACTATAGTTTTATTGTATATGTATTTTGTAATTTTGCATTTTCTCAATTTAACGATATTAATTAAACGACTGACGAATTTGTCTGACAGATTCAGCGATGATATCAGTCAGATAGATTAATCACTAATTAACTTGCGGAAAGAGTAAACTAAGGCAGACAGCGAAAAGAACAACACACAAGATGTTTACCCAGTTCGATACAGTATGTATCTACATCTGGGGGACGATCACATAGGCGTCCAATCCACTAACAAATAATCCAATGTACAAAGGTAGAGAACAATAATCTCACCCAAGTGCCCCACACAAGGTACGTACCCAGTCTACACTGATTTAGTGGATTGTTGAAGATGGAGAGTCGTGCATACAGAAGTCCAATGAAATCCCTTCACTTGGAGACCTAACTATGATGCAGTCCACTTCAATGACGCAGTCCAATGTTGTTCCCACAACTGTGTGATCTTAGCGTCCTTTTCGTTTAAGCAACGATATCTCTTCTCGAGTTCTTCATCATAATCAACAAGAACAAATTTTCTTGAGAAGAGTCATGATAATCAAAGATGTGATCTCTTAGTATATGTCGGAGTGTTTTTGTCTTCTCAAAATCGTAACCCTAATTCTTGATCGAATAAGAGTACTTATAGTTCCATTATAAGAACACTCTCTATAGATATCTCTTTGTTAGGAATAAAGTGTAATGGTTTTGATATGCCAAATTTGTATTTGTAGATCCCCCAAATTTATTTATAGGTCTAGTAGAGTCTTAGACCATGATCGGGAAATTATTTAAATTGGAAAAGAGAAAAATAGAGGAAGATGCATGAAAATAGAAGAAGAAGATATAAAGCCTAAAATCAAGAATTTGTCTGGAGAAAAATGACAAAGTGAAGAAGAAGATGAATGATACAATAAATCACGTCAATGCTACTCAAAGAAGATATCCCAGAAGAATTTTCGTGAAGAAAATTAATATTGGAAGAATGCATGAAATTGACTTGGAGATCAAGCATCTATGAAAAGAAAGGACTACATCAAATGTGATTAGAGATTTAATTAAAAGTTGTACAGACGAAGTGGATGATGTTTGATATATTATGCGAAATGGCTCAAGTTCGAAACTCACCATTAACAATTTTACAAAGTAAAATTTGAGAAGCCAAATTAAATTAATGTGATGGAGTTGGGCGCTAGTTTAAGCTTTGGGCGCCGATTACAAGTGGAAATTAGAGAAATGGGAATCAATGAATTGGGCGCAGAAATGGGAATCAATGAATTGAAGATGGGAGCCAGCCGATTACAAGTGGAAATTAGAGAAATGGGAATCAATGAATTGAAGATGGGAGCCAGTTTCAGAGAAATGGGAATGGAAATTAGAGAAATGGGAATCAATGAATGGAGAAATGGGAATGGAAATTAGAGAAATGGGAATCAATGAATGCTTTGGGTGGAATCAATGAAAGAAATGGGAATCAATGAATGGAGAAATGGGAATGGAAATTAGAGAAATGGGAATCAATGAATGCTTTGGGCGGAATCAATGAATTGGGCGCAGAAATGGGAATCAATGAATTGAAGATGGGAGCCAGTTTCAGAGAAATGGGAATGGAAATTAGAGAAATGGCTCCATTAGAGAAATGGGAATCAATGAATGGAGAAATGGGAATGGAAATTAGAGAAATGGGAATCAATGAATGGAACAAGTGGAAATTAGAGAAATGGGAATCAATGAATGGAACAAGTGGAAATTAGAGAAATGGGAATCAATGAATGGAAATTAGAGAAATGGAACAAGTGGAAATTAGAGAAATGGGAATCAATGAATGGAAATTAGAGAAATGGGAATCAATGAATGGAATCAATGAATTGAAGATGGGAGCCAGTTTCAGAGAAATGGGAATTGATGGGAGATGGAATCAATGAATTGAAGATGGGAGCCAGTTTCAGAGAAATGGGAAATTGAAGACAAGTTGGGATGCTTTGGGCGCCGATTACAAGTGGAAATTAGAGAAATGGGAAGAAGATGGGGGATGGAATCAATGAATTGAAGATGGGAGCCAGTTTCAGAGAAATGGGAAATTGAAGACAAGTTGGGATGCTTTGGGCGCCGATTACAAGTGGAAATTAGAGAAATGGGAAGATGGGAGCCAGTTTCAGAGAAATGGGAATCAATTCAAGATGGGAGCCAATGTAGAATTGAAATTGAAGACAAGTTGGGATGCAATTTCAAGTTGGGGAAGCGTAGAATTGAAATTGAAGACAAGTTGGGATGCAATTTCAAGTTGGGGACCGATTCAAAGAAGACATGGAGATCAAATTGAATTGAGATGAAATTCAAGACCAGGAGAAGTCTGGGAGCCAATTTCGAAGTCAAAGTCAACAATTCAAATTGAGAAGCAATTGAAAGCACCAGGAGCAGTTTGGGAGCCAATTGTAAGTCAAAGTCAATTGGGAGTCAATTACAAAGGAGAAATTCAAATTGGGTGGAAGTTCAAAGCGAGTTTGAAGTCTGAGAACACCCAGACGTGAGAATGAAGAAGATGAAGATGAACTTACAGTGAAAATATTCTCACAAGGAAAAATACTAGTTTAACTAGTATGGGATTAAATTAATGAATATTTTTAAATCCCAAAGATACAAGGACCCCTCCAGAGCTAATCAGAGAAGCCATTCTACACCAAAACTGAGACCCAGATATAAAATGATGAAGATATGAAGACTTGAAGACAGGGGGAACTCACGAACAAAAGAGCATACAAGAGAGCAAGAGCAGAAAATTCGAATCCATAAAAGGGATCGAATAGAGCAATTAAGCTTGAAAGAGCATAGAGCAAAAATCTCATTTGGTACAGAGCATACCAAAAATCTTCAAGTGAGAAGTGAGAAAAGAAAAAGAACTCAGAGAGCTTCAAAAGAGAAATATTCTGAGAGTTCTTAAACAGAGCAAAGCAGAGCAAAAATATCAAGTGCTTTACTTGATATATTCAAAGAGAGAAAACACTGAGAGCTATCAAGAGAAATCATTCCAGAGTGTTTATCTTCATCAAAGAGACCTGCGCATCATTGAAGATCATCTACAGAGTCTCAGAAGTTGGAAGCAAGACAACACCTGTTTTGGAGCAAAACAAGAGAAGGGAGGAAAGTAGCACGGAGTTGTGAAATCCTGGATTGTCACATGGAGCTGTGAGATCCGAAGCAGCAGTGTCGGAGGCACTGGGCGTGATTAGTGCGGGCTTTGTGATCAAAGCACTAGATCACGGGATACGTTTCTACCGGAGTGTGGAAGACGGGGGGAAAGTAACGCGGAGTCGTGAAATCCTGGGATAGTAGTGCGGCGACGTGAAACCCGAAGCAGCAGTGTGGTGTCACTGGGCGTGATTAGTGCGGGCTGTGTGATCAAAGCACTAGATCACGGAAATTCATTGTATCTTGGAACCAAGGAGTGGTAGATATAGTGAATTGCTCTTGGAGATAAGAGCAAGTGGAGTAGGAGGATTACACCACCTCGCGAACCACTATAATTGTCTTGTGTTCTTTACTGCTTTCTTTACTTACCGCTCTTTACATATTCGCTCTAGACGAGATATACTGCTCACACAATCTCACACACACTTTATGTTTATTTATTTCCGCTGTGCACCATACTCTAACAATCTAGTTAAGAGTTTTGGTTTATCTCTGGCTTAGCAATTGTTGTGCTGTGCGAAAAAGTTTGAAAGTCTATTCACCCCCCCCCCCTCTAGACTTTCACCTTACCTCTTTTGGGACCAACAATTGGTATCAGAGCAGGTTGTCTATTTAGGCCAAATTGCTATCTAAGCACGTGCCTAACTGGGTCAACCGTTTCTGACTGCTAGACAGATCCATTCTACAAAGTGTGTGAATTGGATTAATCTTTCATATCTCTCGTGATGATGATGAAGAAAGATTTAGCTCAAAATCTATTATTCTCACTTGATAAATTTGATGATTGGAAAGTTCGTATGCAGGTACACTTATCGGCTTTACACGATGAAATGTGGGAAGTTATTTCCACTGGCCCTATAGAAATATTAAAAATCAATACGGCGTTTGTTATATCCCCGGATGCTCCACAATACGTACAAAAGCCAAAACCGGAATGGACATCGGACGATAGAACACGGAATAATCTTGACAATATTGTCAAGGATATTCTATTCAAAGCCGTAGATGATACAATATTTCTGAAGATCCGAAAGTGTGCCACTGCCAAAGAAATATGGGAAACTCTCATCAAGATTGGCGAAGGAGATGAACAAGAAAAAGACAATAAGCTCACAATCGCCATGAAGAAGTTTGAAGATTTCAAAATGCTCTCAAATGAAAGTGTTGCAGACATGGAAGCTCGAATGATCAAAGTTCTTGGAGAGACTAGTGATCTTGGCAAAAATATTAGCCAAAAAGAAATTAATCTCAAAATCCTACGAGGCTTACCATCTGCATGGGATATGAAGGTTACGGCTATGCGCGATCACCGAGATCTAAGAAATTTGTCAACAGACAAATTATTTAGTGATCTAAAAGCATATGAGTTCGAAATGAAGGCCAAAGATGATGATGTTCATGAAGCTCGAAATGCTGCTCTAATGGCCGAACAACCGTCAACCTCCAGGTCAGTAGAAAATAATGTTGAATTTATGACTGACGAACAATTTGCTCTTTTTGTCAAAAAGTTTAGAAGGTTTATGCGAAAAGGAGACAACAAAAATTCTGCTCGTGGAAAATTCATCTCTCGCATAACACAAGAAGAAAAAGTTGAAGAAAATAAGGATTTGTGCTACAATTGCCGCAAACCCGGACATTTTAAAATAAATTGTCTGTATCCGATCGTTAGCAAGTATCAAGGAAAAAATGTTGAATCTACGCCGAACAAATCTGAAAGCAAAAGGTTCAAGCACGATAAAAGAAAAGCTCTCGTTAGCAACGAACCAAACGAAAATGATGATTCGGAGGACTCATCATCAAGCGATGAAAGTTCATGTTTGGATGATGATACGGCTCTAGTATGCAAGTTAATTGAGTTGAGTACAAGTGAAGATTGTCTTATGGCTCTTGACGCAGAGGAAGAAGAGGTAACATCTAATTCTTTCAATTCTGTTAATTCTTCTTTTTCTCGTGAATCTATTGACAATCTAATGCGAGAATGTCAAGAGATTATGCTCACTCATCCTCAACTCAAGGAGCGCAATAATATTCTAATTCTTGAAAAAGAAGAAATGAATAAAAAATTGCAAGATGCTTTACTTGAAGTGACTAAATTGAAGAATGAAAATATTCATCTTCAAGAAGAGTGTAAAGCAAGAGAGGTTAGAGAACATAATCTTAGAGCTACTATTGCTACGTTCACTAATTCGTCTAAAATTATAGATAAAATGGTGAGCATGCAAAAGCCATCAGGAGATAGAACCGGAATTGGTTATGACTCCACATGTTCTCAAACCCCTCAAAATCTGACTAATTCTACTACTACTTTAAATAATAAAATTCAAGTGGTAAAATTTGTTAAAAGTCAGAATAGCACAATGAGACAAGGACTTGGCTATCAAACAAATGCAAAGATGAATGTTGAAAGGCCGAAACAATTTAATTATACGGCAAAACAACAAAATTTCTTCAAGCAAAGATATGCCAAAGAGTCAAGTGCAAAAAGATTTCATAGAAAAGAGGGAAGCTTTTCTAGAAATAAAGTTGGGAAATTTCATCCCACTCAAAAAGATTGGTTGTGCAATAGATGTAATATTTTTTATAGGTCAAAGCAACCATTCTCTTCCCAGGTGCCAAAATATAAAAATAATTTTCAAAACCCGGCGCCAAAAATATTTTCTAAAGTGAGTTATGATTATCGTATCTCAAATGGTTACAAATCGCCTCATCTTAACTCAATAAGATCAAGGTGGGTTTGGTTACCAAAAATCACTAACAGTAAAGGACCCAAGCAAGTATGGGTACCTAAAGTTAATTAATCTTTTTTGCAGGATGTTTGGTACATCGATAGTGGTTGCTCACGTCACATGACTAGAAATAAATCATATCTAGTAAATTTCAAAGAAATCGATGGACCAAAAGTTATATTCGGAGGAAATCAAAATTATGGAATCACAAAAGGAGTTGGCACGATCAAGAAAAATGGTCTGAAGATTGAAGATGTTTCTTTTGTTGAAGGATTAAAATTTAATTTGTTGAGCACTAGTCAATTTTGTGATAAAAGCTATCTTGTAGAATTTTCTAAAGATAATTGCCTAATAAAAAATGAGCTCACAAATGAAATTATTTTATCTGGAAAATGGCGAAAGAATATGTATATTGTTGATTGGAGCACAAGCAAAGATTCAGTGTGCTTAATGATCAGAAATTCAAATGAAGCTAATTGGGAATGGCACAGAAAGCTCAACCATTTAAACTTCAAGACTATCAATCAGCTTGCAAAGAAAAATCTAGTAGAATGCTTGCCAGATATTATTTTCAAGAAGGACCAAGTGTGTGATGCATGCCAACGCGGAAAGCAAATCAAATCATCATTCAAATCAAAGACACACGAGTCAACGTCAAGACCGCTAAGCTTACTACATATGGACTTATTTGGACCGGTTGATCCAATAAGTGTAAGTGGTAAGAAATACACTCTCGCTGTTGTTGATGATTTTTCCAGGTACACTTGGACCGTGTTTCTCAAGAAGAAAAATGAAGTTGAGCAAATTATACCGAAGCTGTTGAAGCAACTACAAAATGAGAAAGAATTGCAAATATCAAAAATACGAACGGATCGCGGAACCGAGTTCGTGAATGGAGTTATACAAGCTTTTTGCAGTTCACATGGAATTTCTCATCAATTATCTGCCGCAAGAACACCGCAACAAAACGGTGTTGCCGAAAGAAGAAACCGGATGCTCAAAGAAGCCGCACGAGTGATGATTAGTGCTGCCGGTCTCCCGAAACGATATTGGACGGAAGCTATCAACACTGCTTGTTACACGCAAAATCGAAGCATGATCCATAAGCAGTACAAGAAGACGCCATATGAGCTTTATAAAGGGAGAAAACCAAATATTGGTTATTTTCATATTTTTGGATGCAAATGTTTTATTCATATTAATGATAAATTGCATCTAAAAGCTTTTGATGAGCGTGCAGATGAAGGAATTTTTCTAGGATATTCAGCTACCAGCAAGGCATTCGGAGTTTTGAATAAAAGACCAATGGTGGTTGAAGAATCCATACACGTGGTATTTGATGAAAAATCACAGATCAAAAATGATGCACTGGACGAAGAAATTGCACAAAATGGTAACAAGTGTCATATTGATTTTTGTGATACTAATGATACGTGTGAAGATGATGTTTTGCAAGGAATGGATGAGTTGGAATTTAATTCCCTAGAAAATCCCATCCCTCATCTAGAAGAAGTTGGAAATTCCTTAAATAATAATTTTCGGAGTGATGTCGCACGTGAGAATGAGGATGCAGTACAAGTTGGTGATCCAATTAGTGATCAAGTTACTGGTGAAGTTGGTGGTCAATTACAAAATGAATTAAATGTGGAAATTCGAACCAACTCTCCCAGTACACAACAAATGGATCCACCCAGTACCATGCACCCATTTGAACCAGATTTAAGATGGCTCAAAAATCACCCTCCAGAATTATTTGGGAATATTCATGAAGGCGTGAAAACAAGATCATCTACCAGCATGGAAGCATTGTTCACATGTTATCTATCTCAGATTGAACCAAAAGAAATTGACGAAGCTCTCAATGATCCGGATTGGATAAATGCTATGCAAGAGGAGCTCGATCAATTCAAAAGAAATGATGTTTGGGAACTTGTTCCAAGACCGGCGAACCACAATGTTGTAGGAACCAAATGGGTCTTCCAGAACAAAAGAAACGAAGAAGGCGTGATTGTTAGGAATAAAGCAAGGCTCGTTGCAAAAGGATACTCTCAAGAAGAAGGAATAGATTTTGATGAAACTTTTGTACCGGTGGCCCGACTTGAAGCAATCCGAATTTTCCTAGCCTACGCCGCACACAAAGATTTCACCGTTTATCAAATGGACGTGAAAAGCGCATTCTTGAATGGTCTACTCGAAGAAGAAGTTTATGTCGAACAACCCCCAGGATTTGAGCTTATGCAGAATAAATTCGAAATGAGCATGATGGGTGAATTGAATTACTTCTTGGGCTTACAAGTCAAACAACTCAAAGAAGGAGTATTCATCAATCAAGCAAAGTACACCCGCGACTTGATAAAGAAGTTTGGCCTTGATGGAAAATCATCGATCAAAATTCCAATGAGCACATCAATAAGGCTAGACAAAGATGAAGATGGAAAGGATGTCGATCAAACAAAATATAGA
This sequence comes from Ipomoea nil, assembly GCF_001879475.1. Classification (NCBI taxonomy): domain Eukaryota; kingdom Viridiplantae; phylum Streptophyta; class Magnoliopsida; order Solanales; family Convolvulaceae; genus Ipomoea; species Ipomoea nil. The sequence continues at coordinate 2,389,904 of NW_017616704.1, read as the reverse complement.
GGAATGATTGGTTCACTTTTATATCTTACTGCAAGCAGGCCGGACATTTCTTATGCTGTGGGCGTGTGTGCAAGATTCCAAGCAAATCCAAAAGAAAGCCACCTCACCGCAACAAAGAAGATCATACGATATTTGAAAGGCACAATCAATGTTGGATTATGGTATCCAAAAGGTACAGATTTTACTCTAACAGGTTTTTTAGATGCGGATTTTGCAGGTTGCAAAATAGACAGAAAAAGCACTTCCGGGACATGCCAGTTCTTGGGGGGAAGGCTTGTTTCTTGGTTCAGCAAAAAGCAAAATTCCATTGCAACTAGTACCGCCGAGGCCGAATATATTGCTGCAGGAAGTTGTTGTGCGCAAATTTTGTGGATGAAGCAACAATTGAAGGATTACGGAGTTAATAGTGATGACGTTAGTATTTATTGTGATAATACTAGTGCAATCGCTATCACTCACAATCCGGTGCTTCACTCAAGAACCAAACATATCGACATTCAACATCATTTTATAAGGGATCACGTTGAAAAGAAAAATCTGAAGATCGAATATATCCCTACGGAAAACCAAGTTGCTGATATTCTCATGAAGCCTTTATGCGAAACGAGATTTTCTACCTTAAGGCACGAGTTGGGAATGATCGAAATGAGCTAAGTATCACTGGACTTAATCTCTCTATTTAAATTGATACTTGTGCTCAAAATAAATTGTTTTATATGAATAAATTGTTTTACGTATTTGCATGTATGTTTTTATTCGAAATTTTTATATGATAAAATTGCAATATGTGTTAGGAATTTAATTGTGTATTTGCATGTATTATTTAACGTAAGATCATATGCCCTGCAAATTAATTTGATAAAATATGCAATTCGTGATTTATTTGATAAGTTGTTTAAAATTGCATGTTTTAATATGTTAATCAGTTTTTGAGTATGTGTTCACGTTTCTGTAAATTAACTAACTTGTTTGCATGAACAATTTTCTCTAAAAAGTGATTTACCATGTTTGTTTAATAATATATATGTGTTATGAGCAAACTGTGATTTAAAGTGTTAATTGTATATGTGTTTCGTGTATATGCAGTATATGTGATATAATTTGCTATAAAATGTTTTGGAAATCTAGAAGTTAGTATTTCTGTTAGTTTCTAAAATTTTTTTTTGGAATCTGATTAATGTGCTTTTTATATAAAGTTGTTTCTAATTATAATTTAGGAATATGTGTGTTAATTTTGTTAGTTTCCAAAATGTATTTAATTTTTGATTGAAAATTACCGTGTATGAGTTTAATATAATTGGTATGAGTGATTAATTATTTGTGGAGTAATTTTTGCTACTAACGAGATGTTTGAGTATTATTATGTTTGTGGTACACGAATTTGAGAAGGAAATCAGGAGATAAAGGAGGAAAATTAGAGTTTAATTGGGCATCAAACCTCCACCCATAAACTCCTACCCTTTCTAAACCTCCACCCAGCCTAAACCTCCCCCCATAATCCCCTCCTATATCAGCACCCTTCCCAACCGATTCGTTCTCTCTCAAATCGTCACCCTAATTCCTCAATTACTCTCCTAGAAACCGCTACCCATCACATCCACCGCTTTCTCGACCAATGAAAAGTCATGAAAGCATTCATCACACCTTTTGAAACCAAACGTCGGCTATATCCAGAGAAAACCTTTCAACCTCTTCATCATTAGGACACACGGTTCTAGCACCTTCCTAGGCCTATAAATTAGGACCTGAAGCAAACAAATCTGTGTGGAGATTTCTTTTGTTTGTATCTATTTTTTTTTTGCAGGCTTCGATGACTCCAAAGAATCAAGAAAAGAGAAGATCTTCCAGGAGAGTGGCCGAGCAAGCAAGACAAGCGATGCTGAGAGCTCGACGTGCTGCAAATGGAGGACATGAAGTTGGAGACACACCTAGCGATCCTCTCATCCTATTCTCTGAAGAAGAGGAAGGACAACCACCGACCAAGGATCAAGTTCAAAAAGGTCCGAAAGTCTCAGCAGTGCAGCTATGACGCTCGACGCCATCACCACTGTCCTCTCGTCCTCTAACCCGCAGCTTCAAGTGATCTGCTCAACTCTCAATGGAACCCGGATTAGTCTATACTCTAAAATCAAGCTCTCCGTCTCCACAGCATGCTGATCTTGAGACTAATCACGGCACTGGTCTCTCTGCTAATGAAGCCTGAATATGTGATGTGACCTAATCAAAAAATGTTATCTCTTTCTCTCTCCCTAAGAAGGAGATAAATAATGAAAAAGGGATGTTTTTGCTACTGGTTTTGTTTATCTCTATTTTCTCTCTGTCTCTCTCTCCTACAAAATGAAAAATCCCTACGTATATAAAAAGATCAAAAGTTTCGTAGCCAAAAAGACACACAAAAAAATATATGAATAAAAATAAAATAAAAAGGAATTAAAAAAAACTATATATTATGGCTACAAAAGGGATAAGAGAAGAAAAGAATTAAGAGGAGAAGTGTCAGTACGAGAAGAAATAAGAGAACAAGTGTCAGAAGAAAGAAGAAGAGATATACCAGTTGAAGTTACAGTAGAAGTTGCTACTGAGAGTAGACTGCAAATCACAAAGGATTTATCCAGTGTATTGCCAGTACACCATACCGAGTCTACCATACCTATTGTGGACCCTGTTCTAGAAAATGAAGATATATTTGCAGACAACTACACAAGAACAGAAGTCTTAGAAGAACAAGTTGGTGATCTCAATCAAGAAGCCGAATCACCTGAAGAAGAAGGGATGCAACTTATTGACACAGTTGTTCTCACAGATCCGAATAGAAGTCCATTCGGATCCCCTTAAAACTTTGTGCAGATGAATGATCAAGATGATGACATATTTTCATCCTTATATGCCAAAGTAGCGAATCTAGTGATGTTGTTTGTCAAACAATTGGAGAAAAGTTGGTTGAGCAAAGTCAAAAGATGGATCAACAACACACGGATATACGAGTCAATCTGAAGGAATTAATGAAGCATCAAAATATTTTGAAGACCCAGATTGACAAAGCAGAAAGAATTTTGAAAGGAGAATTGACAAAAGGCTTACTTGAAGTGATTCAGCTCATGAAGAAGGAACGAGAAGCAGCTGAAAAGATTAACAACGAACGTCACTTGAGACAGATCAAAGCAATTCAAGACCAAGAAAGCCAAATCAACAAACTTGAAGCTGAACTCGCAGTTACAACAAACAAGCTGGACAACGTACAAACCGTTTCCATTGAAACACACAACAATGTTGAAACTGTGAAGGCAAACCAAGACCGAGACTTTAAGACCCTTGCATTTTTGGTTGATAACGCCAAAAGGGGGGAAGAAATGCTCAGTCACTTGGCTTTGCAACAGCAAGAATTTATTCTTGGAAGTTAACAACAGCCAGTAATGTCTACTCAAGGTAGAGGCCGAAGCCGCGGACAATCCTCACAAGGACCATCTTAGATTGGTTTTGCTCAGTTCGCGAATCCTAGTCTTGGTACGAGTACATCGACGCGAATCCTAGTCTTGGTACGAGTACATCGAAGGTTGCTGAACAGCGTGGCTGGTTTGAATGCTCTAAGGGTACCGCCACTCAGACAACAATATGGACTAAGGAAAATCTACCAAGCATGATCAAGAAATGGCCTGCAGCCGATCAAGCCCAATGGATCTCGGAGAAGAATAAAGAAGAAGAAGGCAAAAGGAAAAGAACCGAGATGTGGTATGAACTAAGAGATTTCACCGGAAATATGGGCATGAATCTTGGAGAAGAAAAAAGCTTTGAAGAATGTGTCTTATGGTGGGAAAACGGAGTTCTTCTGGGCAACAATATCAAAGAAGCTTATGGATACTACATGGCCGGACAGCTTACAAAGAAATTTCAGAATGCAAAGTTCAAAGATGATTTCTTCAAGCTCAGAGAACATGTCAAGGAAATTTTGAAGAAAGACTCTGGTGTGAAGAAACCCAGAAGGTAATCTGAAAATTCTCTTAAGCTGATATTTTCTCTATTTTCGAACCTCTGTTGCGTTTTTTCTCAATATTCTCGAAATATATCAATAATAATTTCCCATGGTCTATTTTGAGTCTTTAATTTTATTTGTTTAATGTAATTAGACTTTCGTGAATTAAAAGACAAGAAATATGTCAAACGCACGACAAAATTAAAAATTGATGATGATCAAAATAAAAATAATTCAAGATGCGTTTAGGAGCTTGTCTAAAAATTTAATTCACAAGTTTTTTTTGATTGTGTCTAGAAAACCATTGTTAAACTCATCTTGGCTTTGTCAAATAAAATTGAGCAAAAAGATTATTTTTCAAAGACTTAAAGCCAATGACTGAGTATAGGTTTTGGCATTATCAAAAGGGGGAAAATTGTTAGGAATAAAGTGTAATGGTTTTGATATGCCAAATTTGTATTTGTAGATCACCCAATTTTATTTATAGGTCTAGTAGAGTCTTAGACCATGATCGGGAAATTATTTAAATTGGAAAAGAGAAAAACAGAGGAAGATGCATGAAAATAGAAGAAGAAGATATAAAGCCTAAAATCAAGAATTTGTCTGGAGAAAAATGACAAATTGAAGAAGAAGATGAATGATACAATAAATCACGTCAATGCTACTCAAAGAAGATATCCCAGAAGAATTTTCGTGAAGAAAATTAATATTGGAAGAATGCATGAAATTGACTTGGAGATCAAGCATCTATGAAAGGAAAGAAGTACATCAAATGTGATTGGAAATTTAATTAAAAGTTGTACGGACAAAGTGGATGATGCTTGATATATTATGCAAAATGGCTCAAGTTTGAAACTCACCATTAACAATTTTACAAAGTAAAATTTGAGAAGCCAAATTAAATTAATCTGATGGAATCAATGAATTGAAGATGGGAGCCAATTTCAATACCAGGAGAAGTCTGGGAGCCAATTTCGAAGTCAAAGTCAACAATTCAAATTGGGAAGCAATTGAAAGTCAACAATTCAAATTGGGAAGCAATTGAAAACACCAGGAGAAGTCTGGGAGCCAATTTCGAAGTCAAAGTCAACAATTCAAATTGGGAAGCAATTGAAAGTCAACAATTCAAATTGGGAAGCAATTGAAAGTCAACAATTCAAATTGGGAAGCAATTGAAAACACCAGGAGGGGAAAAGCAATTGAAAACACCAGGAGGGGAAGCAATTGAAAGCACCAGGAGCAGTTTGGGAGTCAAATTGGGAAGTCAACAATTCAAATTGGGAAGCAATTGAAAGTCAACAATTCAAATTGGGAAGCAATTGAAAGCACCAGGAGGGGAAGCAATTGAAAGCACCAGGAGCAGTTTGGGAGTCAAATTGGGAAGTCAACAATTCAAATTGGGAAGCAATTGAAAGCACCAGGAGCAGTTTGGGAGTCAAATTGGGTTAGTCAACAATTCAAATTGGGAAGCAATTGAAAGCACCAGGAGGGGAAGCAATCGAAAGCACCAGGAGCAGTTTGGGAGTCAAATTGGGTTCAAAGCCAGTTTGAAGTCTGAGAACACGGGGCCAGTTTGAAGTCTGAGAACACGGGGCCAGTTTGAAGTCTGAGAACACGGGGCCAGTTTGAAGTCTGAGAACACGGGAGTCAAATTGGGTGGAAGTTCAAAGCCAGTTTGAAGTCTGAGAACACCGAGACGTGAGAATGAAGAACATGAAGATGAACTTACAGTGAAAATATTCTCACAAGGAAAAATACTAGTTTAACTAGTATGGGATTAAATTAATGAATATTTTTAAATCCCAAAGATACAAGGACCACTCCAGAGCTGATCAGAGAAGTCATTCTACACCAAAACTGAGAACCAGATATTCTCACTCAAACGTTAAACCAGAGGAATATCATATGAAGTTTGGGAGCTCATTTACATGGAGATGAAGATCCATCAACGGCTAGCTTTTCCTTTCTGACATCTTCGCAGAAGATAAGATAAGATCTCTGACAAAAAAATACAAGATTTCAAAAATGAGAGCGTCTCTTTCCAACGGACAGATTCTCATTACCAGCTATAAAATGATGAAGATATGAAGACTTGAAGACAGGGGGAACTCACGAACAAAAGAGCATACAAGAGAGCAAGAGCAGAAAATTCGAATCCATAAAAGGGATCGAATAGAGCAATTAAGCTTGAAAGAGCATAGAGCAAAAATCTCATTTGGTACAGAGCATACCAAAAATCTTCAAGTGAGAAGTGAGAAAAGAAAAAGAACTCAGAGAGCTTCAAAAGAGAAATATTCTGAGAGTTCTTAAACAGAGCAAAGCAGAGCAAAAATATCAAGTGCTTTACTTGATATATTCAAAGAGAGAAAACACTGAGAGCTATCAAGAGAAATCATTCCAGAGTGTTTATCTTCATCAAAGAGACCTGCGCATCATTGAAGATCATCTACAGAGTCTCAGAAGTTGGAAGCAAGACAACACTTGTTTTGGAGCAAAACAAGAGAATGGAGGAAAGTAGCACGGAGCTGTGAAATCCTGGATTGTCACACGGAGCTGTGAGATCCGAAGTAGCAGTGTCGGAGGCACTGGGCGTGATTAGTGCGGGCTTTGTGATCAAAACACTAGATCACGAGATACGTTTCTACCGGAGTGTGGAAGACGTGGGGAAAGTAACGCGGAGTCGTGAAATCCTGGGATAGTAGCGCGGCGACGTGAAACCCGAAGCAGCAGTGTGGTGTCACTGGTCCTGATTAGTGCGGGCTTTGTGATCAAAGCACTAGATCACGGAAATTCATTGTATCTTAGAACCGAGAAGTGGTAGATATAGTGAATTGCTCTTGGAGATAAGAGCAAGTGGAGTAGGAGGATTACACCACCTCGCGAACCACTATAATTGTCTTGTGTTCTTTACTGCTTTCTTTACTTACCGCTCTTTACATATTCGCTCTACACGAGATATACTGCTCACACAATCTCACACACACTTTATGTTTATTTATTTCCGCTGTGCACCATACTCTAACAATCTAGTTAAGGGTTTTGGTTTATTTCTAGCTTAGCAATTGATGTGCTGTGCGAAAAAGTTTGAAAGTCTATTCACACCCCCCCCCCCCCCCCCCCTCTAGACTTTCACCGTACCTCTTTTGGGACCAACACTCTTATTGTAGATGGTATGACGATATAAGAAGAATGTAATCTTAAAGATCCGGTCCATACCTTTCCAAGACAGATACGCTGATCTTCTTTCCAAATCTGACTTCTTAAACCGCGTTCTGCAAAAAGAAAACATCTTCGTAAAACAGATCTTCAGTGTCAGTCCCTCTGTTGCTGTATCTGATCAATCAGACCTCTGTAGAACAAACCGACACCAAGCTAACCCTATCTTAGTTTGCAATAATAATACTGCCAATTATATGTTGGGGTTTTTTGAGCAATTAAAACACTAACATATTTAACATACATTAATATCACTAAAGTGTTAGTTAGTTTAACTAGTAAGATTCTTTGTTTCTATGTTAAAGGGTGTGTGGTTGAACCCTTATATGTACATTCATATTAAATTTCCACCCATTTTCACTCTCTACTATTTAGAACCCTAAACGTACATTTATATTAAATTTTCACTCTCTACTATTTAGAAGACGAATTTAGATACATAATAATGTTATTGCGTATAAGCTTTATTTGGTTTCAAATTTTTTATTCGTTTTTATAAACTATAATTGTTTATTTATGAAGGCATTGATGCAGTTATTGATTATTTTAAATTTAGGAAAACATATACAATTGTTTTCATGTGTATGTAAAATAGTTAAAAACTTTTTAATCTTATTTCAAGTTATTTGACATTAGTATTTTCATGGCCGGATTTTGGGGCGTGCAAGATGGGCAACAACACAAGGGCTCAATTTTTAGAGGACCTAATATTTACACCGTTCATACTTATTTGAAATAAAAATCATATATTTTACTGTAGAAACTGTGATTTTTGCATTCAACTGGTGTTCCGTCGTTCGTACTTATTTGAAATAAAAATCTTATATTTTACAGTATTGGTTTTAAAGGTTGCGCTCATACTTTTGATAGGGCCTCATTTATTTATAAGAATGCGGCCACTAAAAAAAAATCCCGCCTATTTTGTGACCCTTCCTTATTTAATTTTAAATTTAGTTATAAATATGTATATTAATTTCATGCAGGGCCCATTTTTGTTGTTATGTCCCGGGCCTATAAAATGATAGGATCGGCCCTGAACACACCTTCCTTTTTAATATGGGAGAAATACTACTTAGACTATGTTTAACAAACCTAGCTGAAAATATAACTGAATGTTTAGAAGGAGTTGAAAGCTAGAAAGCTATAAGTTAGGAGCTGAAAATTAAAGAACTGTTAAACTAAAATTAGCTTTTTGATAAGTTGATAAATGTAATAAGACAAAAGAGGATATCTTCATAAAATTTAAATTAGTTTGTTTACATATTCAAATTTAACATTTTGTCTTAAAAAAAATTAGCATTTTAAAATAAAATTATTAACATAATCATGATCTAGCATTCTATAATGAAAGTAGCAATATTGTTGCGAATCTCCTTCATCTAATAATAATAATAATAATAATAATAATAATAATAATAATAATAATAATAATAATAATAATAATAATAATAATAATAATAATAAAAATAATAATAATAATAGTTAATGCCACAAATGGTCCTCTGACTATTGAGATAGTACTTCTTTTAGTCTTTAACTTTCAATTCGAACAAAACACATACCTCGACTTTCATTTTTGACCATATATAGTGCTCCGTTAGTTTTTCTATTGAGTGTTAAATGTAAGGGTATTATTGTCAAATTAAATTTAAATTAGTTCTCAATTATTAAAAATAAAATCAAGTTTACCTATGTTCTTCAGTTCTCTGTTTTCAATATTTTCAATTTTCAGTCTCTAATATCTCTAATCTCAAGCCCACATCAATTTTTAATATGGTTTTATTTAAAACTGACCAGAGTGTTTGTGTTACCCGTGGTATCTAATGTCCAGAGTGTTTGTGTTGCTGGATGTTTCGTTTTGAGGACAGTAACATAAAACAGATCTTGCAACACAATTAGCTTCATTTGTAATAGGCTATCTGTTACACTATCCTTGCTTACATTGAAATAATTGTTTTTTTGCACTATAAGAATTTGATTCCTACATCTTTGAAAATTCAATGATGTGTTTTTATTGAATTAATAAATACTCCTATTTAGTTTTTTCTAAAGGATGTAGGAATCAAATTCTTATAGTGCAAAAAAACAATTATTTCAATGTAAGCAGGGATAGTGTAACAGATAGCCTACTACAAATGAAGCTAATTGTGTCGCAAGATCTGGTTTATGTTACTGCCCTTAACACGAAACATCCAGCAACACAAACACTCTGCACATTAGATACCACGAGCAACAGAAACACTCTCGTTAGTTTCAAATAAAACCATATTAAAAATTGATGTGGGCTTGAGATTAGAGATATGAGAGAATGAAAAATTGAAGATATTGAAAACAGAGAACTGAAGAACATAGGTAAACTTGATTTTATCATCAATAGTTAAGAACTAATTTAAATTTAATTTAACGATAATACCATTAAATTTAACACTCACTTAACAGAAAAACTAACGAAGGACTATTTGTGGTAAAAAATAAAAGTCGAAGTATGTATTTTGGTCGAATTGAAAGTTAAGGACTAAAAGAGGTACTACCTCAATAGTTAGAGGACCATTTGTGGTATTAACTCTAACGATGATGACTATGATGACGATGATGATGATGATGATGATGATGATGAAAGTTGCGCATAAAGGAGAAGAGAAAATGATTTTAATTGGGAAGGGTAAAGTATGTTATTTCTTTAAAATAATAAGGATAAAGATGGACAAAAATTTAGGAAGTTACTAGCTTATTTTGAAAAGCTACCTAAAGTAGCGTTTTAAAATAAGCTCTTATTTTAAGTTACGAGCTTATTTTAGAAACATTACAAAACAAAGCTTATAACTTATTAATTACTAGCTTAAGATAAGGTATAAGCTCCTAAATAAGCTCTGCCAAACAGAGCCTTAAAAGTGGGACAACCACAATTAAGTTAGTTAGACTGGTTCTAAATTAGATTCTTAGTGGGAGCAACTAACCTAGGTTCGTAAGGGTCACAAGACGAGATTTATCTCGTTTATAGTTTATCAAATTAAACGGGAATTTGAACTCATTTTGACCTGACCCAAGTCAATGGCTAATTTTTCAACCGAGTGTTTATTCTTGATTTATAAGCATAAATTGCTCAGAGGGACGCCCTCAGGGACGACCGTCCTTGAGGCAGTACGAGATGTTCCAGTGAGCACTGGGAAAAACGGATGGGCTGAGGGATGGGCGTACACGAGGCAGTATGAGTTCCTCAACTACACATTGCTTATGGACGGCCAGGCGGACGGCCGTACGTAAGGCAGTTCAAGACTCCTGAAAATTTATAAAATGAGAAAATACCAATTTTGGTCCCACTAGTATTAGCAAAATGACGATTTTGGTCCACATGTTTAATTCCTACCAATTTTCATCAACGACTATTGTTTTAGTGTTAAAATTATCACGCCGGTCACCCCTTCGTTTAAGACATGCTGAAATCTAAAAATTTCAAGGACATTTTTTTCATTTTCAACTTAAGATTCCAATTTGAGCATGAAAAAGAGATTTAAGCCCTAAGATATATCCCAATTCGCAGTTCTTCTCCTCAAATTACCTCCTCCTCAAATCAAGATAATAAGAGCAACCCTCCATCTAAGACATGCCGAAATCTAAAAATTTAAAGGGCATTTTCGTCCCTTTCAACTTAATATTCCAATTTGAGCATGAATAAAGGGATTTAAGCCCTAAGATCGATCCAAATTCGCAATTGCCCTCCTCATCGGCAAATTATATCATGCACCACGGTGCATGATCAATCATGCACTGCGTGTCCTTTTTTTAAATGAAAAGAAACGGTGTTTATTTTTCATCGTTTCGCACCCTTTTGCAAAAAGTAACCCTGTTATTCAGTGTCATTTTGTATACACTGCAGTGTTAGTTCAACACAACTACAGTTTCATTTCGATATAACTATAGTTTCATTCGATATTTATAGACTCAAATATGTGAAAATGTTATTTAATTTTATTTTATATACACTATAGTTTCATTAAAACACAACTACATGATCATTTTGATATAATTACAGCTTCATTGTACAATATACACTCAAATATGTGAAATTTTATTCAGTTTCATTTTATATACACTGCAGTTTCATTTCACTATAACTACAGTATCATTTTGATATAACTGCAGTGTCGGTTTAGATATACTGTAGTGTCATTTGGTGTTTAATAAACCAAACAAGTGGACTCCGTTAACTATAACAGCGGACCGTTTCTTTACTTAAAGAAACGGCGCCGTTTTTTACCGCGGTGCACATGCACCGCAGTCTATGATATAATGACTCCTCCTCATCCTACCTTAATTTGAGGAGGAGAACTGCGAATTGTGATAGATCTTATGGCTTCAATCCCTTTATTCATGCTCAAATTGGGATCTTAATTTGAAAAGGACGAAAATACCCTTAATAATTTCATATTTCGGCATGTCTTAAACGAATGGATGATCGACGTGATGAATTTTGGCACTAAAACAATAATCGTGGATGAAAATTGGTACTAAAACAATAATCGTGGATGAAAATTGGTAGGAATTAAACTTGTGGACCAAAATTGTCATTTTGTTAATACTCGTGGGACCAAAATAGGTATTTGTTCAATATAATAATAACTAAGCAAATACCAATTTTGGTCCCACGAGTATTAGCATAATGATAATTTTGGTCCACATGTTCAATACATACCAATTTTCATCCACGACTATTGTTTTAGTGCCAATTTTTGTCTGCGACTATTGTTTTAGTGCCAAAATTCATCACGCTGCTCACTCATTCGTTTAAGACATGCCAAAATCTAAAATTTTAAGGGTATTTTCGTCATTTTCAACTTAAGATCCCAATTTTAGCATGAATAATGCGATTTAAGTCCTAAGATCGATCTCAATTCGCAGTTCTCCTCCTCATCCTACCTTAATTTGAGGAGGAGAACTGTGAAACGAAATCGATCTTACAGCTTAAATTTCTTTATTCATTCTGAAATTTGGATCTTAATTTGAAAAAGACAAAAATACCCTTAATAATTTCATATTTCGGCATATCTGAAACGGATGGGTGATTGGTTTGATGAATTTTGGCAATAAAAAATTAGTTGTGAATGAAAATTAGTGCTAAAACAATAGTCGTGGATGCAAATTGGTAGGAATTAAACATGTGGACCAAAACTGTCATTTTGCTAATACTCGTGGGACCAAAATTAGTATTTACTCAATAATATGGGTGATCGGTGTGATGAATTTTGGCACTAAAAAGTTAGTCGTGAATGAAAATTTCTCTTAATTTGAAAAAGACAAAAATACCCTTAATAATTTCATATTTCGGCATTGTAACACCCCGAAATTTTAAAACTTTTGAAACTTATATAATAAAGGTAAATTCTCATTAAATCCCAAAATAATATATAGTAGAGTACGGGGTGTTGTGCCACACCTGGGCTAGAGAACCCAGGTGCACAGGCTAACTAACTAATATCCTCGATAATTTAAATACATAAGCATGGCACGCAGGCCGAAAGGGAAACTATCTACTCTACGCTCCAAACCTCTAGCGCGCTCCAGTGTCTACTCCTCTGTGCCTGAAAGCCAAATATATCTGTTCAGCGAGAGATGCTAGTAACCCACTCCAACGCGTTGAAATATAGTATATATATATATATATATACAAAAATCATTTCGAAGCAGGAAGACATATACTTAAGAGACACTAGTTTTAAAACCAGGAATAGACTCAACAAATAGGGATAAGTACATCAGACAACAACAATAACATCATAAGGAATACGCATTTATGGTCACAAGCCACTACTCAATTCCAATCCACATCATCATCCAATCATCATTCATATCACATAATCATCGATGGCGCCACGGGACCAATCGCATGCCCCGAACATGAGGGTTAATGCATATAGCATTAACATGGCCCCACAGCACCCTACCTCAGTACCGCGGTACGAGGGGAGTTGATCGCAACCAACCCTTTGAGAACCGCTGACGAACTCAACGTCGGACCACGATTCGACACACCGCTGACGCGCCCAGTCAGTGGATCGCGATCCCCTTTACAAGGGGGGACTTACGACCCTACACACCGTTGATGCGCACAATCGGTGGGCCGTAGCGGATCAAGCCCGACACACCGCTGAGCTAAACTCTGTCGGTGGGCAAAGATGCTCGGAGACTACGGTCCTACATACCGATGTCTCATCACTCGGTGGGTCGCAGCCAGTCGTAGCCCTACACACCGCCTGATTACTCAGGTCGGTGGACTACAACCTTCCTCGGCTTGTTGGCCCCATACCGCCTGGCGCGTCCCGGTCGGTGGGTCATATCACCGAGGCCCATGTGGACCTTCAGTCCTATACATAATCTTTATATACCTGACTGGTCTCAACCAGCCTGGTTAACAGTTGGGATGGTTCTCAACCCATTCAACTGCCCGTATAGTGGACCTCAGTCCTATATCATATTAATATCCCTGACAGATCTCAACCGGCCTGGTTAACAGTTGGGATGGTTCTCAGCCCATTCAACTGCCCGTATAGCCCAATTGATCTTAACCAAGTTGGGGTCATGTATCACGTAACACACAATAGCACATAATAACACATAATTCACATAAGGAAGGGGGGAGACATATAATTAAGCTTACATGTGATCATCCACATACTAAGAATAATTCCTAAGGGCTCATATAACTTCCATCTAGGTCCACGGGTTACCAATTCAACTAGCATGCAATTCCTAAGACTCGTTTAACCTACGAATGGTACCCGAAATTCCAAACTAGACTCAGGCACGACAAACGGGGTCCGTTGGGACACCATGGGGAACGGGGAACATCAAACGGGGAATTGGGGTGTGGACCAACGGGTAGCCGGTGGGTGGGGGTCACCCGCCTCCTGCCCGCCGTTGGGCGCTGTTCCGGGCAGTGGGTAGCCAGCGGGTAGCCGGCTGCCCGTTGCCGGGCAGCGCCATTTTGGGCAGCGGGTAGGTGGTGGGTTCCCCCACCCCCACCTACCCCCCACTGACTCATTTGTCACAAATTTTTCCCAGGATCCTTTGTGGAACCCGAAACCATGCTTAGACACTTTTAAACGCAAATAACGACATCACATAAGCAATTAATGGATCAAAAGCAAGAATCATGTAGGACTTATCCTATAAATAAACAACACCCGCTCATGCGAATTCCCACCCAAATATAAATCAAGAACGTAACAATACAAATTCCCAATCCGACCTAGGGCTCTAATCCCACCCAAATCATCAAGAACATGCTTTATCTTTAATATCAAGAAAATATCAAGATTCGTCAAGAATAATCACATCATAATCAATAATTTCCTTTTAACATCAAGATCATCAAGATTATCAAGAAAGCATATAAATCATCTTATCAATCATCAAAAATCATAACATAATTATCATAGAAGAATTCAATTGAGTCACAAGAATATAGAGGGAGGCCAAGGAAGGAGATTATAGCGAAGAAAATAGGTTTTGTTGAGACATGGGTTACCTCTTAGCCTTAATTAATTTCCTTGGCTATGAAGGGTCTTTCTTTAAGATTTCTCTTTTCTTGATTTCTCCTAAGGGAGTTCTTGGAACTTTCTTGTGTAGTGAGGGATTATTTGTGGTGTGAATTCTAGGTTCCTCATATGCCCCTATTTATATAATCGGCTACTTCTATTCCCTATGGGACTAAGGGTTGGATTTAGGGATAAGGGTCCATGGGCTTATGGTGGGCCTTTCCTAGTTAATGAGATTTTAATCTTTCTTTCTGGGTAATTAATTAATTGGTTTGCGGGCCGTAACGCGGGGTGGTACACTCTCCCCCCTTAACGGGAAGCTTCGTCCCCGAAGCTTTGATCCTTGCTGAGTAACTTCTTCCTTTATCATATGCTTTCGTCTTGGTTACCTGGTGTGAAGAGTTCAGGGTAGCGTTCTTTCATTGTGTCTTTGAGTTCCCATGTTGCTTCTTTGGCCCCATGGTTGGTCCAGAGGACTTTTACCATTTCTATGGCTCGTCGGCGAGTGGTTCTTGTCTTGGTGTCCAAGATTCTTACGGGTTTCTCTTCTTAAGCTAGTGCATCGTCAAGGTCCACGGTCTCGGGTTGTAGCATGTAGCTCGGGTCGTGTACATATTTCTTTAGTTGGGATATGTGGAATACGTTGTGTACCCGTTCCAGTTCAATGGGTAGGGCGAGGCGGTAGGCCAGGTTCCCGACTCTTTCTATGATTTCATAGGGGCCAATAAACCGGGGGCTGAGTTTTCCTTTCCTTCCGAGCCTCATTACCCCTCGTGTGGGTGAGATTCTTAACCAGACTTTGTCTCCTGTGGTGAACTCGGCTTGTTTTCTTCTCAGGTCAGCGTAGGATTTTTGGCGGTCTTGGGCGGTCTTCATTCTTTCTTGTATGTGCTTGACTTTAGCTATGGTGTCTTGTAAGTATTGGGGTCCTAGTGTTACTGGGCCGACCATGTCTTCCCAACATAGGGGGGTTCTACATTTTTGACCTTACAGAGCTTCTAGGGAGCCATGCGAATGCTCGCGTGGTAGCTGTTGTTGTAGGAGAACTCGATGAGGTCTAGATGTTCTTCCCATGTCCCTTGGAAATCTAACGTGCAGGTCCTTAGCATGTCTTCGAGGGTCTGGATTGTTCTCTCGGTCTGGCCGTTAGTAGTGGGGTGGAAGGCAGTGCTCAGATTCAGCTGTGTCCCCAGGGCTGCTTGTAGGGACTTCTAGAATTGTGAGAGGAACCTGGGATCCCTATCGGACACAATGTTTCGGGGGATCCCGTGGTATTTTACTACTCGGTTCAGGTAGGCCCGGGCTAGTTGCGTCATGGTCCATGTTTCTTTCAAAGCAATGAACCGTGCTGTTTTGGTTAGCCGGTCCACTATTACCCAGATCTTATCCTTGCCGGTTGGTGTTGTGGGTAACCCTCCGACAAAATCCATGGATATGGAGTCCCACTTTCCTTGTGGTATTTCTAGGGGCTGTACGAGTCCTTTGGGCTTCCATCGTTCGGCCTTTACCCTTTGGCAGTTCAGACATTTGCCCATGAAGTTTGCGACTTCCTTTTTCATGTTGGGCCACCAAAACATCATTTTCACATCTTGGTACAGTTTGTCGCCTCCGGGGTGCACTAAGTATGGGGAGTTATGTCATTCTCTTAGGATTTGTTGCTTCAGGTTGGGGTGCGTCGTGGGCACGCACCACCTCCCTTGATAGCGGAGGCTGCCATCTTCGCATATTTTGAAGGGTCCGTCCTTTCCCTGAGTTAGGTCGAGCCGAATTTTACTTAGTTCCGGGTCTTGATGCTTTCCGGCCTTGATTTCTTCGAATAGTGTGGGTATGACTCTGGCATTGAATAGGCGGATCTCGGAGTTGGTTCGACCTTGCTCTACCACCTCCAAGTTCATCTTCTGGAAGTCCTTGTATAGCTGGTCTGGTAAGATCCAGGTGGCGTTGAGGGAGTGGTTAGTCTTTCGGCTTAGAGCGTCTGCCACAACGTTAGCCTTGCCTTCGTGGTACTGGATATCTAGGTCGTAATCTTTTATGAGTTCCAGCCACCTTCGTTGTCGCATGTTTAGATCTTTCTGGGTGAAGATGTACTTTAGGCTTTTGTGATCCGTATAAATCTTGCATTGTACTCCGTATAGGTAATGTCTCCAAATTTTCAGGGCGAACACGATGGCAGCTAGCTCGAGGTCGTGTGTGGGGTAATTTTCTTCATGGGTTTTGAGTTGTCTAGATGCGTATGCTATTACCTTCCCCTTTTGCATCAATACGCATCCCAGCCCCCTTTTGGAGGCGTCGCTGAAGACTTCGAATCCTTCTACCCCGGAGGGGAGGGTTAGGACGGGTGCCGTGGTTAGTTTCTCTTTCAATTCTTGAAAGGCTGTGGTGCAGTTGTTGTTCCAACTAAAGGGGGTTTCCTTTTTCATGAGCTTGGTGAGAGGCTGAGCTATTTTGGTAAAATCGGGTACAAACCTCCTATAATAGCCAGCTAATCCTAGGAAGCTTCTGACCTCCGAAAGCAATTTTGGTGTGGGCCATTCCTTGACGGCGCGAATCTTGGTGGGGTCCACCTTGATTCCTTCTTTGGTTATCACGTGACCCAGGAAGGCTACGTTGTCCTTCCAGAATTCACACTTGGAGAATTTGGCGTATAGTTGGTGGTCTCTCAGGGTTTTTAGGGTTGTGCGGAGGTGCTTTTCATGTTCTTTCTCGTTTCGGGAGTATACCAGGATATCGTCGATGAATACAATGACGAAGTCATCTAGGTGGGGCCGGAATACTCGATTCATGAGGTCCATGAATATAGCGGGTGCATTGGTGAGTCCGAAGGGCATTACCGTGAATTCGTAATGGCCGTAGCGTGTTCGAAAGGCTGTTTTCTGGATATCTGGGTTGGCTACTTTTATCTGATGGTATCCGGATCTTAAATCAATTTTCGAGAACACCCCTGCTCCTTTAAGTTGGTCGAATAGGTCGTCGATTCGGGGAAGAGGGTATTTATTCTTTATTGTAACTTGGTTTAGTTCCCTGTAGTCAATGCACAGGCGTATGCTCCCATCTTTCTTTTTAACGAATAACACTGGTGCTCCCCATGGTGAGGTGCTGGGGCGGATGTATCCTTTACCTAGTAGTTCCTGAAGTTGTGTTTTCAATTCCTTCATTTCCTTTGATGCCAGCCTGTAGGGTGGTTTAGAGATTGGGGCAGCGCCTGGTATTAGGTCTATCGTGAACTCGACTTCTCTGGTTGGGGGTGCTCCGGGGATTTCGTCTGGGAAGACGTCGGTGAATTCGTTTATTACTGGGATGGTTTGGGGTTCGGCTATCTCGGTGTTGAGGTCCTTGACCGAGCATAGGAAGGCTTCGTTTCCTTGGGTTAGATATTTCTTCATTTTTATCATGTTTACTAATTTGATTTCCGGATCCTTGTGGGTTCCGTGGTAGGATACCCTTTTGCCGTTTGGTCCCCGTAAGACCACTTTTTGTTCACCGCATAAGATTTGTACCTGGAATTTCCCTAGCCAGTCCATGCCCAAAATCACTTGTACTCCGTCTAGTCTGAATTGTATTAGGTTGCTCGGGAATTCCACTCCTTTGATGGTGATTATTATGTTTTTGTACATGCGGTCACATCTTATGATTTCACCGGAGGCTACTTTGACTTGGAGTTGTACTTTGGTGCTGGTGTTAAGTCCGAGTTGAGTGGCGAATTCCGTTGCTATAAATGAGTTGGTAGCCCTGAATCAAATAGTACGGTGGCGGGGGTGGCGTGTACAAGGAAGGTTCCGGAGACTATGTTGCTATCTCCGATTTTGGCTTTGCTTATGGTAAGGATCCTTCCCTGAGTGGCCGGTGTCACGGCTTGGTGGGGTAAGGTGGCCCTGGCGGTTTTAGGCTCCCGGAGGGGGTTTGTGTGGTTCCCTTCGAGCTTTCTTTTGTGTCCCAGGTGCGTTTCCTGTGGTTCATCTGGAATTTGTTGTAGTTGGAATGCCTTGGCATAGGCTTCTTCGAGGGTTCTTGGTTCTCGTATAGTTAGGGCCTTCTGGTTTTCGGGATTGAGGCCCTTTATGAATTTCTTGATTTTGATTGTCTCTGTAGGTACTAGTTCAGGAGTGAGGCGAGCTAGCTTAAGGAACTGCTGGTAGTATTCTGTGATTGGGGTTGCTCCCTGTTTCAGGTGGAGGAATTTCTCGTATATGGTTGCTTTCAGGTGACTAGGGTAGAATTGTTCTCGTAGTCGCGTTTTTAGGGCTTCCTAATTGAACCCGGGGCTTTGTTCGCAATTGGGTTTCTCGTGGACCCACCAAGTGTCGGCCCCGTGTCTGAAGTAGAAGGAGGCCACCTCTACTAGGTGGCTTTCCGGGCATGCCGTTGCCCTGAATATTTTGTCAAAGGTTTCGATCCACTCTTCGAGAATCGTGGGATTTTCGTCTCCTGAGAAGGTGGGCGGTTGGTGTTCCGAGACTTGGCGGTGGATTTCCAAGTTTCTGTTTGGTGGTAATGGTTGGGGGACTGCATTGTTTAGTGCCAGGGCAATTTGAGCTAGACGTTGTAGATTTTAGGTCAGAAATTCTTGCGTGGGAAGTTTCGGTGTCGTTGCCTGTTTCCTCCTTGGTGCCATCCTGGGGTTCATAGGTTGATATTATTTTGCATCCTTACCTTGATGTTATGTGTGTAGAGACAGTTTATTTAAATTACGTGTGAGTTAGGGTGAGGGAAAGTGTAAGGTCTCACAGTCTCACTGCGCGTCCTATGATCCCTAAATCCTATCTTACTGAATTCCTAGTGTTTTAAGCCTATTGTTCTAAGGTCTTGGTCTTAAGAGTCTTATCCTAGGGTCAAACTTAGGCTCTGATACCAACTGTAACACCCCGAAATTTTAAAACTTTTGAAACTTATAAAATAAAGGAAAATTCTCATTAAATCCCAAAACAATATATAGTAGAGTACGGGGTGCTATGCCACACCTGGGCTAGAGAACCCAGGTGCACAGGCAAACTAACTAATATCCTCGATAATGTAAATACATAAGCATGGCACGCAGGCCGAAAGCGAAACTATCTACTCTATGCTCCAAACCTCTAGCGCGCTCCAGTGTCTACTCCTTTGTGCCTGAAAGCCAAATATATCTGTTCAGCGAGAGATGCTGGTAACCCACTCCAACGCGTTAAAATATAGTATATATAGTATATATATATATATAGTATATATATATATATATATATATATATATATATATATATATATATATACATATATGTATATATATATATATATATATATATATATATATATATATATATATATATATATATATATATATATATATATATACAAAAATCATTTCGAAGCAGGAAGACATATACTTAAGACACACTAGTTTTAAAACCAAGAATAGACTCAGCAAATAGGGATAAGTACATCAGACAACAACAATAACATCATAAGGAATACGCATTTATGGTCACAAGCCACTACTCAATTCCAATCCACATCATCATCCAATCATCATTCATATCACATAATCATCGATGGCGCCACGAGACCAATCGCATGCCCGGAACATGAGGGTTAATGCCTATAGCATTAACACGGCCTCGCAGCACCCTACCTCAGTACCGCGGTACGAGGGAAGTTGATCGCAACCAACCCTTTGAGAACCACTGACGAACTCAACGTCGGACCACGATCCGACACACCGCTGACGCGCCCAGTCGGTGGACCGCGATCCCCTTTACAAGGGGGGACTTATGACCCTACACACCGTTGATGCGCACAATCGGTGGGCCGTAGCGGATCAAGCCCGACACACTGCTTAGTTAAACTCAATCGGTGGGCAAAAATCCTCGGAGACTACGGTCCTACATACCGATGTCCCACCACTCGGTGGGTCGCAGCCAGTCGTAGCCCTACACACCGCCTGATTTCTCAGGTCGGTGGACTACAACCTTCCTCGGCTTGTTGGCCCCATACCGCCTGGCGCGTTCCGGTCGATGGGTCATATCACCGAGGCCCATGTGGACCTTCAGTCCTATACATAATCTTTATATACCTGACCGGTCTCTACCAGCCTGGTTAACAGTTGGGATGGTTCTCAGCCTATTCAACTGCCCGTATAGCCCAATTGATCTTAACCAAGTTGGGGTCATGCATCACGTAACACACAATAGCACATAATAACACATAATTCACATAGGGAAGGGGGGAGACATATAATTAAGCTTACATGTGATCATCCACATACTAAGAATAATTCCTAAGGGCTCATATAACTTCCACCTAGGTCCACGGGTTACCAATTCAACTAGCATGCAATTCTTAAGACTCGTTTAACCTACGAATGGTACCCGAAATTCCAAACTAGACTCAGGCACGACAAACGGGGTCCGTTGGGACACCATGGGGAACGGGGAACATCAAACGGGGAAGTCGGGGACCCGGGGTGGGGTGTGGACAAGCGGGTAGCCGGTGGGTGGGGTTCACCCGCCGGCTGCCCGCCGGTGGGCGCTGTTCTGGGCAGCGGGTAGCCGGCTGCCCGGTGGCTGCCCGCTGCCGGGCAGCGCCATTTTGGGCAGCGGGTAGGTGGTGGGTTCCCCCACCCCTACCTACCCCCCACTGACTCATTTGTCACAAATTTGTCCCGGGATCCTTTGTGGAACCCGAAACCATGCTTAGACACTTTTAAACGCAAATAACGACATCACATAAGAAATTAATGGATCAAAAGCAAGAATCATGTAGGACTTATCCTATATATAAACAACACCCGCTCATGCGAATTCCCACCCAAATATAAATCAAGAACGTCACAATACAAGTTCCCAATCCGACCTAGGGCTCTAATCCCACCCAAATCATCAAGAACATGCTTTATCTTTAATATCAAGAAAATATCAAGATTCGTCAAGAATCATCACATCATAATCAAGAATTTCCTTTTAACATCAAGATCATCAAGATTATCAAGAAAGCATATAAATCATCTTATCAATCATCAAGAATCATAACATAATTATCATAGAAGAATTCAATCGAGGCACAAGAATATAGAGGGAGGCCAAGGAAGGAGATTATAGCAAAGAAAATAGGTTTTGTTGAGACATGGGTTACCTCTTAGCCTTAATTAATTTCCTTGGCTATGAAGGGTCTTTCTTTAAGATTTCTCCTTTCTTGATTTCTCCTAAGGGAGTTCTTGGAACTTTCTTGTGTGGTGAGGGATTATTTGTGGTGTGAATTCTAGGTGCCTCCTATGCCCCTATTTATATAATCGGCTACTTCTATTCTCTATGGGACTAAGGGTTGGATTTAGGGATAAGTGTCCATGGGCTTATGGTGGGCCTTTCCTAGTTAATGAGATTTTAATCTTTCTTTCTGGGTAATTAATTAATTGGTTTGTAGGCCGTAACGCGGGGTGTTACAGGCATATCTGAAACGGATGAGTGATCGGTGTGACGAATTTTGGCACTAAAAAATTTGTCGTGAATGAAAATTGGTGCTAAAACAATAGTCGTGGATGTAAATTGGGATAAATTAAACATGTGGTCCCACGAGTATTAGCAAAATGACAGTTTTAGTCGACATGTTTAATTCCTACCAATTTTTATTCAGTACTATTGTTTAAGTGCCAATTTTCGTCCACGACTATTATTTTAGTGCCAAAATTTATCACGCTGGTCACTCATTCGTTTAAGACATGCCGAAAACTAAAAATTTTAAGGGTATTTTCGTCCTTTTCAACTTAAGATCCCAATTTGAGCATGAATAATGAGATTTAAGCCCTATGATTGATCCCAATTCGTAGTTCTCCTCCTCATCCTATCTTAATTTGAGAAAGAAAACTATGAATTGAGATTAATCTTACAGCTTAAATTCCTTTATTCACGCTCAAATTGGGATCTTAATTTGAAAATGACAAAAATACCCTTAATAATGTCTTATTTCGGCATATCTGTACAGATGAGCGACCGGTGTGATGAATTTTGGCACTAAAAAATTAGTTGTGGATAAAAATTGGTACTAAAACAATAGTCGTGGTTGTAAATTGGTAGGAATTAAACATGTGGACCAAAACTGTCATTTTGCTAGTACTCGTGAGACCAAAATTGGTATTTGCTCTTTATAGAATGCATTCTAAACTCTTTGATTGCTCTCTTGGTCCAAGAATTGCTCGGATCTTCCAAAAATTCGTTGAATTCCTCTGTTGTTGTGAATAATTGTACCTTAAAATAAAACCAACACAAATTAGTCATAATTCACTCAAGTCTTTAGGCAATTCACAAATAAAATGGGTTTAAGAAGGGGTAAAAATATAGACAAAAATGCATTTATCAACACACACAATATAAGAAGTCCATACTTATGCTAGTCCCAACACATGCACACTCTGCAATGAATATATGCACAAACTGATAGGGTTATGGTCTATGTATATGCACATACGTTCAAAAAATTTTACTCTCAAATCTGAGTTGTGCACACAACTCTTAATTCGAGTGCAAACACTTAAGAACTAATGTTCACACGTCTATTCTCGTTTTGATGCAAAGTCCAAACCTGAATTGCTTTTATTTTTTCTCCCTTTTCCCCTCTTATTTATTTATTCTTTCTATTATTATCACAGTATAGTTCATAAACGCAAATGAGTCAAGCACCTAGCTATTCAATCAGAAGATAATTGAATTACTCAATTATACAAGTGCACACATCGATTAATAAATGTGCGTACCCGTATATAGGTGCACATTCCAGACTTGTTTGAATTAATGTAGTGGAGACCACATAAAAGAAAAATGTACATATATGTCTTCATGAATCCACATGGTGTACACTAAAACAAGTGAGTAACACGGTGAGGTGCACACACGATTACAAAAGACATGCACATAACCAGTGTCCAAAACAACTTAGTACACCAGAGTCATATGGACATTCCGTAGTGGTAATATGCACAAACTGTACTTATCTCAACTACAAACTCTTAACCACTTATGTGCACACCCTTCTTATTGCAAGGGCACGTAGTTAAAAATAAATATGCACACGCGTACGGACAAGTCCTTACTTACACTAGGTCCACACAACCCACTACATGCACACTCTACAATACATATATGCTCAAACTAGCAGTGTTATGCTCTGTGTATAGGCACATGCGTTCAAATTTTTCAGTATCAAATTCACTTTGTGCACACAACTCTTATTTTAAGTACAAACACTTAAGAACTAATATTCACATCTCTATTCTCGTATTGATGCAAAGTTCAAACCCGAATTGAATTGTTTTGTTTTGTTTTTTTTTTTTTTTTTTTGTTTTTTTTATCCTTTTCCCCTCTTCTTTATTTATTTTATTATTATTACAGTATAGTTCATAAAAGCTAATGAGTATGCACCAAACTATTCAATTAGAACTTAATTGAATTAATCAAACTTGAGGTTAATATTTTATGATTTGTGCGTTGTAGCTCGTCAAATTATATAAATATAAATTACTTGTGACCAGTGTTGCAAAAATCGCGCCTAGACATCGCCCGGCCGCGGCGAGGAAGGCCGGAACCAGCCTCCTCTGTGGCCGGGCGGCTAGGCGGCCGCCTATACCGCCTAGCCTGCCGAATCGACAATTTTTTATTTTTATTTATTTTTAGTTTTTGTTAGGGTTTAGGTTAAAAACTTTGCGAAGGCATAACTTTTGACTCGGTTGTCCATTTTGGACATTTTTTTTTCAAAGGCAGTTTGCCCCACCAATTTCTAAAAAAAAATGCTTCTTTTTCTCTTAATTTTAGTTTTTTATGCATTTAGATGGTTTCAACAATATTTAAACAATTTTATAGGCACTTAAATAAATAGTTTGTAAGAAAAAACGATGAGAACCTTATGTTTTATTAGTGAATTTTGATAATTTTTAATTTTTAATTTTTTTTTACATTTTAAAAAAATAAAAATAAAAAAATAAAAAATCGGCGCCTAGGCGCTAGGCGCCCCCTCGGCGCCTAGGGGGTGCTTAACGTGTTTTGCAACCTTGCTTGTGACTAATTAAGGCTTATAAATATATAAATTTTTAATTGGATAAATTTTATGTTTGAATTCAAGTCATTACACGTACTCGTTTCATAATAACGACTTCTAAAATCAAGGATTAAATCAACAATAAATATTTTCTTTTATGCTGGTCAGTGGTGGATTACGTATGTAAAAACCCGTGTTACGCCTGTCAAACCCAGACTAATTGCTTAAGTAATTCCGATAAAGAATTAGTGAAAAGAATTTAATACGGTCGGGATTCCCCTAATTAATTGATACGGTCCACAAAGGATCATGGACCTTTACCCTTAATAAAATCTCAAGCCCATTAGAATAAAGAAAGAGGGTCCTTTATTAATTAAACTCTGATTGGGAATCCTAAACCTATATAAAAGGGATTAGGAAGCCTTTATAACCCTCCTCTCTCTCCACCACTCGAAATTCCCTCTCAGAATTCAGACGAAGAGTCCCCACCACCAATCCTAGAAAAGATTGTTAGTAAAAGGACCTAGAGGAAAGATCCTAGAAGTCATAAAGAGCTTAATTAAAGGTACCAGGTAACCCATGTCCTACAAAACCTATTTTCCTTGCTATCTTTTATTGATTGGCTCCGTTGACTGATTGAATGTGTGATTTTGTATGTATGTCTTGTTAGAGCTCGTCATTAAGATTTATGATATGGATTCTTTTTATTCTTGATGATCTTGATGATCTTGTGTGATGGTTGACATGTTCTTGTATTTAATTATGTTTAGAGCTTGTCCTTAGGATTTATATTGTGAATCTTGTTGTCGTGATGTTCTTGGCGTTCTTATGAGGGTTTATGCATGCTCAGGTGTTATTCAAGGCTTAGGGCTTGTCTTTACGGCTTTGCATGTAGGTTTCTTGATGTACTTGAGGTTCTTGATTCCCTTGAACCATTATGTGTTTGGTCTTGAGTCTTGGCATGTTTAGAGCTTGTGTTTAGGGTGTAATTGTGATTGGTTCTTGACTTATTCTTGGTGATCAAGTCCCTATTGTTGTTAATGTGTGATGGGAAGTGTTTGGACTTGATTTTGGGAGAGATTGATGAATTCCCGGATTGGGAAAAGTGCCAAAAAGAGCATGTTTCAGCGGGTAGTCGGTGGGGGGACGATCCCCCACCTGACCACCCACCGGTTCCGATCACCGTACCAGCGGGTGGACGACCACCTGCCAGTGTACCCGATGGTACAGCACCGCCCGCCGGCGGGAGGTTTTCCTCCCGCTGTACCGCCCGCTGGTACGGGCGGGGCGGTGTGTTGTTTTTCCCGTGTCCCGTTTGATGGTTGTGAGTCTAGTTTGATGCATTGGGTACCAAATTAGGATTTTGGAGACTTGGTTACTATATGTAGTTAAGTCGATATCCCGTTGGCCTAGGATGAGGTTTGTATGTTCCTTTGCGAGTCTTGTGGTCGTTGGGAATATAGTCTAGGTTGTTCCCCTGGGGTTGTGTGTTTGTATTGTGTCAATTGTTGATAAGAATCCGTTGTTGGTGTTCTGATAAGTCTCAAAACATACTGAATTTTAGGTAGTTTGTCTAAGGATTTGTGCACTAGTTTTAACTTAGAAATCGTGTTTTTAGAGAAAAATACCATAAAAGTACAAGTTAGCACACCTTCCCGATTACATTTTATCTATTTTCAGGTATTTATGGACAGAAAACGTGGTAAAAAGGCGAAAATAAGCAAATCCGAGGCAAGCGCGCGAACGAGGACCGAACACGCTGTGACTACGCACGAGAAGAGGGACAGAATGAGAATTAATCCCCATTCACGCCCCTCCTCACGGCGTGAGGATGCCGTGAACGGGAACTAGAAGTGGCCAAGCGAAGCAGAAAAGGAAGGCTTTTATACCCTATTCACGCCGTGAGACTATGCGTGAATAGGAGTGCGAACCAGCAAAGAATATTTAAGGCCAAAAATCAGCATTTGGAAGGGAGTTCAATTCATCTTTCAACAATTCTAGAGAGAAGTTTCTTAGAGGTAGCTTTAGATTTAGGTTAGTCTACATTTTCTCTTTTTAGGGTTTTAGCCTCAAATCTATATACTTTGGAAGGAAGATTGAAGATCTAGAGTTTCTATAGCTTTGATCTCTCATTTCTCAGCACCAATTTGAAGGGATCTAGCTTGGATTGAGTGAAATCTAAACTCTATTCTTGTTTACTTATCTTTTGCATTTCATCTATTTCCTAATTGCTTGATCTTGGTTTGTATAATGGTTGGCTAAAATTCTAGTAGTGGATTGGATCTCATTTATTTGTGCTAAATATGCATTGATCTGATCTATTTGTTTGGCTTTGTGTTGATGTCTTGTTGGATGTGGACTTTGTATTGCCTTGTATATGTGTTGTGTGGGCTCTTGCGTAAGGATTAAGATGGGTGTATTGGCAAGAGATTGTGATACATCCTAGACTTGTTCGTAAGAGTGTATTGACAAGAGATTGTGATACACTCTAGCCTTGCTAGCGGGTAGTGTGTTTGTCTTGACTTGTGCTTGAGTTTGTGCACCACATGAATGAGTTTTGAGAAGTGTGTATTGGCAAGAGATTGCGATACATTCTAAGCCTTTCCACTTGCATTTCCCACCCTCAGATCCGAGAGGATAAGGCCCGGAATGAGATGTAGACAAAGTGTTTGTTGAAATGCTCATAAGGAACATGGTCACGGAACGGTGGTTCCACACCTATGAAAGACCTACTAACCGAGCGGTGAACGGCATTGGAACTCATCTCGCTTGACTAGATCAATACTAGCCCAGATTCACCTCACACGCACAAAGGAATGAGAATTCCAATCCACTCCGTTTTCTATTTTATAGTTCCTTTTATTTCCTTTCTTATTCTCTTTGTTATGTTCTTCACTTACACTCTCTTGCACACATGTTCTCATCACTCCTTGCACCTAGTTTCTCTTGAAATGCACTGTGACACTTGAATGTCTTGCACTCTTTTTACTCCGACTTGCTATCCTTGAGTACGACACTCGGGGTGGTTCTCACTCCATGTTTTAACTCTTTCCACTTCTTTCCATACACAACCCGTGCACATCGAATCTTTTGACGACGCTATCCTAAAAGAGAACGGTAAATGAAAAGAGTCCGGTCAAAATGGCGCTGTTGCCGGGGATGGCAATAGGTGCTAAGTAGAGTGTGCTTACTATGACAATCTAGGAGTGTGTTGATAAGAGTTCTAGGTTGCCGGTTTTATTTACTTGCTATCCATTGTGAACATTTGTGCTATCTAGTGAAATCATCTTGTTTTTAATTTCAGCTTTTTGTAATTTTTTTTTGACTTTACTTCTTCTCTTCTTGCAAATTGAATTGAATTGCATATCAAGCTAACTTGCAACTACTTTTAGCTGCAAAGTCTTTCCTTTGTCTTGTGCTTTGATGCTAGATTAATCTTTGAAAATACTCTCAATTGTATGATTTGTATGATCAATCCTTTGAACCCTTCAATTTCCAACCATTCTATTATACCCACCAAAATGCCCCATCTTACAATCCCCATAAGCAAAAACAACATTATAATCCACCACCTTCCAAAGAAAATTCCCATGAGCCACAAATGGGACACTATAATGCCCAAATTTTCGATCCCTACGGCTCTGGAGGGTGTAGAAATTTTAGAAAGACAAATACACCACCACCTCAACAAAGATACACCTACAATGATCCCCCAGAAAGCTACCAAGAGCCATCTTATGATTTTGATTTTGAGCAGTCACGCAATTGGACCCAAACACTTCAAAGAGAAGTCCCTCATGATTACTCGGGTGGATACCAAATACCAAGGTATTACCGGGATGATTATGATGAGAGATATCAAGATCGAGGATGCTATTCTAATATGTTCCGGGAAGAAAGAGGGTACAATTCTCATGAAGCTCACCATTCCCAATCCTATCCCTCTAACCAATATGAACAAGATAATGACTACTTCCAACCAAGAGGCCATGATAACTTCCAATCCTATACCCCCACCCAACCCAAGCATACCCTCCACCATCTTACATTCCCGACATACCCTCCGCCAAAGAAGCGGCCCAGGAAGACACGATCAAGGGAGTGACAAAAGAAGTGATGGAGGAAACCTCGAATTCGTTTAAGAAGATGGGGGAGACTCTTAGCTTCTTAATAGAGGAGCTCACAAAGAAAAGGGAGATGGAGGCCTGAGCTAATGGGGGAGTGTTGATACACCCCCGGAACCCAATGAGGCCAAGATTAATCCCTTGCTAGATGACACCCCTGTACTTGAAGAGATTCCAAGTCGTGAATTAGAAAATCTACAAAGGGTGGATGAGGCTAGTGAGAGTGAGGGTGACATAGAAGTAGTGTGGGAAGATGAAAGGCCAATCGATGACATGACTTGTGGTAACAATTCTAACTCTACTTGTGTCATGATATTTGCAAATTCCTGTGCTAAATTGTGTAATGAAAATATTTCTTTGCATATGAGTAGAGAAAACTCCCGTGAATCATGTAATGACCTTGCGAAAATGTGTGATAATGATTGTCTTAACTCTACGGAGGATGACTCTATTGATAGTATGACTTTTTATTCTTGTGATGATTTGCATAATGATTGTGAAGGGAATGATGGTGATGATGCGGGGTGTGTAGGCGAACATGAAGAGGGTAGTTTGAATATGCCTAATGTTGTCACTTTTGGAAACATTACCTATGTTGAGGGGATAGACTTTTATGTTGAAGAGATTGGAAAAGAGGGGAATATAAGGATAGAAAGGATTGAAAAAGAGAGGCAAAAAGAAGAAAGGAAAGAATAGAAGGAAGAGAATTTAGGTGTCATGTTCCTCAGGCTTGAAGTTAGAAACATCTTTGTAGGAATTGCACACCATTTGAGCTTAAAAGTATTCGAGAGTGCCCGACACTTAGGGGCATATCTTAAATCCAAAGTAGTTGGGACGCATGGTGCGGTCCCAATACTTGTTTGCTTCGACGCATAACCCGTGTTCCGTCGGCTGACGACGTTAAACGTAGCGCTTCTTGGGAGGTAACCCAAGCTTTTACTTTTACTTTTATTGCATCTTTTATTTTAGTTTTATGCTTTTAATAAGTGTTTAAACTCTTCCTTGTCTATCTTTTGAGCCTATCTGTCTGTATGTCCGGTTATGTGCTTAACAGGAAACAGTAAGGATGCTGCGTCATCCTTACACATTTCATGTAACTGCTTTGAACTTTTACCACTAACAATTTCATTGCTTATCTGTTGTCCATAAAAAGGTTGGGGGAAAGGATTCTTAAAATGACAAGATTGAGGAAAGGGAGTTTCGTTTTCTAATCCTTCTCTTACGAAGAAGGGAGTTTCGTTTTCTAATCCTTTACTTTCCCCCAGTTTTTGCTTTTAAAGTGTGGAAAGGTACTTTCCTGTGCTTAATCTTGTTTAGACTTTATCTCTTGAATGCTTTGTTGTCCCTTTTAGTCCGATTGCCTATTCCTAAAGTGTGGAAAGGGACAACCTCCTTAGGCTAGTTTTTGGGTGTTGATTGAAAAGTTAGGAGCACCCCACACTACACTTCTAAAGTGTGGAAAGGGAAACGATGTTTCACTTTCCTGCTCTTGTTCACACCCGTGCGTCCACGGTAAAGAAAATCGAGGACAATGTTGTTCTAAAGTGTGGAAAGGGACGCACTCTTGTGCTTTAATTTCGAAAATTTTTGGCGTACCAATTTGTGAATATTAGAATGTGCATATGACTAGGAAAGGAATAGAATTGGTTGCATTATTTTGAAAATGTGTTTTATGGTGCCTGAGTCAGCTAAATTTTTGGAATATCTTTGAAAATTCTTTCCTCTTACACCTCAGGATTGTATAGAACCCAACTAGGTTTACTTTGGTTGCATGCTTGTTTGATTGTTCACCTCCTATTTTGCTTAGACCTTAGTAAACGATCTCTCGAAATGAGAGTGTGCACTTTCTAACCGTAGAAAGATAATGAGCAAGGTCGGAAATGAACAAATCTTTTGGTGAGGTAGGGAGCAAAAGGTGAGACTTGTGATAAAAAAAAATGAAAAAAAATCCCAAATGAAAAAGTATGAGTGATAGAGGAAGGGGATTACAAGAGAAAAAGGCAAGACCAAGAATGGTTGCCCATCGAAAAATAATAATGAAAAATATATGAGTGAAAAGAGGGAGCCATTGCTTATGTCGGGATCACAAAAGGTTCCTCCGGGCCAAAACATAGAGACCTATGCCGAGGGGAATCGATCTTTGGCATAAGGGTGGAGGAAGGTGAGAACCAGCGCTTAAGTCGAGACCATTAAAAGTCTCCCTGGGTTAAAACACATAGCTCTGTGCCGGAGGAAACTGGACTTTGGCTTAAGGTTGGTGAGTGGTCCATACCAAACCTCTCACTTACTTTCTGTACAGGACCTTGGCGATTTAAGGTTGGATGGCGGTTGGGTTGTGCACATCGTTCCCACTATAGTGTGGCTCGGGTATAGGCCTTTGTAAAAGAAGAGGTGAATTCCCCACTTTGGATTGCATGCTTGACTAAATGGTGTATAGAGTGAGTCAGCCCGTTTTGTTTAAATGTTTTTACCTTCTTAAGGGGACAATTTTCTTAAATATTCCAAGAGTTTTTGACTGGTGCATGATTTACACATTTTTGAAATAATTCAAGGGATTCCATTCTTATACTTGTCTAGCACTTGTTCTTTAAAGAAAACACTTGGTGCACCAAAAGTTTTTGCCGAAACGTATATTTTGAGCTTACAAGTTCTTAAGTGTGAAATTGCTTGGGGACAAGCAAGCTAAAGTGTGGAAACTTGTGATAAGTCTCAAAACATACTGAATTTCAGGTAGTTTTTCTAAGGATTTGTGCACTAGTTTTAACTTAGAAGTCGTGTTTTTAGAGCAAAATACCCTAAAAGTACAACTTAGCATAGAAAATACCTTCCCGATTACAACTTTTCAGGTATTTATGGATAGAAAACGTGGTAAAAAGGCGGAAATAAGCAAATCCGAGGCAAGCGCACGAATGAGGACCGAACACGCCGGGACTACGCACGAGAAGAGGGACGGAATGGGATATAATCCCCATTCACGGCCCTCCTCACGTCGTGAGGTTGCCGTGAACGGGAACTAGAAGTGGCCAAGCGAAGCGGAATAGGAGTGTATCTATATAAATGATATTTATACTTATTGAGCTTCGATTACCGTATTGCATATGTTTTACAAATGATTACCTGTGAAGTAAAGTATCCATTTTTGCTATTTGAGTACTTAGCTTGAAAGTATTGATTTGCGTTGCACTTATCTCTTTCACATGTTATTGATCTTGAAGCATCCTAGTATACTTATGAAGGTCATTGGCATCCTTGCATACATGTCGCATCATAGGTACTGTTAAATTGCTATAAGCATGTGCATGGATTGCGGGTATATATATGTAAGCATATGTATGTAAGTTTAGATGCTTATATGTGAACTATCCATACTTGTAATACATTGATTGACCGTTGTGCCTATCCATGAACTTATGTGAAATACGTGTGGCTGTCAAACCATTTTCCAAAAATCTATATCTATATTATGTTACAGGGTTGAGTAGTCTTATACTTAGCATTGTTACGCTAACGGGGTATTTTCCTATGTTTTCTTATAACCCTTTTCAGGTTGACTTGATGCATGATGAGAGCACACTTATCGAGGTTGTAGTGTGTAGCTCTAGATTTGTTATTCTGGTTGTTAGCCTTAGTAATCCTTCATGTAACACCCCGTGTTACGGCCTTCAATCCCGGATTAATTATTTAATTAATTCCGTTAATAATAATTAAAAAGGATTTAATTTGGTTAGGATTTCCTTTAATTAATTAATGTGGTCCACCATGGATTGTGGACCCTTGCCTAAACTAGAGTCTTAAGCCTATTAGGAATAAAGAGAGTAAACCTTTTACTAGTCAGATCCTAATTAGGAATCCTAGACCTATATGTATATTAGGAATAAAGAAAGTAGGCCTTTATTATTCAGATTATGATGAGGATTCCAGATTCTATAAATAAGGGATTAGAAAGCAATCAGAACCCTTACTACCCATAGTTATATTACACACAAATATTCTCGGGAGATTCCCCACCACCAAGCCTAGGGAGATCAATCAGATGGAAATCATAGAGAAGAATCTTAATTGCCAAGGGAGGATAAATTAAGGCTAAGAGGTAACCCATGTCTCAACAAAACCTATTTTCCTTGTTATAATCATCTTCTTTGGCTCCTTCTCTATGCTTGCGTCTTGATAAATCTTTTATGATGATTATGATATGATCTTGATGTTGATAAGATGGTCTTACGTGTTGATCTTGATAATCTTGATGATTATAAGAGGATCTTGATAATTGTGTGTTGATTCTTGATAAATCTTGATGTTCTTGATTTTAAAGATAAAGTGTGATTTTGTGATTTAAATATGATTAGAGCCCTAGGTTGAATCAGAATTTCGTATTGTGATATTCTTGGTACATTTGGGTGGGAATTCGCATGTTCGGGTGTTGATTATTTTTAGAAGTCATGTTAGGATATGTTCAATGTGATTCTTGATTTTGACCCGTTATTTGACTACGTGGTGTTGTTGTTTGCGTTTAAAAGTGTCTAAACATGGTTTCGGGTTCCACGAAAGATCCCGGGACCAAAGTATTGCAAAAGAGTCAGTGGGGAGGGGTAGGGGAACCCGCCACCTACCCGCTGCCCCTAAGGGCGTCGCCGGTAGCGGGCAACCGGCGGGCAGGCGACTGCCTGCCGGGCACCCGCTGCCCATTATCTCGCCGCTGGCTGGCAGCCGGCGGGTGGTCCTCCACCCGCCGGCCACCCGCTGGAAATTCCCAAGTGGGAAGGTGGTTTTCCCCGTTTGATGTTTCTCCGACCCTCGTGGTGTCCCAACAGACTCCGTTTATCGTGCCTGAGTCTAGTTTGATGTTTCGGGTACCATTCGTAGGATAAAAGAGTCTTATGTATTGCATGCTAGTTAAATTGGTATCCCATTGACCTACGAGAAAGATGTATGAACCCCTTAGGATTATTCCTAGTATGTGGATGACCACGCATAAGTTTATTTATACGTTTTCTCCCCTTCCCAATGTGCTACTGTGGGTTGCATGTGCTTGCTATGTGTTATGTATGCATGATACCCCAATTTGGTTGCGATCAAATTGGCTATACGAGCAGTTGGATGGGTTGAGAACCACACCAACTGTTAACCAGGACGGTTGCGATCGGTCAGGTATATAAATATTATATAGGGCTGCGGTCCACCGTTTGGTTGCGATTAAATGTTTTACATGAGTTGCGGTTCATAATCTTGTTGCGATAAGAAATACACTTTCGGGCTGCGGTCCACTGTTTGCTTGCGATCAAACATTATGATGAGCTGCGGTTCATCGGTCGGTTGCGATCGACCCCTTGTACTGCGGTACAGGCAGGGTGCTTCGGGGCCATGCTAGAGCTATATGCGCTGGCGCTTCGTGTATGGGCGCGTGAAGGGTCCTGCGGCGCCACCAAAGTGTGTTTATGTGGTTGAGATAATGATTGAATAATGATATGAATGACGTGAAATAATCTTGTGACCTTAGGATACATGCTAGTATCTTTATATACATGATTATAACTGTTGAATGTGCTTGTCCCTACTTGTTGAGTCTATTCTCGATTTTTAAAGCTAGAGTTTCCAAAGTATATATCTTCCGGCTTCAAAATGGTTTTCCTATATATATATATATATATATATATATATATCGTATTTCAACGTGCTGGAGGGGGTTACCAGCATTATTCGCTGAACAGATATATTTGGCTTTCAGGCACAGATGATTAGCTCCGGAGCGCGCTAGAGGACCCGAGGCTTAGATAGTTAGTTTCCTATTCGGCTTGCGTGCCACAGTGATATAATGACGTTGTTTGAGGATAATTAGATAGTTTAGCCTGTGCATCTGAGCTCTCCAGCTCAGATATGGCATAGCACCCCAAACACTTATGATTAGTATGCTCTGTTTTGGGATTTAATGATAATATTACCTTTATATCGTTAGTATTCAAAGTTTTAAATTTTAGGTGTGTTACAGTTGGTATCAGAGCCTAAGTTTGACCCTAGGATAAGACTCTTAAGACAAGACTTTAGGACATTAAGCTTGAACTCTAGGTATTTACGTACATAGGACTCAGGAAACTTAAGACGCGCGGTGAGGCTATGAGTTTATCTATCATTATCTGCCTAATTTCCCCTGACACTATCGTGTGCCTAGTTTAAAAATCACCTATACTTATAGCATCAAGGTAAGGATGCAACCCACTAACTTACCATTACGATAAATATCGGCCTTGTAGACCATCAGTATGGCACTAACAAGAAATCAGTCAAGGACCCCTGAACCCTCCGCTCACGAATCTCTAGCTCAGAATCTACAACAACTAAACTCACGTCGCCCAAGCACTAAGTGACGCTGTCTTCCGTAACAACAACTGACCACCCTCAAACAAGAACTCAGACGTGGCTCGCCAAGTCTCGAGCCATCGCCCACCTATCCTCACAAAGGAAGAAGACCCTACGACCTTCGAAGAATGAATCCAAACGTTCGACAAGATCTTTGAAGTAGTGGAATGCCCGGAAGAACGCCGTATGGAACTAGCCTCGTCCTAGTTCGGACATAAGGCTGATCTTTGGTGGGTTCACGAGGGACCTACCTGTAGGCAAGAACCAAGATTCAACTTGGAAACCCTGAAGGCTCGGCTACGAGGACGTTTCCACCCTGCGCATGTGTCAACTTCGAAACTCGAAAGGCTTTAACCGCAAGTAAAACCAGGACCCTCAACGAGGCTTGCGCTGGCACCGCTGACCTTCACCGAATCTAACTTCTACAATAGAGAATTCAGGAACAGACCCGGGAAAAGAGTAACAGACCACCTGCAAAGAAAACTAGAACGCCAGTAGTGAAGTAGTGCACGAACAACGTCTTTTCTTAATCTCTAGTGCGAGGTAAGTATATCATGTCGACAGGTGAACCCTTTGCCCCAACTTAAAGTATAATTCTCCCTTGAATCCCAGCCTTTCAATATTTCTAATTGTTGAAACCCTTGCCTCGAATCCTTGATTATCCTTGAAAGCAACTAAACACTTGTTATGCCCTTACTCACTCTTGTACCTAATTTATCCTTGAAAACCTTAAATCGTTAAGAGCTTGGAATCATTGCCATTGCTCTAAACCTGTATCCCTCTCTTTCGAATGCTTGTTAAAACGTACCAGTGGTGTGAACCCCTTGCTTCGTCTAAGTGGCATAAGGGATGATGCTTATTAGGTTAGTGTTAGAATCGTTGTTGAAAAGGGACTCGGCGTGTCAAGAAGAGGCGACGGACGCGCGGAAAGCGTCGTGCACTAAGCTTCCCTGCAATAAAGGTCTTACTTTGGAATAAGGACCTTGATGGTTTTAAGGCACCGTAAGAAGTACATGTGACACACAAAATCGCCAAACGCCATGAGACGTCGAGAGTAGTCAACCAAATGCATTCCAAGGAAGAGAAAGGCATCACTAAGCATTTGGACACTAAAGGATTAAACAGGGACCGGGTGACAAGCCGAACTTCGAGAAAAAAAAAAAAACAAGATGGCTTGCCATTAATTAAGTCAAGGAAAAGACAAAGTTGGTTTATAATCGACTACCCTGTGAAGATTACGAGGTTGCCAATTAGAAAACCAGACACGACCTACTAAGCAACAATGAAGGACATGCGAGAATCTTGACTCATCCAGAACTCTTGTTTAGGGTGCAACAACGTTGTTCGATGAGTCATTCTATGTATTCAAGCCCCTTTTGTTGTTCATAAGAGCGTGGAAGTGTTTGGACTTGAAGTTGTGCGTTTTCGGGACTTTTTCCCCAAGAGATTCCCTCTTCACAATCGCGTTCCAGCGGGCCCCCAACGAGACCTTGACGGGATCCTGGCAGGACCTTGGCAGGCGGTCGACCGCCCACCTCGTGCCCACTGGTACGGTATAATGATTTCTTGACTTCTCGTTTTATTGATCCATCGCACACTTGTGTGCCTCGATCGATGAACGCGAGTCTTGGACAAGGAATCATGGGTTGCCTAAAGGTGGTGACCTTGGTAAAAGACCTTGACCCGCAAGGCGCCTTTGAAAAGACACAACCAATTACATTATACATGGAAGTTGTAGTTGGACTCTACGATGCAACCGACTAGGGATGGTTGACGAGAAGAATTGTACAAACCAAGGAGTCGAGTTGGGAGCTCGTGCAAAGGACTAAAAAATGCCTTAAAGTCAAGCGCTAAGGATGGACCAGGCTTCCTTCAACCATGTACATCGTTCGAGTAATCAGAGGGCTCCTTACAAGTTGTGAAAAATCAAGAGTGCCATTGTTCGTGGTGCTAAGGAAAGAGTAAAGAGCACATTGGTGCCAAGGCCTCAAGGGTTTTAAAGGACCAACAAGGTTAGGTAACCAACTGCACTTCAAGAAGAAGAGGAACATGCAAAGGCGCCTTCACTAATGAAGAGTAACACAAAAGGTACAACAAGCCGAACTCCAGGGAGGACATGAAGTCTTGCTCACCAAAGAAGAGATGAAATTCAATAAGGAGAGAAAGTCAAGCCGAAGTTTATTGACTCCCAATAGACTTTGGGAAGAATTCGGAAGTGCGCCCAAGAAGAATTGGCTTAGCTAACCGACTAGGTCAAGACTTTTGGGCATTTTGGGAGAGTATGCACGGGATTCATCACGAGAATTCCTTCAAAATCGGTTAGGATAGATGAGACCTTTGCCTGAAAAGAAAAGATCAACGGAAATCGTAGAGTCAAGCAGTGCCAAAACTAAAGAAGATGGATCGTCAGCTCGTCCTTACATCATAATCAAGCCTCAAACAGGAATAATCGCTCGAAGTCGAGAATCCTTAACCCTATTCTAGACAAACTCCTTTCCTTCCCTTGTCTATCGAATGCCATTTCGTTGAAAAACCCGCTCTACCATTCCAAACCTCATTCTTGATTCCTTATTTCAAATGATACCATATAAGGTAACAACCTTATTTCCTAAGTTGCAACTTTGAAAACATCGATCCTATTTCCCAAGTCAACCATGTCTGCATATTTGAAACCCGAACCCTCCACTCTCTTTATCCTTTTAACCCAATCGTTCCCAAAAACTCAGTATACATAGATATATAATTATATATTTTCCCCATAGAACACTTTCTCTATATGACCACCGTACCTGTTTTGACTCGTTATCCCCGTAATGTTTTCTAAGCTTCGGGGACGAAGCTTCTTGTAAGGGGGGGAGGGTGTAACACCCCGTGTTACGGCCTTCAATCCCGGATTAATTATTTAATTAATTCTGTTAATAATAATTAAAAAGGATTTAATTTGGTTAGGATTCCCTTTAATTAATTAATGTGGTCCACCATGGATTGTGGACCCTTGCCTAAACTAGAGTCCTAAGCCTATTAGGAATAAAGAGAGTAAACCTTTACTAGTCAGATCCTAATTAGGAATCCTAGACCTATATATCTATTAGGAATAAAGAAAGTAGGCCTTTATTATTCAGATTATGAATAGGATTCCTGATTCTATAAGTAAGGGATTAGAAAGCAATTAGAACCCTTACCACCCATAGTTATATTACATGAACATATTCTCTGGAGATTCCCCATCACCAAGCTTAGGGAGATCAATCGGATGGAAATCTTAGCGAAGAACCTTAATAGCCAAGGGAGGATTAATTAAGGCTAAGAGGTAATCCATGTCTCAACAAAACCTATTTTTCTTGCTATAATCATCTTCTTTGGCTCCTTCTCTATGCTTGCGTCTTGATAAATCTTTTATGATGATTATGATATGATCTTGATGTTGACAAGATGGTCTTACGTGTTGATCTTGATAATCTTGATGATTATAAGAGGATCTTGATAATTGTGTGTTGATTCTTGATAAATCTTGATGTTCTTGATTTTAAAGATAAAGTGTGATTTTGTGATTTAAATATGATTAGAGCCCTAGGTTGAATCGGGAATTTCCTATTGTGATATTCTTGGTACATTTGGGTGGGAATTCGCATGTTCCGGTGTTGATTATGTTTTGAAGTCATGTTAGGATATGTTCAATGTGATTCTTGATTTTGATCAGTTATTTGACTACGTGGTGTTGTCGTTTGCGTTTAAAAGTGTCTAAACATGGTTTTGGGTTCCACGAAAGATCCCGGGACCAAAGTATTGCAAAAGAGTCAGTGGGGGGTAGGTGGGGGTAGGGGAACCCGCCACCTACCCACTGCCCTTAAGGGCGTCGCCGGCAGCGGGCAGCCGGCGGGTAGGCTACTGCCCGCTGGGAACCCGCTGCCCAGCATCTCGCCGTCAGCCACCCGCTGGAAATTCCCAAGTGGGAAGGTGGGTTTCCCCGTTTGATGTTTCCCCGACCCTCGTGGTGTCCCAACAGACTCCGTTTATCGTGCCTAAGTCTAGTTTGATGTTTCGGGTACCATTCGTTGGATAAAAGAGTCTTATGTATTGCATGCTATTTGAATTGGTATCCCGTTGACCTAGGCGAAAGATGTATGAACCCCTTAGGATTATTCCTAGTATGTGGATGACCACGCATAAGTTTATTTATAAGTTTTCTCCCCTTTCCCAATGTGCCACTGTGGGTTGCATGTGCTTGCTATGTGTTATGTGTGCATGATACCCCAATTTGGTTGCGATCAAATTGGATATACGGGCAGTTGGATGGGTTGAGAACCATACCAACTGTTAACCAGGCCGGTTGCGATCGGTCAGGTATATCAATATTATATAGGGCTACGGTCCACCATTTGGTTGCGATCAAACATTTTACATGAGCTGCAGTTCATAATCTGGTTGCGATCAGAAATACACTTTTGGGATGCGGTCCACTGTTTGGTTGCGATCAAACATTATGATGAGCTGCGGTTCATCGGTAGCTTGCGATCGATCCCTTGTGCTGCGGTACAGGCAGGGTGCTTCTGGGCCATGCCAGAGCTATATGCGTTGGCGCTTCGTGTATGGGCGCGTGAATGGTCATGCGGCGCCAACAAATTGTGTTTATGTGGTTGAGATAATGATTGAATAATGATATGAATGACGTGAAATAATCTTGTGACCTTAGGGTACATGCTAGTATCTTTATATACATGATTATAACTGTTGAATGTGCTTGTCCCTACTTGTTGAGTCTATTCTCGATTTTTAAAGCTAGAGTCTCCTAAGTATATATCTTCCGGCTTCAATATGATTTTCCTATATGCGGCGGGGTCTTACCGTGCGGCGGTGCGGTCAAATTCCAGAATACACCAACAGTGTTAACAATATGCACCAACAGTGTAATAAAAACACACCACAATGAAATGCAATAAAACATCACAAAATACACAACAGACTCAAAAAAATACACCATATAACTCACCACCCCCAATGGTGTATTTCCGAACAGTGTATGGTGTTTTTACTCATACCTAATGGTGTGTGTTTGGTGATGCAGGGCTCTGTTTACTCTGTTTTGTGTGGTGTATTTTCCTAACGTTGATGGTGCATATTTGTTGAACTATTGGTGTTGCCGCATCGTAAGAAATAACCGCACCGTAAGACACTGCCGCACCTGAACCCGCCTCTATATATATATATATATATATATATATATATATATAGGGTTGCATTCAAATACAAACCCCCTTAAAATACAAACTTGAGCTCGTGCACACATTAACATACTTACATGCACACAACGCGCACTGCCAACAATTTCTGGGATTAGCTCGTGCACACATTAACATACTTACATGCACACAGCGCGTAAGATTATTTTCACAACCATCCATCAAAGCTCGCGCACACATTAACATACTTACATGCACACCGGGCACACTGCCAACAATATTTGGGATTGGCTCATGCACACATTAACATACTTACATGCACACGATTTGTATTTTAAGGAAGGTTTATATTTTAAGGGGAGTTTGTATTTGAAGATAATCCTATATATATATATATATATATATATATATATATATATATATATATATATATATATATATATATCGTATTTCAACGCGTTGGAGTGGGTTACCAGCATTATTCGCTGAACAGATATATTTGGCTTTCAGGCACAGATGATTAGCTACGGAGCGCGCTAGAGGACCCGAGGCTTAGATAGTTAGTTTCCAATTCAGCCTGCGTGCCATAATGATGTAATGACGTTGTTTGAGGATAATTAGATAGTTTAGCCTGTGCATCTAAGTTCTCCAGCTCAGATGTGGCATAGCACCCCAAACACTTATGGTTAGTATGTTCTGTTTTGGGATTTAATGATAATATTACCTTTATATCGTAAGTATTCAAAGTTTTAAATTTTAGGAGTGTTACACTGTAACACCCCAATTTTCATAACCAAATTTTACTAAATATATTTTTTTTAATTTGCAATTTACTAAACTCATAGCGGAAGCATTAACTAATAAAAAAGAAAATGGGTGTTACCGCCACACTTAGGCAATCAACAACCTAAGTGCTAAGGCTAAATTTACAACTTGCAATAAACAACTCAAGATAGGTACTAGTACAAAAACAACTAACAATTCAATTGTCTAACTAATAAATGATATCTCTAGCTGGTTCACTCATTCTCATGCCCAATGCTTATGCAAGAGTTCCTGCAAAAACAATTTAAGAATAGAAAACAAAGAAACACACAAATTCAGCATAAAGCTTGTAAGATCTACTTCACCCCGTAAAACATTTTGCACATAGCATGTAACATATAGGAGAAGATAGTTTACATCTAGAATGACCCCTTGAACATTTTTATTCTCATTAATAATACCAAATCAGTATTTCTCACAATAGGAATTTTAGGTACCTTTCAAAAGTAATATATTTTTTTGCAATATGGAGGAACACCAATTTCAACACAATGGGCAGGGTCTTGTTTCATCAAGCCCTAGTGAACAGTAATCACCATACTGAACACTACAAAAAATCCCATTCAATCTCAAATAATAGACAGGGTCTTAATTACTTAAGCCCTAGTGAACAATAATCACTCTACTGAACACTACGCAAAAATTCCATTTAAACCAACCAAATGATGGGCAGGGTCTTATTCAATAAGCCCTAGTGAACAGTACTCACTCAACTGAACACTACGCAAATATCCCATATAAGTGGAACAGAACTAATACCTTAAGTGTGCACACCCCCAATGGGTTTCCAAGCCCAATGGGTAGTAACTAGTCCTAGTAGCCAGGATACGTTTCTACTGACTACTACTCAACAGGGTAAATACCCTAGTGGTAGACTCCGCTAACCACTCCTCAAAACAACAGGACTAAATGTCCTAGTGAGACAGGATATGTTTCTACTGCTCACTCCACAAAACAACAGAGAGTTTTTAAGCTCCCTAGTGAGTCGGTATATTCAACCGCTCACTCCACAACAAACTGGGTCATAACCCAAGTATCCAGAATTTCACAAAAGGATACTACACAAGTCTTAAGAATCAATTTCCGTTATCCTCAATCTTTATAAAAGTGACAACATTACTGATATTTTTCAAGAAAACAAATTCTCAACACCTCAAATAAGGAATTGACAGAAATTTTCAGAAGGCATGACCTGAATTGCAAAATTTATAGAAATATATTGGGAACACATTTTCAGGTGAAATTTTCCAGATACAAGGTACGGTGAGTCTAGATTATACACAAAAAATTTCAAATCAATCCAAGTTATAAAAGTATTTTTCCCGAATTATTTCCCAACACTGCGCCGGACAGAAATTGAACTGGCAGCACACTGCCTCCACTTTACGAATTTTTCTGGAAATTTAGAAACATATTTTTAACCAAAACTTTTTACAAACATTAATTATAACAAGTCTAGGTTCTCCATAAAATATTTCAAGCAAAAATAAGTTTAGGAAGCAATTTTCACGAATTTGCAATTTACTAAACTCATAGCGGAAGCATTAACTAATAAAAAAGAAAATGGGTGTTACCGCCACACTTAGGCAATCAACAACCTAAGTGCTAAGGCTAAATTTACAACTTGCAATAAACAACTCAAGATAGGTACTAGTACAAAAACAACTAACAATTCAATTGTCTAACTAATAAATGATATCTCTAGCTGGTTCACTCATTCTCATGCCCAATGCTTATGCAAGAGTTCCTGCAAAAACAATTTAAGAATAGAAAACAAAGAAACACACAAATTCAGCATAAAGCTTGTAAGATCTACTTCACCCCGTAAAACATTTTGCACATAGCATGTAACATATAGGAGAAGATAGTTTACATCTAGAATGACCCCTTGAACATTTTTATTCTCATTAATAATACCAAATCAGTATTTCTCACAATAGGAATTTTAGGTACCTTTCAAAAGTAATATATTTTTTTGCAATATGGAGGAACACCAATTTCAACACAATGGGCAGGGTCTTGTTTCATCAAGCCCTAGTGAACAGTAATCACCATACTGAACACTACAAAAAATCCCATTCAATCTCAAATAATAGACAGGGTCTTAATTACTTAAGCCCTAGTGAACAATAATCACTCTACTGAACACTACGCAAAAATTCCATTTAAACCAACCAAATGATGGGCAGGGTCTTATTCAATAAGCCCTAGTGAACAGTACTCACTCAACTGAACACTACGCAAATATCCCATATAAGTGGAACAGAACTAATACCTTAAGTGTGCACACCCCCAATGGGTTTCCAAGCCCAATGGGTAGTAACTAGTCCTAGTAGCCAGGATACGTTTCTACTGACTACTACTCAACAGGGTAAATACCCTAGTGGTAGACTCCGCTAACCACTCCTCAAAAC
This sequence comes from Ipomoea nil, assembly GCF_001879475.1. Classification (NCBI taxonomy): domain Eukaryota; kingdom Viridiplantae; phylum Streptophyta; class Magnoliopsida; order Solanales; family Convolvulaceae; genus Ipomoea; species Ipomoea nil. The sequence continues at coordinate 2,346,293 of NW_017616704.1, read as the reverse complement.
AACAGGACTAAATGTCCTAGTGAGACAGGATATGTTTCTACTGCTCACTCCACAAAACAACAGAGAGTTTTTAAGCTCCCTAGTGAGTCGGTATATTCAACCGCTCACTCCACAACAAACTGGGTCATAACCCAAGTATCCAGAATTTCACAAAAGGATACTACACAAGTCTTAAGAATCAATTTCCGTTATCCTCAATCTTTATAAAAGTGACAACATTACTGATATTTTTCAAGAAAACAAATTCTCAACACCTCAAATAAGGAATTGACAGAAATTTTCAGAAGGCATGACCTGAATTGCAAAATTTATAGAAATATATTGGGAACACATTTTCAGGTGAAATTTTCCAGATACAAGGTACGGTGAGTCTAGATTATACACAAAAAATTTCAAATCAATCCAAGTTATAAAAGTATTTTTCCCGAATTATTTCCCAACACTGCGCCGGACAGAAATTGAACTGGCAGCACACTGCCTCCACTTTACGAATTTTTCTGGAAATTTAGAAACATATTTTTAACCAAAACTTTTTACAAACATTAATTATAACAAGTCTAGGTTCTCCATAAAATATTTCAAGCAAAAATAAGTTTAGGAAGCAATTTTCACGAATTTGCAATTTACTAAACTCATAGCGGAAGCATTAACTAATAAAAAAGAAAATGGGTGTTACCGCCACACTTAGGCAATCAACAACCTAAGTGCTAAGGCTAAATTTACAACTTGCAATAAACAACTCAAGATAGGTACTAGTACAAAAACAACTAACAATTCAATTGTCTAACTAATAAATGATATCTCTAGCTGGTTCACTCATTCTCATGCCCAATGCTTATGCAAGAGTTCCTGCAAAAACAATTTAAGAATAGAAAACAAAGAAACACACAAATTCAGCATAAAGCTTGTAAGATCTACTTCACCCCGTAAAACATTTTGCACATAGCATGTAACATATAGGAGAAGATAGTTTACATCTAGAATGACCCCTTGAACATTTTTATTCTCATTAATAATACCAAATCAGTATTTCTCACAATAGGAATTTTAGGTACCTTTCAAAAGTAATATATTTTTTTGCAATATGGAGGAACACCAATTTCAACACAATGGGCAGGGTCTTGTTTCATCAAGCCCTAGTGAACAGTAATCACCATACTGAACACTACAAAAAATCCCATTCAATCTCAAATAATAGACAGGGTCTTAATTACTTAAGCCCTAGTGAACAATAATCACTCTACTGAACACTACGCAAAAATTCCATTTAAACCAACCAAATGATGGGCAGGGTCTTATTCAATAAGCCCTAGTGAACAGTACTCACTCAACTGAACACTACGCAAATATCCCATATAAGTGGAACAGAACTAATACCTTAAGTGTGCACACCCCCAATGGGTTTCCAAGCCCAATGGGTAGTAACTAGTCCTAGTAGCCAGGATACGTTTCTACTGACTACTACTCAACAGGGTAAATACCCTAGTGGTAGACTCCGCTAACCACTCCTCAAAACAACAGGACTAAATGTCCTAGTGAGACAGGATATGTTTCTACTGCTCACTCCACAAAACAACAGAGAGTTTTTAAGCTCCCTAGTGAGTCGGTATATTCAACCGCTCACTCCACAACAAACTGGGTCATAACCCAAGTATCCAGAATTTCACAAAAGGATACTACACAAGTCTTAAGAATCAATTTCCGTTATCCTCAATCTTTATAAAAGTGACAACATTACTGATATTTTTCAAGAAAACAAATTCTCAACACCTCAAATAAGGAATTGACAGAAATTTTCAGAAGGCATGACCTGAATTGCAAAATTTATAGAAATATATTGGGAACACATTTTCAGGTGAAATTTTCCAGATACAAGGTACGGTGAGTCTAGATTATACACAAAAAATTTCAAATCAATCCAAGTTATAAAAGTATTTTTCCCGAATTATTTCCCAACACTGCGCCGGACAGAAATTGAACTGGCAGCACACTGCCTCCACTTTACGAATTTTTCTGGAAATTTAGAAACATATTTTTAACCAAAACTTTTTACAAACATTAATTATAACAAGTCTAGGTTCTCCATAAAATATTTCAAGCAAAAATAAGTTTAGGAAGCAATTTTCACGAATTTTTCTTTCCAGCTGCTCCAGTCAGAATTTTCACAGGCAATGATCAAATTGTGTAAAATTAATCCTTTTTAATCACCACAAAATCACCATATAACATATGCAGAAATCTCAAAACATCTAAACTCATATATCTACTCACATAATATAATCAAATAAATTTCCACGTTAAGTATCACAAATTCATTAAAATCATGAATCACATAAACACATAGGAAAAGTGATTTTTGATTTGGGGTAAAAGGAATTTTAGTGAACATAAATCTTACCTGAAATCCGAAATCAACAAAACCCTTGAATTCCTACGATGAACAGACGATGACAGATGAAGAAGACAAGGCCAATTGATAATTAAATCGATGACAAATAAAATTAAGTTTATTTTTCCTCGTACAGCACCGCTAAATAAAGGAATTGTTGGCTGATGATGATGATGATGAAGGGTTTAGGAATATAAATGTATACGTAATACTAGAGAATATATTAAGAATATATATTTATATATGAGGACAAAAGGGTTTAGTAATTACCAGCACAAATATATACGTACCTATCTACATAAACAATTACATATACATAATAATATATATACACTTGTACATATATAATTACCCGTACATATAAATAAGTATTTAGGGCAAAATATATATTAGTTTAAGAAATTAGTTATTATATTAAATTAAGAAATAGAGGAATAATATTATTAAAGAGAATATTTTGTGACAAAGTAAAGGGAAAGTAATAATATTAATAGACTAGACTCAATTAGTTTTGGGTCTCATAAAATATTATAAAAATAATACTAATAAAAATTACTGGGTATCACAATCTACCCTCCTTAAATGATGCTTCGCCCCCGAAGCATAACTAAAGGAAAATACCAGGTATTACATACACTTCCCTTTTTGGAGACTGTTATTAGTGGATTGATGTAGCTTAGACAACCTTGTTTTATCAGTGTTTAGACACCGGGGTTTGCAAACCCCTTTTTGTTGTGTATAGAGCTTATGACTCTCGTTTGTTGTTTGATGTTTTAGCCTGTGCAACTACTCAAGGGTGGGTAGTTGTGGCTCTCAAAACCGGAATAGACTCGACAAATTGGGATAAGCACATTGAACAGTTATAACCAAGTATGTAAAGATACTAGCATATAACCTATGGGATAAGTACATTCAACTATTATAACCAAGCATGTAAATATACTAGCATATATCCTATGGTACAGATTCACTTCATCTCGTTTATATCATCATTCATCTAATCACACAAGCACACTTTGATGGCGCCATAGGACCAATCGCATGCCCATACCTGAGGGTCAGCGCATATAGCTCTGACACGACCCCTGTAACACCCCAAAATTTTGAAACTTTTGAAGCTTATATAATAAAGGTGAAATCTCATTAATTCCCAAAACATAATACGAAGAGTACGGGGTGCTATGCCACACCTGAGCTAGAGAACTCAGGTGCACAGGCTAACTAACTATTATCCTCAATAATGTAACTACATAATCATGGCACGCAGGCCGAAAGGGAAATCAACTACTTCTACGCTCTAAGATTCTAACGCACTCCAGTGTCTACTCTTCTGTGCCTGAAAGCCAAATATATCTGTTCAGCGAGAGATGCTGGTAACCCACTCCAACGCGTTGAAATACAATACATATAGATATATACATAGATATATGAAAAGTCATTTTGAAGCATGAAGATATATCCTAAGAGACTCTAGCTTTCAAAACAGGGAATAGACTCGACAGATAGGGATAAGCACAACCAACAGTTATAACCAAGCATGCACAATTCACAGGTGTAGGAAACAGATACGACAGATAGAGATAAGCACAGCCAATAGTCATAAACAAGCATATATAGTCACTAGCATGTATCCTATGGTCACGCTTTCATAACAACCCAATCATCCATATCTCATCACATAGCACACTTTGTTGGCGCCACAGGACCAATCGCATGACCACACATGAGGGTCAGCGCATATAGCTCTAACACGGCCCCGCAGCACCCTGCCCCGTATCGCAACACGGAGGGGTCGATTGCAACCGACCGATGAACCGCAGCTCATCATAGTTTGATCGCAACCAAACAGTGGACCGCAGCCCAAGAGTATGTCATCTGACCGCAGCCAGAAAATATGAACCGCAGCTCATGTAGAAACGTTTGATCGCAACCAAACGGTGGACCGCAGCCCGAGAGTGTAAATCTGACCGCAGCCAGCCTCTGAACCGCAGCTCAGGAATAACCAATCCGATCGCAACCGGATTGGGGTATCATGCACACATAACACATAGCAAGCACATGCAACCCACATTAACACATTGGGAAGGGGGAGAAAACGTATAACAAAACTTATGCGTGATCCTTCACATACTAAGAATAGTCCTAAGGGGTACATACTCCTTTTACCTAGGTCAACGGGATACCAATTCAATTAGCATGCAATATATAAGACTCATACAACCTACAAACGGTACCCGAAATATCAAACTAGACATAGGCACGATAGACGGAGTCCGTTGGGACACCACGGGGGTCGAGGGAACATCAAACGGGGAAGCCAAAATCCCAAATTGGGTAAAATCCAGCGGGTCGCCGGTGGGTGAGGGGTCACCCGCCGGCGGCAGCGTTCCGGGCAGCGGGTGCCCGGCGGGCAGCTGCCCGCCCGCCGGCTGCCCGCTGCCGGCACTACCATCATAGGCCGCGGGTAGGTGGCGGGTCCCCTACCCCCCACTGACTCTTTTATGACAGAAAAACGCCCCGGGAACCATTGTGGAACCCGAGACCATGCTTAGACACTTTCAAACGCAATTGACAACAACACGTAGACAATTAACGGATTCAAAAGCAAAAACATACGACACATAACCTGTCATGCTTTTCTAAACATAATCAACACCCAAACATGCGAATTCCCACCCAATATACCAAGAATAATACCATACGAATTCCACGATATAACCTAGGATTCTAATTATTTTTAAATCAACAAGAACACAATTCGTCTTCTAATATCAAGATTCGGTAGGAATATCATGTAAACATCAAGAACATCATATAATCATCAAGAACATCAAGAACCCCATATAATTATCAAGAACCTCTTGTCATCAAGATCACCCATGGAATCATAACACCAATTATCAAGATCATTATAACGAATCATCAACACACAAGAATATGGGGGAGATCCTAAGAGGGGAATCATAGCTATGAAAATAGGTTTTGTTGAGACATGGGTTACCATTTAGCCTTAATTAATTCCTTGGCTATGAAGGGTCTTTCTTGAAGCTTTCTTCTTTCTTGATTTCTCCTAGGGGAATTCTTGGAACTTCTTGTGTGGTGAGGGATTATTGTGGTGGGGAGTTCTAGGTGCCTCTTAAGTCCCCTAATTATATATCTAGGAGTCCTAGTTAGGAACTAATATTATAGGCTTGCTAATTCTATTCCTTTTAGGGCTAGGGGTTGGGTTTTAAGGGTGAGGGCCCACGGACCATGGTGGGCATTTTCCCTAATTAATTATTGTAATTTAATTCATTATTTGGGTAATTGGTTAAATGATTAATTGGTTTTAGGGGTCTTAACACGGGGTGTTACACTCTCCCCCCCTTAACGGGAAGCTTTGTCCCCGAAGCTTCTTTCTTGTCGGGCGACACCCTCTTGGTTACCTGGTGTGAAGTGTTCGGGGTAGCGTTCCTTCATCGTGTCCTTGAGTTCCCATGTTGCTTCTTCGGTCCCATGGTTGGTCCAGAGGACTTTTACCATATCTATGGCCCGACGATGGGTGGTTCTTGTCTTGGTGTCTAGGATTCTTACGGGTCTTTCTTCGTATGCTAGAGACTCGTCGAGGTCCACGACCTCGGGTTGTAGCACGTGGCTTGGGTCATGCACGTATTTCTTTAGCTGGGATATGTGGAATATGTTGTGTACTCTCTCTAGTTCGAGGGGTAGAGCGAGGTGGTAGGCTAGATTCCCGACCCTTTCTATGATTTCATAAGGGCCGATAAATCGGGGGCTGAGTTTTCCTTTTCTTCCGAATCTCATTACCCCTCGTGTGGGTGAGATTCTCAACCAAACCTTGTCCCCGGGGTTGAATTCGGCTTGTTTCCTCTTTAGGTCGGCGTAGGATTTCTGGCGGTCTTGAGCAGCCTTCATCCTTTCTTGGATGTGTTTGACCTTGGTTATGGTGTCTTGTAGGTATTGGGGCCCTAGTGTCACCGGGTCGACCATGTCCTCCCAACACAAGGGAGTTCTACATTTTTGTCCGTATAGGGCTTCGTAGGGTGCCATACGAATGCTTGCGTGGTAGCTGTTGTTGTACGAGAATTCAATGAGGTCGGTGTTCTTCCCATGTCCCTTGGAAGTCTAACACACAGGCCCTCAGCATGTCTTCGAGAGTCTGAATGGTTCTCTCGGTTTGGCCTTCAGTGGTGGGGTGGAATGCCGTGCTTAGTTTTAGTTGTGTCCCCAAGGCCGATTGCAGTGACTTCCAGAATTGTGAGAGGAACCTGGAGTCTCTATCGGACACAATGTTTTGGGGAATTCCGTGGTATTTCACCACTCGGGCTAGGTAGGCTTGGGCTAGTTGTGCCATCGTCCATGTCTCCTTCATGGCAATGAATCGCGCCGTTTTGGTTAGTTGGTCCACTATGACCCAAATTTTATCCTTGCCGGTTTTTGTTGGGGGTAATCCCCCGACGAAGTCCATGGATATGGAATCCCACTTTCCTTGTGGTATCTCAAGGGGTTGCACGAGTCCCTTGGGTTTGCATCGTTCGGCCTTCACCCTTTGGCAGTTCAGGCATTTGGCCACGAAATCTGCGACTTCCTTTTTCATGTTGGGCCACCAAAACGACCTCTTCACCTCTTGGTATAGTTTGTCACCCCCGGGGTGCACCGAGTATGGGGCGTTGTGTCCTTCCTCCAAGATTTGTTGTTTTAAGTGGGGATGCGTCGTGGGCACGCACCACCTACCTTGGTAGCGGAGACTGCCATCTTCGTGTATTTTGAAGGGTCTTTCTTTCCCTTGGGTTAGGTCGAGGCGTATTTTATCTAGTTCTGGATCCTGCTGCTGTCCTATTTTGATTTCTTCGAAGAGTGTAGGTATGATTTGTGTGTTGAATAGGTGGGCCTCGGGGTGGTTTTGATTTTGCTTTATTATTTCCAAGTTCAGCTTCTGGAAGTCTTTGTACAGCTGGTCGGGTAGGACCCAGGTGGCGTTGAGGGAGTGGTTAGCCTTCCTGCTTAGGGCGTCTGCCACAATGTTAGCTTTTCCCTCGTGGTACTGAATGTCTAGGTCGTAGTCTTTTACGAGTTCTAGCCACCTTCGTTGTCTCATGTTTAGGTCTTTCTGGGTGAAGATGTACTTTAGGCTCGTATGGTCTGTGTAGATCTTGCATTGCACTCCGTATAGGTAGTGCCTCCAAATTTTCAGCGCGAATACGATAGCGGCTAGCTCGAGGTCATGGGTGGGGTAATTTTCTTCGTGGGTTTTGAGTTGCCTGGATGCGTATGCTATTACTTTGCCTTTTTGCATTAACACGCACCCCAACCCCTTTTTGGATGCGTCACTGAAGACCTCAAATCCTTCCACCCCGGAGGGGATGGCTAGTACGGGTGCCGTGGTTAGTTTATCTTTCAATTCCTGAAAGGCCGCGATGCAGTTGTCGTCCCATCGAAAGGGGGTCTCCTTTTTCATGAGTTTGATGAGAGGTTGAGCTATTTTAGTAAAGTCGGGTACAAACCTCCTGTAGTAACCAGCCATGCCTAGGAAGCTGCGGACCTCTGACAGCGAACTTGGTGTGGTCCATTCCTTAACGGCATGGACCTTCGCGGGGTCTACCTTAATTCCTTCTTTGGTTATCACGTGGCCTAGGAAGGCCACGCTGTCTTTCCAGAATTCGCAATTGGAGAACTTCGCGTATAGTTGGTGTTCTCTTAGAGTTTGCAAGGTTATGCGGAGGTGCCTTTCGTGTTCTTCCTTGTTTCGGGAGTAGACTAGGATGTCGTCAATGAATACAATGACGAAGTCATCCAGGTGGAGTCGGAATACCCGGTTCATGAGGTCCATGAATCTGGCGGGTGCATTGGTGAGTCCGAAGGGCATTACTGTAAATTCATAGTGGTCGTAACGTGTCTGGAAGGCCGTTTTCTGAATGTCTGGTTTGGCCACTTGTATTTGGTGATATCCGGATCTTAGGTCAATTTTCGAGAACACCCCTGCCCCCTTAAGTTGGTCGAACAAGTCATCTATCCGGGGAAGGGGGTATCTGTTCTTTATTGTGACTTGGTTAAGTTCCCTGTAGTCGATGCATAGGCGCATGCTCCCATCTTTCTTTTTAACGAATAGTACCAGTGCTCCCCATGGGGAGGTGCTGGGGCGGATGTAACCTTTATCTAGCAATTCCTGGAGTTGTGTTTTCAGTTCCTTCATTTCTTTTGGTGCTAGCCTATAGGGTGGTTTAGAGATCGGGGCAGCGCCAGGTACGAGGTCTATGGTGAACTCGACTTCCCTGGCTAGGGGTGCCCCGGGGATTTCTTCTGGAAAGACGTCGGTGAATTCGTTTACCACTGGAATGGATTGTGGTTCAGATGGTTTGGTGTTGAGGTTCTCGACCGAACATAAGAAGGCCTCGCTTTCTTGGTTTAGGTACTTCTTCATTTTCATCATGTTCACAATTTTGATCCCCAGATCCTGGCGGGTCCCGCGGTATGACACCCTTTTTCCGTTCGGTCCCCGTAGGACCACTTTTTGTTCTCCGCACAGGATTTGTGCTTGGAATTTCCCTAGCCAGTCCATGCCCAAGATCACTTGTACCCCATCCAGTCCGAACTGTATTAAGTTGCTGGGAAAGTCCACTCCCTAGATGGTGATCGTTACGTTCTCGTACATGCGGTCGCATTTCATGATTTCGCCAGAGGCCACCTTGACCTGGAGTTGGACTTTGGTGCTGGCGTTAAGGCTGAGTTGAGTGGCGAACTCGGTTGCTATAAATGAGTTGGTAGCCCTTGAATCAAATAGTATAGTGGCGGGGGTGGCGTGTACTAGGAAGGTTCCGGAGACTATGTTGCTGTCTCCGATCCTGGCTTTGCTTAGGGTGAGGATTCTTCCTTGAGTAATCGGTGTTGTGGCCTTGGGGGGTGAGACGGTCTTAGAGCTTTTAGGTCCTCGGGTGGGATTTGTGTGATTCCCCTCAGGTTTCCTTTTGTACCCCAGGTGTGTCTCCCGGGGTTGGTTTGTTACTTGTTGTAGTTGGAATGCCTTGGCATAGGCTTCCCCGAGGGTCCTTGGTTCTTGTGTGGCCAGGGCTTTCTGGTGTTCGGGATCAAGGCCTGTTATGAACTTCTTGACCTTGATCATCTCGGTGGGTACTAGCTCGGGGGTGAGGCGAGCCAGTCTGTGGAATTGCTGGTAGTATTCCGTGATCGGGGCTGCCCCTTGTTTTAGGTGGAGGAACTCTTCGTATATGGTGGCTTTTAGATGGTCGGGATAGAATTGTTCTCGCAGCCGTGTTTTTAGGGTTTCCCAGTTGAATTCGGGGCTTTGTTCGTATGTGGGTCTCTCGTGAGCCCACCAGGTGTCGGCCTCGTGTCTGAAGTAGAAGGAGGCTATTCTGACTTGGTGGTTTGCTGGGCATTCGGTTGCCCGGAATATCTTGTCAAAAGTTCCGATCCATTCATCGAGGATCATGGGGTCTTCGTTCCCTGAGAAGGTGGGTGGTTGATGCGCCGAGACTTGGTGGTGGGTTTCCAAGTTCTCGTTTGTTGGTAAAGGTTGGGGAGTGGTAGTACTCAGTGCCTGGGCAATTTGGGCCAGGCGTTGTAGATTCTGAGTCAAGAATTCCTGAGTGGGGAGTTTCGGTGTTCCTGTTTATCTCCTTTTCGGTGCCATCCTGGTGTTCATAGGTCGACGTTATTTTGCATTCTTACCTTGATGTGATAAGCGGAGGGGGGGGGGGGGGGTTTCTTTAAGTAAGTGAGGGAGGGTTATGTGTAGGTTTCACAATCTCACCGCGCGTCCTAAGCTTCATGAGTCCTATGTCCCTATGTACTTAGAGTTCAAGCCTAATGTCTTAAAGTCTTATCCTAGGGTCAAACTTAGGCTCTGATACCAACTGTAACACCCCGAAATTTTGAAACTTTTGAAGCTTATATAATAAAGGTGAAATCTCATTAATTCCCAAAACATAATACGAAGAGTACGGGGTGCTATGCCACACCTGAGCTAGAGAACTCAGGTGCACAGGCTAACTAACTATTATCCTCAATAATGTAACTACATAATCATGACACGCAGGCCGAAAGGGAAATCAACTACTTCTACGCTCCAAGATTCTAGCGCGCTCCAGTGTCTACACTTCTGTGCCTAAAAGCCAAATATATCTGTTCAGCGAGAGATGCTCGTAACCCACTCCAACGCGTTGAAATACAATACATATAGATATATACATAGATATATGAAAAGTCATTTTGAAGCATGAAGATATATCCTAAGAGACTCTAGCTTTCAAAACAGGGAATAGACTCGACAGATAGGGATAAGCACAACCAACAGTTATAACCAAGCATGCACAATTCACAGGTGTAGGAAACAGATATGACAGATAGAGATAAGCACAGCCAATAGTCATAAACAAGCATATACAGTCACTAGCATGTATCCTATGGTCACGCTTTCATAACAACCCAATCATCCATATCTCATCACATAGCACACTTTGTTGGCGCCACAGGACCAATCGCATGCCCATACATGAGGGTCAGCGCATATAGCTCTAACACGGCCCCGTAGCACCCTGCCCCGTATCGCAACACGGAGGGGTCGACCGCAACCGACCGATGAACCGCAGCTCATCATAGTTTGATCGCAACCAAACAGTGGACCGCAGCCCAAGAGTATGTCATCTGACCGCAGCCAGGAAATATGAACCGCAGCTCATGTAGAAACGTTTGATCGCAACCAAACGGTGGACAGCAGCCCGAGAGTGTAAATCTGACCGTAGTCAGCCTCTGAACCGCAGCTCAGGAATAACCAATCCGATCGCAACCGGATTGGGGTGTCATGCACACATACCACATAGCAAGCACATGCAACCCACATTAACACATTGGGAAGGGGGAGAAAACGTATAACAAAACCTATGCGTGATCCTTCACATACTAAGAATAGTCCTAAGGGGTACATACTCCTTTTACCTAGGTCAACGGGATACCAATTCAATTAGCATGCAATATATAAGACTCATACAACCTACAAACGGTACCCGAAATATCAAACTAGACATAGGCACTATAGACGGAGTCCGTTGGGACACCACGAGGGTCGGGGGAACATCAGACGGGGAAGCCAAAATCCCAAATTGGGTAAAATCCAGCGGGTAGCCGGTGGGTGAGGGGTCACCCGCCGGCGGCAGCGTTCCGGGCAGCGGCTGCCCGACGGGCAGCTGCCCGCCCGCCGGCTGCCCGCTGCCGCCGCTACCATCTTAGGCCGCGGGTAGGTGGCGGGTCCCCTACCCCCCACTGACTCTTTTATGACAGAAAAACGCCCCGGGAACCATTGTGGAACCCGAGACCATGCTTAGACACTTTCAAACGCAATTGACAACAACACGTAGACAGTTAACGGATTCAAAAGCAAGAACATACGACACATAACCTATCATGCTTTTCTAAACATAATCAACACCCAAACATGCGAATTCCCACCCAATATACCAAGAATAATACCATACGAATTCCACGATATAACCTAGGATTCTAATTATTTTTAAATCAACAAGAACACAATTCGTCTTCTAATATCAAGATTCGGTAGGAATATCATGTAAACATCAAGAACCTCATATAATCATCAAGAACATCAAGAACCCCATATAATTATCAAGAACCTCTTGTCATCAAGATCACCCATGGAATCATAACAGTAATTATCAAGATCATTATAACGAATCATCAACACACAAGAATATTGGGGAGATCCTAAGAGGGGAATCATAGCTATGAAGATAGGTTTTGTTGAGACATGGGTTACCTTTTAGCCTTAATTAATTCCTTGGCTATGAAGGGCCTTTCTTGAAGCTTTCTTCTTTCTTGATTTCTCCTTGGGGAATTCTTGGAACTTCTTGTGTGGTGAGGGATTATTGTGGTGGGGGGTTCTAGGTGCCTCTTAAGTCCCCTGTTTATATATCTAGGAGTCCTAGTTAGGAACTAATATTATAGGCTTGCTAATTCTATTCCTTTTAGGGCTAGGGGTTGGGTTTTAGGGGTGAGGGCCCACGGACAATGGTGGGCATTTTCCCTAATTAATTATTGTAATTGAATTCTTTCTTTGGGTAATTAGTTAAATGATTAATTAGTTTTAGGGGTCATAACATGGGGTGTTACAGCCCCGCAGCACCCTGCCTCGTATCGCAACACGAAGGGGTCGATCGCAACCGACCGATGAACCGCAGCTCATCATAATGTTTGATCGCAACCAAACAGTGGACCGCAACCCAAGAGTAGTCATCTGACCGCAGCCAGGAATATGAACCGCAGCTCATGTAAAACGTTTGATCGCAACCAAACGGTGTACCGCAGCCCGAGAGTGTAATTCTGACCGCAGCCAGCTTCTGAACCGCAGCTCAGGAATAACCAATTTGATCGCAACCAAATTGGGGTATCATGCACACATAACACATAGCAAGCACACGCAACCCACATTAACACATTGGGAAAGGGGAGGAAACGTATAACGAAACTTATGCGTGGTCATCCACAACCTAGGAATGATCCTAAGGGGTTCATACTTCTTTCACCCAGGCCAACGGGATACCCATTCCACTAGCATGCAACATATATACATATATATAAGACTCGTTTATCCTACGAATGGTACCCGAAACATCAAACTAGACTTTAGGCACGATAAACGGGGTCGATTGGGACACCATGGGGGTCGGGGAAACATCAAACGGGGGTGGGTCCCAAGTTGGGATAATTTCCAGCGGGTAGCCGGTGGGTGGTGGACCACCCGCTGGCTACCCGCCAGCGTCAGGTCTCCGGGCAACGAGTGCCCGGCGGGCTGCCGGCGACGTCTCTCTCTCGGGCAGCGGGTAGGTGGCGGGTCCCCCTAACCCCCACTGACTCTTTATCAAAATAAACGTCCTGGGATCCGTTGTGGAACCCGAAACCAAGCTTAGACACTTTTAAACGCAATTGATGACACCACGTAGACAATTAACGGATCAAAAGCAAGAATCATATAGCACATAACCTATCATGACTTCTAAACATAATCAACACCCGAACATGCGAAATCCCACCCAATTGTATCAAGAATAACCCCATACAAAATTCCCAATTTTAACCTAGGGCTCTAATCATATTCAAATCAATAAAACCATAGTTTATCTTTTAATCATCTAAACATCAAGATTCATCAAGAACATCACATAATCATCAAGAACTTTCCAATACCATCAAGATCGTCAAGATCACACATAAAAGAACATATAATCAATATCATAAATGATTCATCAAGACACGAATATAGAGAGGAGGCCAAAGAAGATAATTATAGCAAGGAAAATAGGTTTTGTTGAGAATGGGTTACCTCTTAGCCTTAATTAATTTCCTTGGCTATGAAGGATTTTTCTTTAAGATTCCTTCTTTCTTGATTTCTCCTAGGGGAATTCTTGGAACTTCCTGTGTGGTGAGAGATTATTTGTGGTGTGACTTCTAGGTGCCTCCTATGTCCTTATATATATATATATATATATATATATATATATATATATATATATATATATATATATATATATATATATATATATATATATATATAAGTCCTAATTAGGGTCTGAATGGTATGGGTTTACTAATCCTATTCCTTATAGGACAAAGGACTTGTTTTAGGGATAAGGGTCCATGGTCCATAGTGGACCGTATTAATTAATTAAACGGAATCCTAATCATAATTTGAATAGTAAAAGGCCTACTTCCTTTATTCCCAATAGATAAATAGGTCTAGGATTCCTAATTTGAATCTGACTAGTAAAAGATTTACTTTCTTTATTCCTAATAGGCTTAAAACTCTAGTTTAGGCAAGGGTTCACGATTCATGGTGGACCTTATTAATTATTTAGAGGGAAACCTAACCAAGTTAAATCATATTTAATTATTATTAACGGGATTAATTAAATAATTAATCCGGGATTGAAGGCCGTAACACGGGGTGTTACACTCTCCCCCCTCCCCCCCCCCCCCCCCCCCCTTACGAGAAGCTTTGTCCCCGAAGCTTAGAAATCCCTGTCCCAAAGCTTAGAAATCATTACAGGGATAACGTGTAACACCCCTAATTTTCGAGACATTTAAAACTTAATAATAAAGGTAACATCTCATTAAATCCCAAAGCGTAACATAAGTGTACGGGGTGCTATGCCACACCTGGGCTAGAGAACCCAGGTGCACAGGCTGTCTAACTACTATCCTCTGAAATATAAATGCATAATATGGCACGCAGGCCGAAAGGGAAAACTATACTACTTCTACGCTCCCGTTCTAGCGCGCTCCGGTGCTTTAATCCTCTGTGCCTGAAAGCCAAATATATCTGTTCAGCGAGAGATGCTGGTAACCCACTCCAACGCGTTGAGATACAATACATATAGCAATATATATATATAGATATACAAAAAACCATTTTGAGCATGAGAATATATCCTACGAACTCTAGCTTTAAAACCGGGAATGACTCGACAGATAAGGCCAGACGCCAGCAACAGTTATAACGAGCATATGCAGTCCACAACAGATAAGGCAGATAAGGCAAAGCATAACAATAATCATAACCCAACATGAACAATCCCCAATATAAATCCCATAGTCACATTCCCCAAGGCACTCCTAATCACAACTCGTCCATATCACAACACATGACACACTTTGTTGGCGCCACAGGACCAATCGCATGCCCATACATGAGGGTCAGCGCATATAGCTCTGACACGGCCCCGCAGCACCCTGCCCCGTATCGCAACACGGAGGGGTCGATCGCAACCGACCGATGAACCGCAGCTCATCATAATGTTTGATCGCAACCAAACAGTGGACCGCAGCCCAAGAGAGTGTGTTACCTGACTGTAGCCAGGAATTCCCATCTGACTACAGCCAGCCTCTGAACCGCAGCTCAGGAAAGATGTCACCTGATTGCAGCTAGGAATTCCCATCTGACTACAACCAGCTTCTGGACCGCAGCCCAGGATACTGTCATCCGACTACAGCCAGGAATTCCCATCTGACTATAGCCGGCTTCTGAACCGCAGCTCAGGATAACCAATCCGATCGCAACCGAATTGGGGTAACACGCACACATAACACATAGCAAGCACATGCAACCCACATTACACGTTGGGAAGGGGACGAAAGCGTATAACAAAACCTATGCGTGATCCATCACATACTAAGAATAGTCCTAAGGGGTTCATACTTCTTCCACCTAGGTCAACGGGATACCAATTCAACTAGCATGCAATATAATAGACTCATAAACCTACGAACGGTACCCGAAACATCAAACTAGACATAGGCACGACAAACGGGGTCCGTTGGGACGCCACGGGGATCGGGGAAACATCAAACGGGGAAGCCGGAATCCCGAGGGGGAGAAGATTCCAGCGGGTAGCCGGTGGGTGGTGGGCCACCCGCCGGCTGCCCGCCGGAGTCACTGTTACGGGCAGCGGGTCGCCGGCGGGTAGCTGCCCGCCCGCCTGCTGCCCACTGCCGGAACAGTGTTCTCGGCCGTGGGTAGGTGGCGGGTCCCCTACCCCCCACCTACCCCCCACTGACTCTTTCATCAAGTTTTCGTCCCGGGAACCGTTGTGGAACCCGAAACCATGCTTAGACACTTTTCAACGTAATTAACGACAACACATAGACAATTAACGGATCAAATACGATAAACGAACGGCACATAACCTATCATGCTTTTCTAATCATAATCCATACCCAAACATGTGATTTCCCCACCCGATAACCTAAGAATAATAACATACGATACAACCTAGGGTTCTAATTACTTTTATATCAACAAGAATACGATTCATCTTCTAATTGCAAGATTCGGTAGGAATAACACATAAACATCAAGGATGCCAATTAATCATCAAGAACATCATAATCATCAAGAACAACACATAATCATCAAGGATCCCGAATTAATCATCAAGAATATCATCATTATCAAGAAACTCCCAATTATCAAGATTATCAAGATTCCCCATGGAATCATCAAATCAACATCAATAATAATCACCATAATTTCGCCATTCACAATAATATGGGGGAAACCCTAAGGGGAAATCATAGCTATGAAAATAGGTTTTGTTGAGACATGGGTTACCTCTTAGCCTTAATTAATTCCTTGGCTATGAAGGATCTTTCTTTAAGCTTTCTTGCTTTCTTGATTTCTTCTAAGGGGATTCTTGGAGCTCTCCTGGGGTGATGGGCGTTTAGGCGTGTGGGGGTTCCGGGTGTCTCCTAAGTTCCTTATATATATATTTAAGACTCCTAATTAGGGCCTGAATGGTATGGGTTTACTAATCCTATTCCTTATAGGATTCAGGGACTCGCTTTAGGGATAAGGGTCCATATTAATTAGAGCGGATCCTAATCACAATCTGAATGGTAAAAGGTTTACTATCTTTATTCCTAATAGACTTAAGCCTCTAATGTAGGCAAGGGTCTACGGTTCATGGTGGACCCCATTAATTAATTAAAGGGGGACTTAACTTAATTAGTCATATTTAATTATTATTAGCGGGATTAATTAAATAATTAATCCAAGATTAAAGGTCGTAACACGGGGTGTTACATAACGAGTCAAAAGTAGTATGGTGGTCATATAGGGAGAATGTATTCTATGGGGAGAATATATAATTGTATATCTATGTGTACTGGGTTTTTGGGAACGATTGGGTTAAATGGATTAAGAGAGCGGGTTTCAAACTTGAGGACAAAGTGAATTTAGGAACTTTAGGAGGTGAGGTTGCTACCTTGTATGGAATCGTTAAAATAGGGAATCAAGAATGGGGTTTGAAGGGTAGAAAGGGTTTTGCAATAAGGAGGGGCTCGGTTGTCCAAGGGAGGGAAAGGGATTCGGTTAGGATGGGTTAAGGGTTCTCGATTCAAGTGACTATTCTGGTTTGATGCTTTGATCACGACGTATTGATGAACTGATGATCCTTCTCCTTTGGTGTTGGCACTTTCTTTACTTTAAGATCCTTGTCGGGCCTTGCTTCCCAAGCTTAAGTTTCATCCTTCTTTTTTATCTTGAGGGAATCTCTCGCGACTATTTAATACTTTCTTCTTTAATGCGTCCAAGGTCTTGACCAAGTTTGGTCAACCAAGCCAATCTTTTAGGGCGCACTTCCCAAATTCTTCCCAAAGTCTCTTGGGAGTCGATAAACTTTGGGTTGACTTTCTCTTCTTATTGAATTTCATCTCCTCTTTAGTGAATGAAATTCTTAGTAAGACTTCATGTCTCCCCCGAGGTTCGGCTTGTTGTGCCCTTTTGTGTTTACTTTTAATGATGAAGGTGCCCTTGCATGTTCTTTTTCTTCTTGAAGCGCGGTTGGTTACCTAATCTCGTTGTGGAATGACTCGGTGACTTTACGAGTCATCTCATTTCCTTGTGGTTCCTTAATAACCCTTGAGGCCTTGGCGCAAATGTGCTCTTTTACCCTTTTTTTTTCCTAGCACCACGGGCTACGTCGTTCTTGATTTCATATAACTTGTAAGGAGCCCTCTGATTTGCTTGAACGATATCCATGGTTTGAGGGAGTCCCGGTCCATCCTTAGCATTTTGACTTTTAAGGCCTTTGTGAGTCCTTAGCACGAGTTCCCAACTCCCCTCCTTGGTTTGCACAATCCTTCATGCCAATCATCCCTAGTCGGTTGCATCGTAGAGTCCAACTTCAACTCCTCGTGTAATGCAATTGGTCGTGCTTTTCCGACGGTGTCTCACGTGTCAAGGTCTTTTACCGAGGAAGCCATGTTTGGGCAACCCATGGTTCCTTACCCAAAACTCGCGTTCATCAATTGAGGCACACAAGTGCGCCATGAATCAATAAAACGAGGAGTTAAGAAATCAGCACATTGTACTAGAGGGCGCGAGGTGGGCTGTCGTCCGCCTGCCAAGCTCCTGTCAGGGCCCCGTCAAGGTCCCGCCAAGGTCCCGTCAAGGACCTGTTAGGGTCCCATCAAGGTCCTGTTGGGGACCCGCGGGAAGGTGACTAGGAAGAGTGAATTCCTTCGGGACAAATCCCAAGAATGCACAGATTCACGTCCTGACAAGCCCCATGCCTATGTGCACAATAAAGGAATTCGAATACATAGGATGACCCATCGTACAGTGTTATTCATCCTTAAGCACGAGTTCTAGATGAGTCAAGACTCTCGTATGTCCTTTCCGCTCAGTAGGTCGGGTCCGTTTTCCAATTAGCAACCTCGTCATCTTCACCGGGTAGTTGGTTATAAGCCAACTTTGTCTTTTCCTTGCTTAATTAATGATAAGCCTTCTTGGTTTTTCTTGGATTTCGGCTTGTCGCTTGCTCTTTGTTCAATCCTTTGGTGATCAAGTGCTTGGTGATGCATTTCTCTTCCTTGGAATGCATTTGATTGACTGCCCTCGACGTCGCATGGTGTTTTGGCGATTTTGTGTGTCACATGCACTTCTTAGGGTTCCTTAAAACCATCAAGGTCCTTGTTCCAAGGTAAGACCTTTATTGCAGGGAAGCTTTAGTTGTATGGTACTTCCCACGCGTATGTTGCCTCTTCTTGTCATATCGAGCCCTTTTCGACAATTCGCGCTAACGATTAAGAAAAGATGTTGGTTATGTACTACTTTACTTCCTTGCATTTAATTGGCGTTCCCGGTTCTCTTTACAAGTGGTCTCCCACTTCTGTTATTTCTTCTTTCGGGTTTGTTCCTGAATTTCCCATTTGTAGAAGTTGGATTCGATAGAGGTAGGCAGCACTGGTGTATGCTTCGTTAAGGGTTCGGGGTTTGATTACAATTACGGCCTTCTGGGTTTCATAGTTGGTGGTCTGTCATAGACTTCTTTATCTTGGTTGTTTCTGTAGGATCTAATTCAGGCGCGAAACGAGCCGGCTGGAGGAATTGTTTGTGGTATTCCCTGACGATGGCCATCCCTTGTTTTAGGTGGAGAATTTCCTCATACATGGTTGCCCTTACAGGTGCGGGGTGGAATCGTCCTCGTAGCCGTGCTCCTAGGCACTCCCAGTTGTACCCCCGGTTGTTGCCCATAAGTGGGTTCTTCGTGGATTTACCAAAGATCGGCTTCGTGTCTGAAGTGGGAGGAGGCTATCTCTACGCGGCGTTCCTATGGGCATTCCACAAACCCGAGTATTTTGTTGAAGGTTCGGATCCATTCTTCGAGGAGTGTGGGGTCCTTGACTGACTTCTTGTTGGTGTCATGCTGCTGGTTTTCGGGGCTATTTATTGTAATGATGAGTCAGTGTGTTGCACCCTTACCTTGGTGTGGTAAGCGTAGGGGAAGTTCTTTTTAAATTAGGGAGGGATAAAGTGAGGGGAGGTTATGTGTAGGTTTCATAATCTCACCGCGCGTCCTAAGATTCCGGAGTCCTATGTTCCTAAATACTTAGAGTTCAAGCCTATTGTCCTAAAGTCTGATTTTAAGAGTCTTATCCTAGGGTCAAACATAGGCTCAGATACCAACTGTAACACCCCGAAATTTTGAAACTTTTAAAGCTTATATAAAGGGGTAATTTCTCATAAAATCCCAAACAGAGTAATACTAATAACAAGGGTACGGGGTGCTATGCCACATCTGAGCTGGAAAACTCATATGCACAGGCTAAACTAACTAATATCCTCAATACATTATTATGGCACGCAGGCCGAACGGAAAGACTATCTATCTAATCCACGATCTTCTAGCGCGCTCTGGGATCTACTCGTTTGTGCCTGAAAGCCAAATATATCTGTTCAGCGAGAGATGCTGGTAACCCACTCCAACGCGTTGAAATACATTATAGATAGATATATATAGATATAAGAAAAGTCATTTTGAAGCAGGAAGATATATCCTAGGAAACTCTAGTTTCAAAACTGGAATAGACTCGACAGATAGGGATAAGCACATTGAACAGTTATAACCAAGTATGTAAAGATAATAGCATATAACCTATGGGATAAGCACATTCAACAGTTATAACCAAGCATGTAAAGATACTAGCATATATCATATGGTCACAGATTCACTTCATCTCGTTTATATCATCATTCATCTCATCACACAAGAACACTTTGATGGCGCCATAGGACCAATCGCTTGCCCACACATAAGGGTAAGCGGATATAGCTCTGACACGGCCCCGCAGCACCCTGCCTCGTATCGCAACACGAAGGGGTCGATCGCAACCGACCGATGAACCGCAGCTCATCATAATGTTTGATCGCAATCAAACAGTGGACCGCAGCCCAAGAGTAGTCATCTGACCGCAGCCAGGAATATGAACCGCAGCTCATGTAAAACGTTTGATCGCAACCAAACGGTGGACCGCAGCCCGAGAGTGTAATTATGACCGCAGCCAGCTTCTGAACCGCAGCTCAGGAATAACCAATTTGATCGCAACCAAATTGGGGTATCATGCACACATAACACATAGCAAGCACATGCAACCCACATTAACACATTGGGAAAGGGGGGGAAACGTATAACGAAACTTATGCGTGGTCATCCACAACCTAGGAATGATCCTAAGAGGTTCATACTTCTTTCACCTAGGCCAACGGGATACCCATTCCACTAGCATGCAACATATATATATATATATATATATATATATATATATATATATATATATATATATATATATATATATATATATATATATATATATATATATATAAGACTCGTTTATCCTACGAATGGTACCCGAAACATCAAACTAGACTTTAGGCACGATAAACGGGGTCCGTTGGGACACCACGGGGGTCGGAGAAACATCAAACGGGGAAGCCGGAATCCCAAGTTGGGATAATTTCCAGTGGGTAACCAGTGGGTGGTGGACCACCCGTCGGCTGCCCGCCGGCGTCAGGTCTCCGGGCAACGGGTGCCCGGCGGGCAGTCGCTGCCGGCGACGTCTCTCTCTCGGGCAGCGGGTAGGTGGCGGGTCCCCCTACCCACCACTGACTCTTTATCAAAATAAACGTCCCAGGATCCGTTGTTGTAACACGGGTGACGATCCCTAAAACCAATTAATCATTTAACAAATTACCCAAAATAAGGAATTAAATCACAATAATTAATTAGGAAAGGCCCACCATAGTCCATGGGCCCTTATCCCTAAACCCAACCCTTAGTTCCAAAAGGAATAGAATTAGCAAGCCTATAATATTAGTTCCTAACCAGGACTCCTAAATATATAAATAGGGGACCTAAGAGGCACCTAGAACCCCCCCCCCCCCCCTCCACCACCACAATAAACGACTCACCACCCCAAAGAGCTCCAAGAATTCCCTTAGAAGAGATCAAGAAAGCAAGAAAGCTTAAAGAAAGACCCTTCATAGCCAAGGAATTAATTAAGGCTAAGAGGTAACCCATGTCTCAACAAAACCTATTTTCATAGCTATGATTTCCCCCGTAGGATTTCCCCATATTATTGTGTATTGATGATTTATGATATTATTATTGATGATTGATGAGATAATTCTATGGGTGATCTTGATGATAAAAGGTTCTTGATAATTATGGTGTTCTTGATGATTATATGACGTTCCTGATGATTATATGATGTTCTTGATGAATGTAGGATGTTCTTGATGTTTATATGATATTCGTACCGAATCTTGATATTGGAAGATGAATTGTGACCTTGTTGATTTAAAAATGATTAGAACCCTAGGTTGTATCGTATGGAATTATTCTTGGTATATTGGGTGGGAATTCGCATGATTGGGTGTTGATTTTGTTTAGAAAAGCATGATAGGTTATGTGCCGTATGTTTCTTGATTTTGATCCGTTAATTGTCTACGTGTGTTATCAATTGCGTTTGAAAGTGTCTAAGCATGGTTTCGGGTTCCACAAAGGTTCCCGGGGCGTTTTTGGTGAAAAAGAGTCAGTGGGGGGTAGGTGACCCACCACCTACCCGCGGCCTTCTTGGGCAACGCCGGTAGCGGGCAGCCGGTGGGCGGGCAGCTGCCCGCCGGCCACCCGCTGCCCGGAATAGCTGCCGCCGGCGGGTGAACCCTCACCCACCGGCTACCCGCTGGTTTGGACCCCACTTTGGGATTTTGGCTTCCCGTTTGATGTTCCCCGACCCCCGTGGTGTCCCAACGGGCTCCGTCTATCATGCCTATGTCTAGTTTGATATTTCGGGTACCGTTCGTAGGTTGTATGAGTCTTATATATTGAATGTTAGATGAATTGGTATCCCGTTGACCTAGGTGAAAGAAGTATGAACCCTTAGGATTATTCTTAGTATGTGAAGAATCACGCATAGGTTTTGTTATACATTTTCTCCCCCTTCCCAATGTGTTAATATGGGTTGCATGTGCTTGCTATGTGTTTTGTGCTTTTGTGATCTGTTCCTATTAGAAATGAAGAGTAGAGTAGTTGAACCTTTGTTGTCCTGAGTAAGGTAGTGTTTTCTAATCGTAAAGGGTTGGTTAAATGCCACCGAGAAGGACAAGGGATGAAACTTCTCGTTCGGCGAGAGTTGGAGCTTCATCCACTACGGATCTTACCGAGAGTCTACGTCAATTGACCCAAGTTATTGGAGCTGCTGTGTTAAATGGAAATAATGGGGGCGATGTGATGAGAAGGATAGCTGGACGCAACCCACCAAGCTATCCAAGACAAGAAGACCCTGAGATTCTGGAGGATTGGATCCGAGCTTTTGATAAGTTGTTCGATGTTGTCAACTGTCCCCATAATCAGCGTGCGGATGTAGCTGTTTTCTACTTGCAGCAAGAGGCGGATCATTGGTGGACTTAGGGGTGGGCGTTATTCGGATTATCCGAATTGATACCTGAAATCCTAACCGAAATTTGGAATTTGGGTACACCCAATTAATTTTCAGTTCGGTTACTTTTTTTTTTGAATGCCAGTTCGGTTACTTTTAATTATGGTATATCCGAAATTATTTTCAGTTCGGATATCGGGTTCTATTTTTTTACCCAAATCCCGACTCGAAACCCGATATATATATATATATATATATATATATATATATATATATATATATATATAGTGAAATGTTCCAGTGCGGTTGAGTGCTTCCCGTGCGGTTGTGCGGTTGATTAATGTGCATGAGTTTTGTACTTAATGTGCGTGAGTCTAGTGCTTAATGTGCCAGAGATTTGTACTTAATGTGCGTGAGTGTGTAATGTTAATGTGCGTGAGTTTTGTGTAAGTATTTTCCCTAAATACAATATATTATAATATATTGTATTATTGGGTGGCTGTGGTGCAAAAGTAGGAGATTGAGCCAATTAGTGACTTAATCTGTTATGCAACTCAGGATATTCAGTTAAGCTTTAACTGAATATCTGCCTACGTTGATGGCATGTAGGCTTCTAAGCAAAATAGTCCTCCCACAGCTCCCGTGTTCAGAATACACGGACCATCAGGTATTCGGGAGAGAAGTGGTAGACAAAACACTTTCTACAGGTTTACCAACCCAGAGGCAATTTCCACAACTATGGCTAGGGATGTTCAAAGGTCCTAAAGCTTCCGCTGTAACGAGTTAGGTTACTCGTTTACTTTAGTTTATTTTAGCTTTATTGTTGTCTAACATTTTGTACTTAAGGTGTGTGAGTATTGTGCCTAAGGTGCGTGAGGTTTGTGCTTAATGTGCCTGAGAGTGTACTTAATGTGAGTTGTTGTTAAAACTTAAGGTGTGTGTGTTTTTGTGCTTAATGTGCATGAGTTTTGTGCATAAGGTGCGTGAGGGTTGTGCTTAAGATGTGTGGGTTTTGTACTTAACGTGCTTGAGGTTGTGTTCTGAATGTGTTTTGTTTGTATGCTTAATGTGCATGTGTGTATACTTAATGTGCGTCAGTTTAATGCTTAATGTGCTTCCAGCCGCTCAACCATGGGAAGCCTCAAATGCACTTGATCCCTTCCCTATATATATATATATATATATATATATATATATATATATATATATATATATATATATATATATATATATATATATATATATAAAGGCTTACACATTACACATGTTCCCATAATCTCAGTTCCCAAAAGGCAATTAAATATTAATTAATAATTATATTTGAATTTTTTATTTTTTTGTTGAAGTCTAAGAGGTTTCTGGACTCTGATGCAACTTCTTCCGCTTCTCGAGTTCTCGATTTCACTTTGTCTACATACAAAGAGTCAGAGACCGGAGACGGCGAGACGCACTCAGACACTCAGGCAGAAGCAATCTGCTCGTATCCCCTCCAAATTTTCAAAGAATAAAAGGCCAAAGCCATGACTTCTCCAGCCTCAACTACTCCCAATCTCCCATTATTTCAAAATTCAAAGCTTCTCAACCTTTCAGCCCTTTCTAAACCGTTCTCAAACTTCTCAGTTCTCACATATTATTTATTCTATGTTGTTAATTTTATTTTGTTTATTCCCTAATTTCTAAAAGCCGACGGCGTGACGCTACTGTGTGTCTATGTTCAACGGCAAAGCAACCAAAGCTAGTGAGAAAGGCCAACAAGGAAACAATCAGTAATTCAATAGTAACTCCAGGTCAGTCTTTGAAAACATTTACATAGCAACATTTAGAAATTTGTTTTTCCGTTTTCTATATGCTTCAATGTTTTCTATGAATTTTGTTGTTCATATTTTGAAGTGAAACCTAAATTGGTATAAATTGAAAATTTTCAGTATGTTAATCAGCTAGGGATTGATTAATATTTAGGCATATTATTGTGATTAGAATTATTGAATTAAATGGTTTGTGAGAATAGAAGATTAGACGTATGCTTCAATTTAAATATACAAGCTATTCTTAAATAATTTTTTTCTTTCTTTGTTTGATGTAACTGGAAATTTTCTGTATGTTCTCTTTTTTTTTTTAGTAAAAAAGTTTTTTAAGACTTGACTGGGAAGTATGAGATTTATATATTTTTTGTTTTGGCATTTTGCTTCATGCAGATGGAAGATAACAACCAAATTGAAATGCTAAGTGATCTTCAAAACACATAAATTGGACTGGTCCTTCTGCAGTAACAAATGAACCGAATGCTTGCATTGAAGATGGTGGAGGCAGAAAGCGAAAACGTGTGAAAGACAGGTCAGATGTTTGGAAACATTTTGCTAAGTTTATTGATAAGGGTAGTGGTAAACAACGTGCTACTTGTAATTACTGCAAAAAAGATTATGCTGCTGAAAAAAAAAACATGGAACTAGTAACTTGTGGAATCATTTGAAGGATTGCAAATCATATAATATTGATTCTACTCAAACTCACTTTTTTCCTATAAAGCACATGTTGAATGGTGAAGCAGAGAAGGGTGATATTAGGGATATGAAAACTTGGAAGTTTGATAATGAAGTTGCTAGGAAAGGGTTGTGTCATATGATTGTTATTGATGAACTCCCATTTTGCTTTGTTGAAAAAGAGGGTTTTCGGAATTATATTGATCTTATAACACCTCCTGGATATCAACTTCCTTCAAGGAGAACTGTTACTAAAGATATTTTTGAATTATATATTGGCTTGAGGTGTAAGTTAAAAAATGTGCTTAATGCGTCAAAACAACGAGTGTCTCTCACAACAGACACTTGGACTTCTATTCAAAGAGTGTCTTACATGTGTATCACAACTCATTGTATTGATGCAAATTGGAAGTTAAATAAAAGGGTAATAAGTTTTTGTCCAATTGAAAGTCACAAAGGATATGATATTGGTGATGTGATTATGAGGTGTTTAGTTGATTGGGGTTTAGATAAGTTATTTTGTGTCACAGTTGATAATGTGACTTCTAAGGATAATGTCATTAAGAGTTTGAAAAATGTGCCGAAGAATTGGGGGACTAATATAATGATTGGTGACCTACTTCACATGAGATGTTTTGCCCATATTATTAACTTGGTTGCTTCAAAGGGTCTGAAGGAGGTAAATGACTCTATAAATGCTGTTAGGGCTGCTGTAAAATATGTTAGACAGTCTCTAGCAAGGCTGAAAAAATTTAAAGAATGTGCAATTTTTGCTAAAGTTGAATGCACAAAAGCACTTTGTTTAGATATCAAAACAAGGTGGAATAGGGTGTATTTGATGTTAGATGTTGCATAGAAATATGAGAGAGTGTTTGAAAGATATGAGAATGAAGATCCTAATTATATTAAGGAGTTAACATATGGTGTTAGTCAGTATAAAGATGAAGCTTCATCAAGAACTCCTAATGAAAAGGATTGGGGGGTTGTTAGAAGAATGGTAAAATTTTTGAGCCACTTTTATCAGCTTACAGTGAAAGTTTCTGGAAGTAAATATGTGACTGCAAACACATTCTTACGTGATATTGGGACACTTCATGCAAAGATAAATCAGTGGAGGGATTCCACAGATATTGATTTGGCTTTAATGGCAATTGGGATGAAATCTAAGTTTGATAAGTATTTGGGAGATCCTGAAAAAATGATTGAAGTTATTTTTCTTGCAACTATAGTAGATCCAACTCAAAAGATGTCATATGTGAAGTATCTATGCGTTAAGTTGTACGGAGAGAAAAAAGGAAAGCAACTGTTAGCAAAAATTACAGAAGCTTTGTGTACTATTTTTAGTGAATATGAGGCAATAAATTCTGTTCAAGTTCCTGCAACAAATAAATCCGCCTCTACTATTCTGGATTTTCAAATTTCAAGTGTTGATGATGATCAAAATGACATGAGTGATTTTATTCAGTGGCATGCAAATGAAAGTGGTTCTCCTTCAAATAAAACAAAGTTCGACAAGTATTTAGATGAAACCCTTGAGCCTTTGAGTGATAAATTTGACATACTTGCTTGGTGGAAGGTGAATGGACCTAGGTTTCCTGCTTTGTCATAAATGGCGCGTGACTTGCTTGGAGTACCAATTTCTACTGTTGATTCGGAGTCTACATTTAGCACTAGTGGTTGTATACTTGATGCTTTTCGTAGCAGTTTAACACCAAGAATGCTTCAAGCAGTGATATGTGGCCAAGATTGGTTACGTTCCCAATCAAAAGATGTAAGTGTTGAGGAAGACATTGAATCCTTGAAGTGATAGAAAAGGTAAACGTCTTATACTTTTTCAATTTTAAATATTTTTAATATTACTATTGTTCTCTCCATGTGTCTCTCTGTTCCCTTCTTTTTTTTCAATTATTAATATTTAATTTTACTATGTTAGGTTTTGGAAGCACAAATATGGATTCAAATTCAGCTCCTAATTGCTAAGAAGAAATTACTTGACTAGCCACTCTGATTCACAAGCAGACAAACATTAAATTGGTATGTATAATATATTGAATTCTTACTCTTAATTCCAAAGAATAATACGTTATTAACTATTGCTATTATATTTATTTATTTTTTTTGCAGAAATTATGAATAGGAAACTTGATCTGGAATCATGGAGATAGTTGGAATTTGGAAAAACACTAAAAGAGCCATTATTTTGATTTGTTTTATCTAATATTTTGTTGCATTTTCATTAGTTTATGTTTGTTATGGAATTGATTATCTTTATTATTTTAGACTACTTTGACTTTTGATAATTTGTTTAATGGCATTACTGATTAGTATTTCACATTTTTTAAATTTGATTAGATTTAATTATGAGACATTTAAAATATTTTTACCTTGGTGTCTACTGGCTAGGTTTGAAACAAATGATATATGTGTTTCTTTTGAATTTTTGTTACTTGTTAGCTATTTTATCCCCCTAAAAAGTATTATATAATTTTTTGGGTATATCCAATTAAACCCGAAAATTAAACCGAAATATATTCACCCAAACCGAACATATTCGAATTAAATTTGGTTCAGATATCGGATGTAAAAAACATCACCTAAAATTCCGAATATCCGAAATAAAATTCGGTTACCACCCAAACCGAACCGACGCCCACCCCTAGGGGCACTATGGAGGAACCGACACACCATGAGAAAGAGGATTTTGGTTGGGAAGCATTCAAGGTAGTTCTGAGGGATATGTTTTGTCCTGAGCATGTGAAAGTCGCTAACTACGAAGAGTTTTTACATATGAAGCAAGGAGGGTTATTTGTTCAGGAATATCACGCTCGATTTGTAGGTTTGGCGGGATTTGCTCCCACTATCGTTCTGGATGAGGTCAGTAAAGCTAGGAAATTTGTTCGTGGACTCAACTTTGAAGCCCAGAAACTCCTCACAACGATGAAGTTCCCGACATTGAGTGCGGCGTATGATGCAGCTGCTAGGTACCAGATTCAATAGCTACAGCGTGACGTCAAGTAATAACCAGAAGAAGAAGACTGATGAGAATAGTTATCAGGCTGGCAAGAGGACCAGGTTTACCCCTTCAGTGTCGGCAGGACATTTTCACAGGAATGGTAACAAGAACTCGTGGAGGAACAGTTAAGCTATGGGACAAGGATATGGAGCTAGGGGATAGGCCTATGCTAGAGGCACTCTGTGTTTGAAGTGTGGGAAGGATCACCCACGTACTACTTGCAATGGCAATACTCTCGTGTGTTTCAACTGTGAGAAACAAGGACACCGAGCCACAGTCTGTTGGTACCCTAGGATGGAGAGATAACCCAATCCGATACAGAATCAACAACCAAGGGGTCAGTTTAATTGAGGACAAAACAGGGGAAATGGTCAAGGAAACTTCCCGGGAAATCATGCAAGTAGTGGTCCCAATGTGACTAGTGGTGGAAATGGACAATTCGGTGGTGGCAACCAGGGACGAGGTGGACCCAGTCAAGGCCGTACCGATGGGATTGGACCAGGAAGAATCATGGTGATGAGCCAGTCACAGGCTGAGACCCGTGATAAGTTTCTATGAGCTTTTCTAAGGTTTTGCATATGTATTTTAGCCGAAAAGTTTTATTTATAGAGCAAATTATTTTAAAAGCATGAAAGTACAACGAAAAACCTTCCTAATTATATTTTACGTGTTTTTGGATATTTTAGGACACAAAACATGGTAGAAAGTCCGAAAGAAGCTAAGCCGAGGCAAACACGCGAACAAGGACCGAACACGCCAAAACTACGCACGAAGAAGAGGGAAGGAATGGGAATTATTTCCCATTCACGCCCCTCCTCACGGCGTGAGGGCGCCGTGAACGAGAGTATAAGGAAGCCCGACGAAGCTCAACACGGAGGGAATTAATTCCCCATTGCCGTGACGCCGTGCGTGAATGGGAGGCCGAATGGCTTATGCATATTTAAGATTAAAATCTCATTTTTTGTGGGGGAGCCAATTTTATCTAGAGAGATTTTCATTACCTAGAATAGGACTTTAGAGAGAGGTTAGTAGGGTTAGAATAGGTTTCTAGAGAGAGATTTAGATCTACAATTGCAAACACCTTGTATTGCTAGATTTTGCAAAGAAGCTTGAAGATTGAAAGCATTTGGCTAGTAGATCTTTATCAACGATTCATATTCGGTGTATCTAAACAATTGGGATATAATCTACTTTGTGCTTTATTGTTATATCTCTTTTTTCCCTTTGATTGTTAAGATCTTATTCATGCTTGGCTAAATCTAGTAGTTAGGGTTGAGGTGTAGATTGTTGTTGTGATGATGCTTTGATTTGCTTATCTTGTGGTGTTTGATTGATTGTTGACTATGTGGATGTCTTGTTGTTGAGGATGATCTTTGTGACATTCTTGGAGTGGGACCCAACTCCTTGGATGGTGTTGGAAACCTAGATCTAGGCAAGAGATTGCTAGATCCGGGTAGCCTTGATCCTCTTCATTTCCCCGTCTTTGATCCGAGAGGGCATGGCCCGGAAAGGAGTGAGGGCAAAGTGTTTGTTTAAATGCCCCGTAGAGAGCAAGAGTTCCTACGGGCGGCGTTAGACCGAATCGGCTATCGCACTAGTCATCCACTTCTCTTGACTAGTAGCGCACAATCAAATCACCACAAGACTCCCCTTGCGGGATTGACCAATCACAGAACACAATCCAAACCCAATCCTACCCACCTTTCTCTCTCTGAGTAAATTCCTATTCCCCAATCTACCTTTCTTAATTTCAAGCCCTTTCCCAATTTCCTTTCAAACCAACAACGTCAATCCACCTTCCCGAATTGAGCCTTCAAGTGTCTAGTCTACCTTACTTTTTCTCAAGTCCAACTTCCAAGTTGTCATTCGTCGAGGGAGCGACACTCGGGGTGGTTCTAACTCCCCGTTTTACCATCTATTCATAACAATCCCAATCACACACAACTTCAACCTTTTGACCACGCTTTCAAGAACTACAACCTAAGACCGGAGAGATCATAGTAAAAAATGGCGTCGTTGCCGGGTAATGGCAAATGGTAGCTTGAGTTTGTGAGGAGTAAGGAAGTACAACCTTGAAGCTTGATTCAAAACCTTTTTTTTTTAAAAAAAAACAAAAAATTTTTAACCAACAGTGTAGCTACTTTTAGCTGCATTGCTTTCAAAATCAAATCAGAAGTTGATGCACACCAGATCACACAGAACAGAAGGATTGTTCCCGTTAGATGCACACCAGATCACATAGAACAGAAGGATTGTTCCCGTTAAATCTAGAAATTCAAAGAACTTCGACGAGAAGGCTAAGAGCCGAAACAAATCAGGAAATACCAAGAAATATGGCATCCACAAGTATAGATACCAACCAACCACCTTAGCCAGGAGTAAACATCTTTGAAGGTTCTCCACCGAGAGAACATTTGAACAATAACATAAGTGTTGATGAAGAAGCAACAGGATATGTAGACGGCCGGAATAGAGCTGAGAAACCAGGAAAAGGACATATGAGAACAATCGCAGAGTATATGACTCCCGAGTTCTCTATGCACAATTCAATCTATATCCAGCCCGTGGAAGGGATTAATTTCACCATCCATCCGTCTGTTATCAACATGATCCAGAGCAATCCATTTAGTGGATTACCATCGGAAGATCCACATACCCACATGACAAGATTTGTAAGAGCCTGTAGTATGTTTAGACCCAATGGAGTTCTAGAAGACGTAATCCGCCTTACTTTGTTTCCCTTCTCTGTTATTGGAAAAGCCGAAACATGGTTGGATTCACAAGATAATGAAAACTTTACTTCTTGGGGACAGTTACATCGAGAGTTCATGAACGAATTCTTCCCCCTCACCAAAACTATGAAAGTGCGCAAACAAGTGCAAGATTTTAAATAAGGAACATCTGAATCATTGAGTGAGGCGTGGAGAAGATTTAAGACTCTAAGAAGGCAATGCCCTCCCGATATACAGCACCCCTGGGACGTAATTAGTTCTTTTTTATGGAGGTCTAAATGATGAAAGTAAAATGCTTTTGGACTCATCCTCAAGTGGAGCATTTGTGTCGTCATCGCCTGCCGACGTTGAAGCCTTAATAGAGAAAATTTCCTCTAATACCACATTTTGGTATAATAGAAGAAACACCAAAACAGGGATGTACGAAGTATCTGGGAATGTAGCCCAAGATGCAAAAGTGGAGGCTATGAGCGATGAGATCACGAAACTACAGGAAATGATTCAAAAGATGGAAACTAAAGGAAAACCATGCATGGCCCTTGCGTTGTATTGCAATGTTTGCGGGGGGTCACATGACACAGCAATATGCACTTCATTGACCGAGTCAGGAAATGCGGATGAAATCGCATATGTTCAAGGGCAACAAGGTAATAACTATCAGAATAATCCTAGGAGAGGGACTTACGGTTGGAAAACAGCACAAGGATGGAACCAAGGAGGACAATCGTCAGGGAGACCATAGAATGCACGCGGCAAACCTGCCTATGGTCAGACTAGAGATAGGGGCTCAATCACTTATAGCCCATAACTAGGAGTAAACATCAATGCTCTCTATTGACCACCTCATGTCCCCCAAAACAATTTGAGACCTTACCAACCAGATTTGAGAGAGATGGATATATGAAAAATTATACCGGACTATTCAAGAAATTAAAAGTGATAGGATTCAGCTGAAACAAGAAATCACACAGGAACACCGACAAGACATGGAAACTATGAGACAAGAAACACAAACTTCTTTTAAGAACATGGAGATTCAGATTGCCCAACTAGTTAAACTGGTGACTGAAAGTCCATCGGGGTCGTTACCAAGTACGACGGAGAATAACCCGAAGGAGCGAGTGAATGCTATATCAGTTCGTTAGGAATCTGAACCGATATAGTTGTCATAGAAACACAAAGAACAATGCAAGGACACAAAGGAAAAGAAGTCATGAGATCGAAAGTCACGACGGATACAAAAACCAATGCAAGGACGGTGACGACTCGTTACCGATTGCAAGCCTTAAAACAGACGATAAATATGGCCGAACTTGAGCAACGAGGTAAATTTAATGTTTTGCTTAGGAAATTTTACATTAACATGGCTCTGCTAAACACACTAAAAACCCTACCTAGATCGACTTTCCAAAAGAAAGAACATGCTCCACAAAAGAAAGAGATTCATGATGAATTTCAAGCCCACCTCAGTGTGGCATGTTCTGATGTTCTAGAAAAGGGGTGTCACATAAAGGATGGTGACCCCGGCGCGTTTGTAGTGCCATGTGCTATCAATGATAAATTTATTGGAGAAGCATTAGCCGATCTAGGCGCCTCTATTAATGTTATGCCCTCGTGTGTGTCCGAAAAGTTGAACGTGCCTTTGACACCGACCCGTATGACCATCCAACTTGCTGATGGTACCACACGGTATCCATTGGGCATATTGGAGGACGTGACGGTCAAAGTTAAAAACTCTGTTATTCCTGTAGACTTTTTCATGTTGAATGTAAGACCGAAATTAAAAAATGTGCCATTAATATTCGGAAGACCGGTCTTGGCCGCACAACAAGCCGTTATTGACGTAAGTGCTGGTAATCTTACCTTGCGCCTCAATGATGAAGAAACCAAGTTCGGCAGTGTAACACCCTGTGTTTCATTAAATATTTATATTAAATATAAATATTTACCAAATAGAACTATTTACTTATAAGTAAATATTTTGCTAAAAATATATATGTACCCAAATATGTTACTATGGGCTTTGGTTAGTTATTTTATAAACTATGATTTTAATACCCAAATCCCTTAAATTATTGATATGGTCCATGGTGGACCGTGGACACTTGTCTAAAATAAATTCCGTTAGCCTTTTGGATAAAATAAGGAGGGCCCTCGTACCCTTTCAAATTCGTGTTAGGAATCCTAAACCTCTACCTTTTCAGATTCGTATTAGGAATTCCAAACCACTTACCTATTCAGATTCTAATTGGGAATCCTAAATCTATTTAAAGGGGATAAGAAAGCATTTAGAACCCTATTCACCCATCCCTATTCCCTCACTGGAAAATCCCTCCCCAAAAGATAGTCAAAGAATTCCCCATCACCAAACCTAGGGAAGATCGATTAGGGAAATGACCTTGAGGAAGGATCTTAGGAGTTGTAAGAAGTTTAATTAAGCTAAAAGGTAACACATGTTTTACAAAACATATTTTCCTTGCTATCTTTTATTTATTGGCTCCTTTGATAATCATATGTATGAATTTGTGATTATGCCTTGATAGAGCTTGTCTTTATGATTATGATGTGGATTATTGTTATTCTTGATGTTCTCGATGATCTTGTGTAGTGGTTTGCATATTCTTGTATTTAATTACGGTTAGAGCTTGTCTTTAGGGTTTTATATTGTAGGTTCTTGATGTTCTTGAGGTTCTTGATGCTCTTGAACGATTATGTGTTTGGTCTTGAGTCTTTGCATGTTTAGGGCTTGTGTTTAGAGTGTAGTTGTATTGTTTTTTGGCTTGTTCTTGGTATTCAAGTCCTTGTTATTGTTGATGCGTGTTGGGATGTGTTTGAACTTGATTTTGGGTATGTTTGATGACTTCCCAGGTTAAGATAAAGACCCCCGATTTAACAAATATATATATAGGTATATTCCTACTATTCTAAATATACTATCCTAAATATTTATTATATACATACGTCCCTAAGATGTGTTGTAACCCCAAATATATTTGTATGCTAGACTTACACGCACATCACTATTAATATTATTATTATTATTATTATTATTATTATTATTATTATTATTATTATTATTATTATTATTATTATTATTATTATTGTTGTTGTTGTTGTTGTTGTTGTTGTTGTTGTTGTTATTGTTTTCCTAATCCTAAATCATCCATAGTTGTGTCATATACAGTACGTCTCTATATATATCTATATATATACTTGTGAGCATATAGAACATCCTCCCTTATTTATACGTATTCATATAATTGTTACGATCGTATTATATACAGTAATATCTCTAAACCCTAAATCTACTTAATAAATATTCTGTATGAGTCAACCCTAGTTCTATCACATTTGTCCACATCTCATATCCTCTCCCTGTGGCCATTCCCTTCCCTCCCAAATAAATAAAACCCTAGTTCTCTCATTTTTCATAAGTCTCTTCCCATCAATCATTAACTCAAGAATTAGGGTTCAAGGGTCATCAGATTTAGGTGGTGGATTTTGGAATTCGGGTAAGATTTACGCATACTCAAAATTGTCTTAAACCCCATAAGAAATAAAAATATTTTTCTGTGTGCCTATATGAAAACCCTTTCCCTCAAATAAAAATCTATTTCGCTATCTTTGAATAATTGTTATGTGATCCATGATCCTCGTGAATATTGTGTATTATGTGAAAACTGTTTGATGAAGATTGTTGATTATCCTGTGGGTTTGATTCGTGTATTTATTGATATATAAAATTTAGGGTCATCTAAATGTTATTCCTTGAACTACTCCATGTATTCAAGTCCCTTTTGTTGTTCATGTGAGTATGGAATTATTTGGACTTGAATTTGTGCATCCTTGGGATTTTTCCCGAAGTGATTTCTCCTTCACAGACACGGACCTGTGGGACCCTGGCAGGTGGTCGACCTCCCACCGTATCGCCCACTGGTACGGTGTGTTGGTTTCTTGACTTCTTGTTTTATTGATCCGTTATGCCCCATAAGAAGCAACAACTTTTTTCCTAATTGCGTACGTGAAAGCCTTTTCCTCAAAAAA
This sequence comes from Ipomoea nil, assembly GCF_001879475.1. NCBI lineage: Eukaryota > Viridiplantae > Streptophyta > Magnoliopsida > Solanales > Convolvulaceae > Ipomoea > Ipomoea nil. The sequence goes on along the minus strand of NW_017616704.1, from coordinate 2,310,893 downwards.
TCGATTCTTGTTATTTGAAGTAATTGCTATACGACTTATGATCCTCCTGAATATATATAATAATTGTTTGTTATGTCGCGATATTGAGTACATGAAATTATTTGTGGAATATGCACTAGTTAATTAACCTGTTGAACAGTACGCATAGGTGTTGTGTGTTTCCATATGACTAGTTATTATTTAAAACTTGAAATATGTTCACGTGTCTTCATGCTCTATGCCTATACACTTAAGGAGTTGTATATTTAGCATAATTACGGCAGTATATATTTAGGTGTGCCAATTTGCAAGTCTCGCATATAACATGATAGTTAGTTATAAAAGACTACCATGTATGATAGGCTTGTCATTATGTAATTATGAGTATTTGGTGCATTATGTTTTAGTACACTGATTAGGTACAATCCCTGTATGTGGTACTTGGCTTATAACATGCTAAATTGTACATTAAATGTTTATATCCAACCGTGAATATGATTCGCCTACGTTGACATATGTGCATATCTGTTTTATATTGATTGTATGGCCATTCGAATGTGCACCAACGTGGTATTAGTCTCTTATTTAGGTATACAAATAATTATATTTAATTACATGTTCATAGCCTTATTACTTGGTGTATTGTGCTAGTACGATAGCTAGGTGTAAATCCGATATCTATGGTATTTGGTGATATATTCCCTTTGGGCATGATAAGAAGTACAAAGGTTATAGACATAGGGGTGTAAGAATTTTAAGTTTGATCGTGCAACAAGACGAGTTACCTTCCTTCTTTGACAAATCAAACGCCGTTTCGTTGAAAAATCCCCTCTACCACTTCAAATCCCGTTCTTGATACCTTCTTTCAATTGATTCCGTACAAGGTGACAACTTTGTTCCCTAGATTGCAACTTTAATTCCTTTTATCCTATTACTATTTAACGATGTTCCCAAGTTTGAAACCTAAAAGCTTCCATTACATTTTCCCTTTTTGAACCGAATTTTCCCAAAACCTAGTATATTTATAGTTTCACACACACACACACATATGTATATATATATATATATATATATATATATATATATATATATATATATATATATATATATATATATATATATATATATATATATTTCCCATTAGATATTCTCCCTATATACTACCGTACTAATTCTGACTCTTTATCCCCAAAATGATTTCTAAGCTTCGAGGACGAAGCTTCTTGCAATGGGGGTAGAGTGTAACACCCCGTGTTTTACTAAATATTTATATTAAATATAAATATTTACCAAATAGAACTATTTACTTATAAGTAAATATTTTGCTAAAAATATGTATGTACCCAAATATGTTACTATGGGCTTTGGTTAGTTATTTTATAAACTATGATTTTAATACCAAAATCCCTTAAATTATTGATATGGTCCATGGTGGACCGTGGACCCTTGTCTAAAATAAAGCTCGTTAGCCCTTTGGATAAAATAAGGAGGGCCCTCTTACCCTTTCAAATTCGTGTTAGGAATCCTAAACCTCTACCTTTTCAGATTCGTATTAGGAATTCCAAACCACTTACCTATTCAGATTCTAATTGGGAATCCAAAATTTATTTAAAGGGTATTAGAAAGTATTTAGAACCCTATTCACCCATCCCTATTCCCTCACTGGAAAATCCCTCCCCGAAAGATAGTCAAATAATTCCCCATCACCAAACCTAGGGAAGATCGATTAGGGAAATGACCTTGAGGAAGGATCTTAGGAGTCGTGAGAAGTTTAATTAAGCTAAAAGGTAACCCATGTCTTACAAAACATATTTTCCTTGCTATCTTTTATTTATTGGCTCCTTTGATAATCATATATATGAATTTGTGATTATGCCTTGATAGAGCTTGTCTTTAGAATTATGATGTGGATTCTTGTTATTTTTGATGTTCTTGATGATCTTGTGTGGTGGTTTGCATGTTCTTGTATTTAATTATGGTTAGAGCCTGTCTTTAGGGTTTTATATTTTGGGTTTTTCATGTTCTTGAGGTTCTTGATGCTCTTGAATGATTATGTGTTTGGTCTTAAGTGTTGTCATGTTTAGGGCTTGTGTTTAGAGTGTAGTTGTGTTGTTTCTTGGCTTGTTCTTGGTATTCAAGTCCTTGTTATTGTTGATGCGTGTTGGGATGTGTTTGGACTTGATTTTGGGTAAGTTTGATGAATTCCCGGGTTGGGAAAAATAAGCCAAGAACCTTCGTACCAACGGGTAGTCGGTGAGGGGGTGGGGGCGAGCCCCCACCTGACTACCCGCCAATACTGGCCACCGTACCAGCGGGTGGCCGACGGGTGGACAACCACCCGCTGGTACAAGGCCGTCCGCCGGCGGGCAGACGGTGGGTGGTTGGCCACCCGCTGGTACGGACGGGCGGTGTGTCGTTTTGCCCCCGTTTGTTGCTTCCCCGTGCCCCGTTTGATGTTCGTGAGTCTAGTTTGATGTTGTGGATACCGAATTAGGATTTGTGAACTGTGGGTATTGTATATGGTTTAAGTTGGTATCCCGTTGGCCTAGGATCAGGTTTTCATGTTCCCTCAGGAGTCTTGTGGTTGCTTGGTTGTTGTCGGAAGTAGAATCTAAGTGGTTCCCGTGGGTTGTGTGTTAGTACTGTGTCAACCGTTGATAAGAGTCTATGTGCTTATTGTACCCTTCCCTCTAACTATCCCTCGTTGAAGTTTTGTTGTGTGTTGTGTGCTACTGTAACACCCCTAAATTTTGAGATATTTAAAACTTATAAAATAAAGGTGAATCCATTGATTAAATCCCAAATAGGACATACGGCTATCCGTAAGTGTCGGGGTGCTATGTCACACCTAGGTTTGAGAACCTAGGTGCACAGGCTAAACTAACCAAGCATAAGAAATCCTCAAATCGATATTCAATACAATCCCAAGGCAAGCAGGCCAACTACAGAGCTAAGACTAACTAAGCTAAGTCCAAGGTTCTGACTAGAGCGCTCCGAAGCTAATGCTCATCACCTGAAAAACATTCGGTATAACAACCGTCAGCGAATAATGCTGGTAACACACTCCAATGCGTTAAGTACAATATAGGTAGATATGAGAAACTCATTTTGAAACTGGAATACATATATACTTACGAGACTCTAGTTTAAATCCAAGATCAAGACTCAAGGCATATTAACAGACTCGATATCATAGAATAATCATACGAACTAATAGGCATCCTAAATATGCAATTCAAGACATGACAGACAGATATGCATACAAATAACAAAGTAGAGGCAACGAAGGCAATCATTACTGTAACACCCCGTGTTATGGCCTCTAACCCAGACTAATTATTTAATTGCTTGCCATTAAAAGAGGTTTAAATTCCCTTAATTAATTAAGAAGGGGTCCACCATGGATCATGGACCCTTATCTCTTAACTAAAACCTTAGTCCTATAAGGAATAGAATAAGTGAATCCTTACCTTTCAGACCTTAGTTAGGACTCTTAAAAATATATAAGGACCTAGGAGGCACCTAGAAATCCCACCACAATAGATTCCACCACACAAGAATTCCCAAGAATTTCCCTATCACCAAACGTAGGAGAAATCACGAAGAGGAGATCTTAGAAAAAGAACCTTAGTAGCCAAGGATTCTAATTAAGGCTAAGAGGTAACCCATGCATGTCTAACAAAACCTATTTTCCTTGCTATAATCTTCTTCATTGGCTCCTTTGATATATGATTTTGTGCTCAAGTCTTGATAAGACCTTGCCTGAGATTGATATGATGTTGATGAGATAATCTTGATGTTTATGTGTTAATCTTGATGCTTATGTGATAATCTTGATGTTCTTGATTCTATGACGAATTATATAAATGATCTTGTGATTTAATTATGACTAGAGCCCTAGGGTTATAACATGGATTTCGTATTGTGTTATTCTTGGTATGTTTGGGTGGGATTTCGCATGTTCGGGTGTTGAGTCTTGGCATGTTTAGGAGTCGTGTTAGGATGTATTTAGTGTGGTTCTTGGTTTTAATCCGTTACTTGATTACGTGGTGTCGTCGTTTGTGTTTGAATGTGTCTGGACATGGTTTCAGGTTCCACAAGGGATCCCGGGACCAATTTATTACATAGGAGTCCGTCGGGGGTAGGTGGGGGCAGGGGTACCCGCTGCCCAACGTCGTCTTCCCAGCAGGCAGGCGACTGCCCGCGGGCACCCGCTGCCTTCTAGTTCACCGCAGCGGGTGGCCCTCCACCAGCCGGCCACCCGCTGGAACTTCGGTACGAATCATGGTGTTTTTCCCCGTTTAATGTTTCCCTGTGTCCCGTTGTACCCCGTCTGTCGTATATGAGTCTAGTTTGATGTATCGGGTACCATTCTTAGGATAAAAGAGTCTTGTGTATTGCATGCTAGTCGAATTGGTATCCCATTGGCCTAGGAGGAAGGTGCATGACCCCTTAGGTGTGTCTCGAGTAGTTTAATGTGGTTGGCCACGCATAAGTTATATTAGGATAAGTGTTCCCCAATGATTCCCCCTCCTTATGTGTTAATGTGGGTTGCATGTGCTTGTCTTATGTGTTAATTGTGCATGATACCCCAATTGGTTGCGATCAGATATATAGGTTGAGAACCATCGGCTGTTATTTATATATATATATATATATATATATATATATATATATATATATATATATATATATATATATATATATATATATATATATATATATATATATATATATATATATATGGCTGCGGTCCATAATCTGGTTGCGATCAGATATACATAATCATCGGGCTGTGCTCCACCGTTCGGTTGCGATCAAACGTTATGATATAGTGAGATGCGGTTCATCGATTGGTTGCGATCAATCTCCTTGTGCTGCGGTACTGGCAGGGTGCTTCGGGGCCATGTCAGAGCTATATGCACTGGCATTTCGTGTATGGGCAAGTGAAGGGTCCTGCGGCACCACCAAATGTATAAACGTGATTTATTGTTGATTGTGGTTGAAATAGTGATTGAATACTGATATGATTGAGATGGAATAGTCTTGTGACCTTAGGGTGCATGCTAGAATCTTTATGTGTGTGATTAATTATATTGAATGTGCCTACCTTTGCTTGATTGAGTCTATCCTCGGTTTTAAATTAGAGTTCCATAAGTATATATGTATTCCGACTTCAAAATGATTTTCCTTATATATATATATATATATATATATATATATATATATATATATATATATATATATATATATATATATATACCTATATTGTATTTAACGTGTTGGAGTGGGTTACCAGCATTATTCGTTGAACAGATATATTTGGCTTTCAGGCACAGATGAGTAGCTCCGGAGCGTGCTAGTTGGACCCGTGGACCTAGCTAAATTAGTTCTTTTATCAGCCTGCGTGCCTTGATGTTGTACTAGACATTGATTCGAGGATTTCTGTTGTTTGGATAGTTTAGCCTGTGCATCTGAGTTCTCCAGCTCTGATGTGGCATAGCACCCCAACAATTATGCTTAGTTATGCTCTGTTTGGGATTTAATAATAGAATTGCCTTTATTTCATAAGCATTAAAAGTTTTAAAATTTAGGGGTGTTATAATTACAATCAATTAGCAAGTAGTTAACAAAGCAAACAAATCATCCTCCAACCTTAACCAAGTTCCAACCTTGTAGCTCCTCTCCGTCCTTATATCAGTTCTAACCTATACCTCCAGGCCACCCTTATATCTCCCCACCCCTTATGCCTCTGGGCAACTACATGCCCCTACCTACAAACCACCTTTCAACCACCAACATATCAAGATGGTGCCGCAGTGTCATTCAATGATCCGCACCTCTAGTGCCAATATCAAGGGGTTAGCGCGTATAGCTCTAACATGACACAGCAGCACTTATAACCTGACCCATGCTCAACGGCAAGCTAGTTGAAGGTGGGTGTGTGCCTTTAGAAAAGTCACCGCTATAGCCTGTACCTTTAGTACAATGACCGGGCACAAGTGGTGCCAACCGCCAACAGTTTATTTTCCACCAATCATAATCTCATCAACATCATAATCATCATCAGTCACACTGGTCATTGCGCAATGACCACGATACTCATCATCATCCAATCAATCAACACATAATCACATAACAAGCAAGACACAACAACAATGGCACGTATCACACATAAAATCCTAGAACGATGCCTAAAACACCAAACGAGACTCGTACACGACAAACGGGTAAAATGAGACACAACAGGACACGAAGAAACATCAAGCAGGGAAAAACACCACGAACCATGCCGGGATTCCAGCGGGTAGGTGGCGGGTGGAGGACCACTTGCCGGCAGTCGGGCACTATTCCAGCGGGTGGCCGGCGGGCAGACCACCGCCTGCCGGTTGCCCGCTGGAACAATGTTGCAAGTAGAGGGTAGGTGGCGGGTGGTCAGCTCCCCCACCTACCCGCCACTGATACGCAGGCAACTTTTGGGTTCCGGGATCTCTCGTGGAACCCGAAACCATGTCCAAACACATTCAAACACATAACGACAACACCACGTATTCAAGTAACGGAATTAAACCAAGAATCGCACCAAATATACGCTAACACGATTCCTAAACATGCCAAGACTTAACATAAATCACATAACGATCCAAGGACATCTGGAATCACAAGAACATCAAGAAATCTATATGCAAAGTCCTAAACACAAGTCCTAGGCTAGACTCAACACCCGATCATGCAAAATCCCACCCAAATATACCAAGAATATCATAATACGAAATCCACATTATAACCCTAGGGCTCTAGACATAATCAAAATACAAGATCGTTCATATAAGTAATCATAGTATCAAGAACATCAAGATTATCACATAAACATCAAGATTGTCACATAAACACCAAGAGTATCACATAAGCACAATATAAACCCTAGGCAAAGCTCTATCAAGACTCAAGCACATAATCATATATCAAAGGAGCCAATGAATAAGATATAGTAAGGAAAATAGGTTTTGTCGAGACATGGGTTACCTCTTAGCCTTAATCAATATCCTTGGCTACTAAGGTTCTTTCTCTAAGATCTTCTTTCCGTGTATTCTCCTACGTTTGACAGCAGGGGGATTCCTCTGTAGGTTTCTCTCTGGGAATATCTTGTGTCATAGAATTAATTGTGGTAGGGTTTCTAAATGTTTCCTAAGTCCCTATATATAGATTTAGGAGTCCCATCTCGGGTCTGAATAGTAAGGGCCCACTTATCCTTATTTCTTATAGGATTAAGGATTTGATTTAAGGATAGGGTCCATGATCCACGGTGAGCCACATCAATTAATTAAGGGAAATCTTAACCAAATTAAATCCTTTCTAATTATTATTAACGAAATCAATTAAATAATTAATCCGGGATTAAAGGTCGTAACACGGGATGTTACAGCTATTGTGTTGGAATGGCAGATCTGGTGGGGTCGTAGTGCTTTTGGAGTGTGGTGCTGCGGTACCCTTGGTTATGATGGGCTGCAGTACCTTGATTATGATAGGTTGTAGTACTTTTGGAGTGTGGTGCTGCAGTACCTATTGGCATGCGGTGAGCTGTAGTACTTTTGGAGTGTGGTGCTACAGTTCCTTTGATACATTATGGGCTGCAGCACTTTTGGAGTGCAGTGTTGCAGTGCTTTTGGAGTGTGGTGCTGCAGTACCTATTGGCATGCGGTGGGCTGTAGTACTTTTAGAGTATGGTGTTACTGTTCCTTTGATACATTATGGGCTGCAGCACTTTTGGAGTGCAGTGCTGCAGTACCCTTGGAGTGATATTGTCCCTTGATTGGCGGAACATATCTGCGAATGGAGTTTGAGTCTTGTTGTTGTCTTGTCTTGTGGTATAAGGATGCATGCTAGTACCTTTATGCGTTTTATAGTGTCGGGTCTGTTGGTATGTCTCGAGTCTTGATCTTGGTTTTAAAGCTAGAGTTGTCTAGGGCTATATAGGTATTCCCGAGTCTCAAAATGGTTTTCTTATATCTACATATATCGTACTCAACGCGTGAGAGTGGGTTACTTATCATTATTCGTTGACGGTTGTTACACCATATGTTTTTCAGGTACTGACCAGTAGCTTCGGAGCGCGCTAGATGGATTCGTGGACTTAGCTTTCGTTAGTTCTAGCCTTAGTTTAGATGACATGTGCACCTTGATTGTATTTGAAAATCAATTGTGGATGCTGCTATTTTAGTTAGTTATGACATGTGCATCTAGGTTCTCAAACTTAGATGTGGCATAGCACCCGATACTCATGTTGTTAGCTTCAGCTCTGTTGGGTATTAATGATAGTTTCATCTTATTGCTTAAGCTTTAAATGTTTTAAAAATTAGGGGTGTTACAGGCAGGGACATCAAAAAAGGTAAACGAAAGAAAATGGCAAAATCTAAGAAGAAATCAAAAGGCAAGACCGACTATGCAGGTAGATTCGGAAAATACGTCTGGAGAAGGAATGAAAGTGGTGTGCAGGCAACCAATATAGGTTGAAAGACAGGGTACGTAGGGCTGAGACGTTAAAAGAAGCGCTACTTGGGAGGCAACCCAAGGTTTTATTTACATCACATTATTATCTTTGAGCATTTAATTTTTGAATAAAGTTGTTTGTTTTTTAGAACAAACAATACAGGGATCTCAAGTTTATTGCGAGAAGAATTCAAGAAAAATTTGGACAGGAAGGTCAACAATATACTCATACTCTTATGCAATCTCGTGCAATACAATATACTCATACTCATATGCAATCTCGTGCAACAATATACACATACTCTTATACAATCTCGTGCAATAATATACTCATACTAATATGCAATCTCGTGCAATACTATAAACATACTCATATGCAATCTCGTGCAACAATATACTCATACTCTTATGCAATCTCATGCAATAATATATATATATATATATATATATATATATATATATATATATATATATATATATATATATATATATATATATATATACTCATACACTCTTTATAAAATAGAGTACTTTCTGTGGAGGTCTCTTTCTTACTTTCTTGAGTCACTCTTTACTCTCTTTCTTTCTCTTGAGTCTCTTTTGACTCTCTTTCTTTCTCTATACTCGTAGACGGCTTAGGGTTTCACCGAAGCATGAATTACCGCATCGGGAACGGCATAAATCCGACCCAATATCTCCTACCGTCTACGGAACCAATCTCGTGGCTCAAACTCTGTGGAATCAGGTATCGAACTATTAGTGTGCACACCCCCTAACCAGAATTCCAAGCCTGGCGGGAAGTTTCCAACCTCGTAACGTGGGAATACGCCGCGTTACATATACTGGGACCGCAATGTCCATAAATATCTCCCAAGAGGACATAGTCCAAACGGTATCCTCCAAAACCTCACCAATATAGGTAATATATAGATATATCTCTCATGCATCAATCTCATGCATGCAACAACTCTACTACTTCTCAATGCATCAAAGAATGATATACCACATGCTTATGGTTTTTGAAAGTATTCTTGGGCTCACGTTGGCCCCTTATACATTTTTGAAATATGACACATGTGAAATGTTAAAATGCTCTATAACATGTTTCTAAAACATGTATAAAATAACATAGAACACTTAAGAATATAATGTCATGCTCAGTTTGCAACATAGCAAATTCTATACATTCTATCAACAAAATATGTTTCATTTCTCATTGATCACATATCTCAATCTAGTCATGCTTTCAAAATAAATCATATTCTCAAATGATCATGCTTCTTTACTCAATAAAAACAACATCAGGTCACATAGTCAAATAATTCTTCGTACACAGTAACTTAGCAAATATATAATCTGTGTAACAATTCTTCACAAATTCCTTCATAACATACTCGTTTTTAATCGAAATTCAACGAAATCAAAGCCAAAACGTGTGTCGAGACGATCTTGAAGAGCCGAGCCATAAGGGCCCGTAACACTCGGTCCGAAACAACACATAGCTGAGCCACAAGGGCCCGGCCACTGCACAGATTCTTCTCAGAATCAAAGTCAAGGACCTGGGGCGAGACTCCTCATGGTCCGCCCCATGTACCCCGCTACTCCACCGGGACTAGGCAGCGGCCCTCCTCTAGGGCCGTGTCCTAGTCCCGTGAAACTACGGGTCTAGCCGGCGGCCCTCCTGATGGCCGCGGCTAGGGCCGTAAATGTGCACCAGAAAGTTTTCTCATCTGCAAAACTCAATCAAACAAGTCCAAAACAATCTCAACAACTCACAAACAAATACTAGATCATTTCTAAGCATAAACACAACAAAATCTCATAGTTTCTACTCATTTCTACTCAATATAAAGGCTTCACAGAGCCAAAATTCAAAGAGGAATCCATGGGGTTATACCTCTTGTAGTTCTTCTTCTAGCTTGGATCTCTTCTTCCTCTCTATCTAGCTAGTGCCTCCTTCACTACCTATACTTCCCAAACACACCATACAACCTTAGCCTAGAACCTCAAAGATTAAAAGAAACTAAAAGAGAAATGAAGGCTAGGGTTGAAGAAGGAGATGAGCTTACTGTGATGTTGTTTTCTCCCTTTCTCTTGGTAGACAAAAGGTGTGGAGAGGCAAAGAAAGATATCAGGGAATCAAAATGGAATAGTGGAGTTTATATAGGGTCCAAAACCCTAGGTAGAAGGTCAATGATTGGTTGAGGGCAAAATGGTAAAAGCTTGCATAGAATGTGTTTCTCAGTAAAGTCTTTTGGAATGTAATGGTTCACCTTGTATCATGGACCAAGGCTAGAAATGCTAACTTTAAATACTTTGGGGTTGGAAATGAATTTTCTCAAAAAGCTATTTGGATGAACACTTGTTTAAAATCTTTTTTAATTCTCCTGGTCTCACTCAGATAAATTTCTCGATTTAAATCTTGTTACGCGAAGTACCCGAAAACTTAGGAATTTTCGAATAGAATCCATTTATGGTGTTGGATTAATTTAAAATGTGAAAAAAATATTTTATTCATACACCAATTGATCGCAAAAATTTTTAATGGAGTGAAAATGGCTATTTTGGGATTTCTTAATACCGAATTTATAAAATGAAATTTTGGGTTGTTACAACCTGTTTAGGAGAGATTTTGTGATCAAATCTTGTGCATCAATCTAATTAATTTTACTGATCTAGATTAAGTGTGTGCGAACGCGATTAAATGTGTGCGAAAGCGATTAAGTGTGTGCAAATGCGATTGATCTAGATTGGTCTAGGTGTTATTGTGAGATCAAATCTTGTGCATCAATCTAATAAATTTAATGGTCTAGATTGATCTAGATTGAGTGTGTGCGAATGCCATTAAATGTGTGCGAACGCGATTAAGTGTGTGCGAACATTGATCTAGACCATAAAAATTTATTAGATTGATGCACAAGATTTGATCTCACAATCTCTCCTAAATAGGTGTTCTCATAGGAACCCTCTCGCCTCCCCCCCCCCCCCCCCCCCCCCCCCTCCTCTCTTTCTCTCTCTCTCTCTCTCTCTCTCTCTCTCTCTCTCTATATATATATATATATATATATATATATATATATATATATATACATAGGCGAGTTCAGGTGCGGCGGTGTCTTACGGTGCGGCAGTGCGGCATTACCAATAGTTCAACTAATATACACCATTAACGTTGGGAAAATACACCACAAAAAATAGAGACAAATTAGGTACGCATCACCAAAAACACACCATTAGGTGTGAGTAAAAACACCATATATTATTCGGAAATACACCATTGGGGGTGGTCAGTTATATGGTGTATTTTTTTGGGTCTGTTGTGTATTTTCTAATGTTTTATTGCATTTCATTGTGGTGTGTTTTTCTTACACTGTTGGTGTATTCTGAAATTCCGCCGCACGGGAAAACCCCGCCGCATTTGAAAATTTTCATATATATATATATATATATATATATATATATATATATATATATATATATATATATAGAGAGAGAGAGAGAGAGAGAGAGAGAGAGAGAGGAAGGTTCAAGTGCAGCGGTGTCTTACGGTGCGGGGGTGCGGCGTCACCAATAGTTCATCAAATATACACCATCAACGTTAGGAATATACACCACAAAAACACACACAAATTAGGTATGCATCATCAAAAATACACCATTAGGTGTGATTAAAAAGATCATACAGTATTCGGAAATACAGTTTTGGGGGTGTTGAGTTATATGGTGTATTTTTGGGTCTATTGTGTATTTTTTGATTTTTTTTTGCATTTCATTGTGGTGTGTTTTTCTTACACTGTTGGTGCATGTTGTTAACACTATATATATATATATATATATATATATATATATATATATATATATATATATATATATATATATATATAATTCAGAGAATCGGGTCTGGGGATGGCATTCTGGGGTTGGGGACGCATAGTGCCATCCCTGTCCCTGGTGAGTATGGGAAAGCTCTCCTTATCTCCGTCCTCATTTCTCGAAAAAATTCCCTATTCATGCTGTCGTTGGGGCGGGGTTCAACTTTTCCCATAATGGTCGAGTTGAATTATTATCCCTATATGGGTGCATATAGAACTAAGATTAATGTTGGAGAGCTCAAAATTATTTCGACTTGGCGTTACATTTTGTTAAGAATTCTAATTTATTGGGTGACGAAGGAACCAATAATACTTATTATTCGAGAGTGTACACATGATGAACTCACTCTTGTATAATTATTTGTAAATCATACGGAAAAAGTAAGAATTCAATATTGCGTAGTACACTGAAGGTTGATACTTGAAAGTAGTAATGTGGACAGCTACACCCACCCAAAAAAATAAATAAATAAATAAATAAATAAATAAATAAATAAATAATCAGAAATGAAAGAGTAAATGGATTACCTTTTATTCACATATTTGAATACAAACTTGCATTGGTAGCTAAGCTATGGCCCTCTATTTTTTCTTAGACAACTTATATATTACAAACAACATAATAGATACGGAGTATATGGTATAAGGTAAAGAACATGACTGGTTATACAACAAACAACACTGCAGATTCCTTATCTGATGATGTTGAAAGAGGTGGAATTGAATTGAAAAATGGTTTATGATGGTAAAGGCACCCTCTTTCTGTACTCTGCCAAACCCCACAAAGGATAGATATTTCTATATGCCGCATAGTGCAACATGCAGTTCTTCATGAAAACTCCAGTAATTTCCTGAAACAAAAATGAAGAGTATGCATTCAGATTGTAGCAAGGTAGCACAACCTAACCTTTCTTGATGCTACATTGTGCTATTGCAGGTTAACTGTTGATTTCATAGGTTACCTGCTGAGGAAAGTCGCCATTTTCCATCTGAGAGTTTATTAAAAGCTTTGCTGCTCGGTGGAGTGGCCTTGGATCTCTATCCGCCTGTCCCACAATCAAATGTTTGTAGATGCAATTTTTTAAATCATTTTTGTTAAAAGAATTTTACCAAATTAGTGTTTAGAAGAAGAAATTTACCTGGCCAGAATGAATCAGCCCCATCATAGCCCAAGCAGTTTGCACCAAATTTGAGCGGTTTCCTTCAAGCTGTCGATACACCTGCTTCCGTAACTAAATAATTATTATCTTTTTTCCAATGCATATTTTTCTCTTATTACTTTTGTGACTAGAGGGCGTTGATCTAGGCATTAGGAAATGATAGGCAGAATTCAAGTATTACCTTGTCGGGACAAGAACGATAGCTTTCTCCCCAACCACCATCATCCCTCTGTGTTCTTAGCAGAAAATCAACACCTTTACGAACAGCTGCACAATTGTTATATGTTTTGCCTGCTGCTGCTAGGCCTCCAAGGGCAAACCATGAGCCATATGTGAAGCATACACCCCAATTTCCATACCTAAGTTGACAGAATTTATCATGTCATACAAAATGAAAACTAATATGGTACAAATATTATTTGCAGCTCCAGAGCTTTAGTAAATTAATATACCATGAACCATCAGGCTTTTGATCATTTTCAAGGTATTTCGCAGCATTGGTGATGAAATTGTCTATCTCCTTTGTTCGGTGTCCAGGGTATAATTTTTTGAAAAGGATAAGGGCTTGAATTGATGAACCAGTGCACTCAACATACCTAGATGAACATTTCAGTTTGTTTCAAAAGCATTTTAATTGATTTGTGTACACTCTTAATAGGAGAAAACAACACTCATTAGTAGTGTAATTAGAGAGATAAATCTTACTCATGCTCAATAACAATGTCAGCGAAGAATTCTGTTGGATTGAGTAGCTGTGTAAATAAACCAAAAGAATTAAAAGTAAACTTCTCTGTTTGTAGCAGATAATAAATATATCTCAAAGCTTGTACCAAGTTATTATCATTATCTCACAGCAAACTGATTATCCCTTAGTTTTGTAGGAAAGATTACCTCCAACCAGTCTGAGGCTCCAGCAGGCTCCCATGCGGCTAAACCACCGTTTTTGCTCTGCCATATTGTTTATAAAATGGAGGATATTAGTAACCAAACACGTGAAAATGTAATTGATTTACTATTTGATTTTATCATTTAAACAATCAAGTTGGACTTTCTTTTGGCAGTATGCCGAGTTGCAACATATTTGTGTTTCTAGGTACTAATAATTATTTTAAAGAGTACTTCCTATGTTTGAACATAAGAGAAACTAGGGATGCAATTTAATACTGATAAATTCACAACTTGGTCCCTACCTGTAAGGAAAGCAATACATTAACCGCATCATATAATCGCTCAGGCTCCAATTGCTCACCAAAAATTTCAGCAGGCATTGTAGAGAAGATAAGGCAACACTAAAATCAAAAGGAGAAGATTAGAACGGTTTTATAATAGATGAGAATTATCATGATAATAGTAGAATTAGATACCTTTAATCCTTCAGCAGTGCAATCAGAAACTTGCCATCCATGATCTTGATCTGAAAATGTCCATGATCCTTTAGAAATGTGCCTATACATGCCCTTGAAATCACCAGAAGGATTATCCTTGACCTGTAAGAAAATTATGCATGTTAGTTCATGATAATTGAAATGAAAATTACAATAGGAATTTTTTTTGATTAACTGTTTTTAATGGGAGAAGCCAAATTATTAGGTTTCTGAGTCTCAGACCTGAGATTTTTTAATGAAATCATGTCCTCTTTGAAGAGTATCTTCTATTTCATCAGTCATGTCACTAGCTAATAGTGCTTGGATGGCAAAACCAGTATCCCACTGCTGACTGCCAAAGCTCTGAAGTTCAATATCAATCATAAAAGTAAGCCAATTTAAGTGATTTATATTATGAATGACCTTGAAAAAGCAAAGTTCGAAGGGAGGAAGAGATAAACACAGAGACAGACATGGGCGCACACACACACATATTGAAATTTCTTGAGTCAATAGCACTTCTAACAACCTGCATTTTCATTCCATCTTCAGCAACCCATAGGTAATCAGGGATCCTAGCAAGATGCTTTTTGAAATAGTCACCATTTGGATCCTCAGCCCAACAAGCAAGCATACACAAAACCTACATGGACAACACATGTTGGAATCTCCCACTTGTAATCATCACCATCAAATATAAATTGAATAATGCTATGCAATTCCAGAAGTACTATTTTGCTTTACCTTTTCCACACACCCAATTGTGATATATCGACTGTTCTCATCTTCATAATGTATGTGTTTCATGGTAACTTCGAGAGCTTTTTGTCTCAACTTGTTGAAAGGCCAGCGAGTCAGTAAAGGCTCAGCGAGTACATAACAACTATCCCAGATTAAGTCTTGTATCAAGGGATGAGGATAGTAGAGATCCTCCTGTATAGACAAGTGTTTTAGAAATTCTATAAAAAGGTTAAAAAAAAATAAAAAATTATGTACATGATTGATTTCACCTCTGATAAATTTACCTTTGCACACAAATGGCATATTTTCCTCCAATTGATTTGCTCGTATGGCTCATCATAAAGCTCTTCCCTCAATTGTAAAATCAGAGGTGTAATTGGCCCTACAAATCTCTTACCATAGAGATAAGACATGGGCATGTAAACCATTCGGCAGTAACACCACATTTTTGCTGCATTGAAAAAAAATACAGTTGGACTTGAGGACTGATCCTATAAATTCAATGTCTTCCAGATTCTAAGTCTTAGAAGATTGTAATTTCAACTTTTTTGTATGCCAAGTCCAATTAAAGAGATTATTGTTATCAGCTTGAGCTAGTTTACTATTTGGACCAGAATTTAAAGCAATTAAAAACTATCAAGTCAGGCCATTTCTCAAGACACCTTATAGAAATCATATCCTTTTCTTATCCATAATCAAGAGTCTTCATTTTAAGCATCAGCATGACAATTTCTACCTACCTGGATGCATAGGAAGAAAAGAAGGAAGGAGCCAAAATTCAGGAGGCATTGGGTTACTCCCTGACCAGTCAAATACTCCGAGAATCTGAAGATAGATAAAACAAAGATTTATCAGCAAGAGCTTGGCATAAATGTAGTCATGAGTAATTAAGAAGTTTCAAAATCCTTAATACAGTCATACCGAGAGCCAAGTCTTTCCCCAGGAAGGAATGGCTTTAACAGTACCATGATCAAGAATCCATTTCCTTGCTCTAGCACAGGCATTGTTCTCACCCCCATCCGGCCGTTCTCCAAGAATACGCATACAGATGTAGCTCAGTGCAGTACAGAACATAGTGCTGTGACCTTCTATGTGAAATCCCCACCCACCATCTTCATTCTGAATCCCGCAAAATGCCATTTATTAGGAAACCAAAACTCTAGACAAACTATTATTGTTTCCAGACCAAAGTTTATATACCTGGTGACAGTATATGTATCGAAGAATTTCTCTGCGGTGTTCTGCCGGGAAAACAGTATTAAGGTGACCGGTGATGTACACGCACATAACCTGAAAGTTTGTTTTCAAGAAAAGGGTGAATGATGAGATTACGCATTTCGTCAAACACTTAGGGAGCAAGGTAACTGACCAGAGGTGGAAGAAAGAACAGGGGACCGGCATTTTCGGCAGGCCAGTGACCATCACTGGCTTGCAAGGCTGAGAAGAAATGAACTGCTCTTCTCAGTGCAGCAGTGGCCGTTTCATGGGTGATTTCTTCTCCATCTTCCACCTTCACTGGTGGGATTGTCTGCTTGAAATTCTTCTCTCGCAGGAACTGTATTAAAACAAACCGAATTATCAACTATACAAAAAAATATCAAATGCAAATAATTAGGGCTATCTTTTTTTCCTTTAAAAAATAGCTTTGTTGAATTGTAATTATAAATAAAAACTTTCTCCTTTTATAATCTCTAAACTTTTCTTTTCTTTTTTTTTTAAAGAAAAGTATGCAACTGCTAGTTGAAGATGAGCTATAAATAAAGAGTGATTTGTGACCTTAAATGATACTTATTCAGAATTTTGTTGTTCTAAGTTAATTGTTTGATAAATTTGACATATAAAAGTTTTACAGAGTATTTTTACGGTACTGTGTCGGTACCTTTTTATAGTTACCAAATTAATTGTTTGGATAAATTTGGTAGGTAACATTTTTATTTTTTATGATACTATATTGGTATCTTACAAAAAAATAGCTTTGTTGAATTGTAATTATAAATAAGAACTTTCTCCTTTTAGAATCTCTAAACTTTTCTTTTTTTTTTTTTTTAAAGAAAAGTATGCAACTGCTAGTTGAAGATGAGCTATAAATAAAGAGTGACTTGTGACCTTAAATGATACTTATTCAGAATTTTGTTGTTCCAAGTTAATTGTTTGATAAATTTGACATATAAAAGTTTTACAGAGTATTTTTACGGTATTGTGTCGGTGCCTTTTTGTAGTTACCAAATTAATTGTTTGGATAAATTTGGTAGGTAACATTTTTATTTTTTATGATACTATATTGGTATCTTACAAAAAAATATTGATATGACATACTTTTATTAATTAATATATAGTGAATTGTTCTTTTTTGAATGATGAACTTGTATCTCTAGTCAACAAAGGATATTGTGAACCACCTCCTGACTTAACTGTTCAATTTAAAGTTACTTTTTTTTATTTTTCATACATATTTTCGGTAGGATTTGAACCCCACTGTGTCATATCCAGTCATGACTTTTAAGTCATTTAACAAACTAACTCCGCTAAACCTCAAAGACTAATGACAATGCGTCATTATATTAGTAATTTGTAAAATTTGTCTGCACAGGCTTAGCTCAATGGTCCAGTGGACAATATTTGAGAGAAGAAACCAAGGTTCAAACCCCAGCGATCATAATGTGAAAATTATGTCCAAAGTTGATAAATTTTCAAATATGAGTAGACACAATTTACTACAGAGTGCATACGATCTAACAGGATACTTCATCTAATGAAGTATTTTCGTATCATCCATGAATAATCTAACAGGATACTTCATCTAATGAAGTATTTTCGTATCATCCATGAATATATATACCATGATTCTTATCATTTTTCAATAGGCGGCTGATCTGATCTACCCAGGGCCATTGAACATGGTATATATAGATATATATATACCATGTGATTCTTATCATTTTTCAATAGGATATCATTTTTCACAAATATATATATATATATATATATATATATATATATATATATATATATATATTGGAGTATTGACAGTAGCAATATAATAATATATAATAGATCGAAGTCTTCCATGTACTTTCCAAGTCTTCCACTCCACCCAATCTTCATTCTTCTTGGATATTTTATCCTTATTTTACTGATCATTTGATTTGACTATTAAATACCTACAAACAAACGAACACTCCTGAAATTCTGAAAATGATGTGTTACTTACTATACCTGATTTCGCCAAAGAAGATCACCGCTTGGCTTAACCATGTAGCGGTTGTTCCAGAACTCACGGCGGGCCGCTTCGATCTCAGCCCGTTCTTCCGCCGTTCCGGCGTTAGGGTCGAACTCCCATGTTTGCCGCCCCACGTACTTGTTGGTGCTATACAAGTACGCCTCATCATTTCCACCCTCTTCTGCAATTCTAAGCCTCCACATTTTTTTGTTTTTTTTTTTTTGTTTTTTGTTGTTTCGAGTTAATTAATGTTGTTGATTACTATATTCCACGAAAACGACGTTGTCCCTTCGGCAAGATGCTTCAATTCCTGCTTTTCGTCCAATATTTGACGACAATAACAAGAACATGATTAAACACGCATGCAGTGGGACAGTTAATTACTTTCAATTGAAAAAACAAATGAAAAAGAATTTTATTATATGTTTATATATAATATATTCTTCTCAAGATCAGCAACTATGGCTCGAGCAGAAGAAGTTGAGTTTTTAAACTTTACTTTTCATGGAGTTGGGGAGATCAAATAGGTACATTTAAAAAAAACTTAGAAAGAATATCTAGTTACTAATAGAGTTAAAGAGTTTTAATTTGAGAAAATTTTGATTTAAAATTTAATTTCTTTTACCATAGTATATGTATGAGAAAAGGAAAAACAAAACAAAAAAATAAAAATGAGGAGATATATGTACGTACCTTTTGAATTAAGGGAGCAGTTGTGGGAGTGGATAGAAGAGAGGAGTTTGGGGAATATGATGGATGGTGTGAATCAGCCGAACAAGGTACGCAGATATATATAGAAATTGATGGAAGGATAAAATGGAGATTTCACTATATATTCCACTGTGCTACCTATATACTTTATGCTGTTTGTCAACTTTTCCCCATTTTAATATGTACAAATTAAAATCAACTATGAGAGAAGTCTTCTATATATACTTTTGTCCTATCACTCAACACATACATACATACATACATACATACATACATATATACATACATATATATATATATATATATATATATATATATATATATATATATATATATAGAATCGCACTCAGGTGCGAACGGCTCGCCCAGGCGCGAAATAGGAATGAATTCTGTTCGTCCACGTGTCCAGATCTAATGGATGAGAAACACTGATTTTTAAAAAAACGCGGTGGCATTTTCGTAAATAATTGAACATCGAAGTGCAAGTAAAATGTATTACAAGTGCATGTAAAATGTATTATAGGTGCAAGTAAAAATTTACACTGAGCATCAATACTTAGTTGCACTTATAGTTCTAAGTAGTTGCACCTATAGTTCTAAGTAGTTGCACACATAGGTATAAGTAGTTGCATCTAGGTGTATGAATGTTTGCTAGTGGTTTTCAGGAGTATTACTACCCGCGAACTCAGATCAATGAATGTTAACAAGGCAAAATTACATGCACTTATAGGTGAAAGTAGGTGCACCTATAGTTATAAGTAGTTGCACCTATAGTTATAAATAGTTGCACACATAGTTATAAGCACACCCAAGTGAATGAATGGTTGCGGAAAGTGAATGCGAACAAGGCAAAATTACATGCACTAATAGGTGAAAATAGGTGCACTTATAAGAGATTTTACTTGCACTTCGATGTTCAATTATTTACGAAAATGCCACCGCGTTTTTTTTAAGTTATTAGATCTGGACACGTGTCGCGCGCTGATTCGTTCGCATTTCCTTCCTGGGCACTTATTCGCACCTGAGTGCGCCCCTATATATATATATATATATATATATATATATATATATATTTGAGAGAGAAAGAGGGGAATAGGAAATAAGAATATTTACTGCCTTTGGCATCATTAATTTAAAATCCTTTGAAATTGAACATATTTATAACAAAAGAAAATAAATAAAATCCTAAAATTATGCTCATGTTATACTCCATGTACTGCTATTATTCCATGAATGAAATGTTGCCACACACTCCACGTCTACCACTACTCTCCACACTCCATGTTTGCTTTCTTTAACAAACTTACACCTTGGTTTAATGATAAGCCTCAAAATATGCTAGTTTTTAGGATCTTATTAGGAGTGTTTGACACAATTTTTAATTCCTAAACAATATGTTTTAAGACAAATTTACCTCGAGAGCATAGCTTGACACAAGAACATCACACTAATTAAACTTTCTATGATTTCTAGGCATTTTTAGCAGCAAGAACGGATCAGAAAGAGCAAGGCGAGGAAAAGAGCACATCAAAGAAGCAATCATGCACGTGAAAGAAAAGACAAATAGGAATTATTTCTCGATTCACGCAAGCAATCACAGCGTGAAGGCTGCATGAGAAGTGAAGCGAAGAAAGGAACAATTATTGCCCAATCACGCAAGGATTTATGGCGTGAGAGCCAGTGTAATTCAGATATAAAGGGCCGGAACAAGAGCAGACGCGGGAAGAGTCTATTTCCCATTCATGCCGGTGTCACAGCGTGATGTCGAGCGTGAATGGGAATTCGAAGTATATAGCAGCAGCGCACAGATTGGAAGGGGAAGACAATTCATTTTCTAAAATTCCAAATTCAGTTTAGGGAGAGAAAACACTTCTAGATTATTAATTAGGGTTTTAAATCCTTTGAAGATTTGTGGAAATTTTCTACATCAAGATTGCAAATTGGATTCGATTGAGTAGATCTTTGTGGTAACAATTCTTTACTCTTTATTTATATTTTGAGCCTAGATTTGATGGATTGTTGCAAATTGATTTACTCCATTGGATTTTACAAACCTGAAGGAAAGATTGATAAGCGCACCCATTCTGGTAGGACCAAATTGGAGCCAACCCTTCGAACTGATGTGTGATGCAAGCAATTTCGCTGTTGGTGCAGTTTTAGGACAGAGAATAGAAAAAGCCTTTCAACCAATTGCTTTTGCGAGCTGTACTCTAAACATAGCCCAACTAGCGTATACAACAACCGATAAGGAACTGATGGCCATTATATTTGCTCTAGAAAAATTTCGTTCTTATCTATTACTGTCAAAGATCACAATTCGCACAGACCATGCAACTATTCGATATCTAATGACGAAGCAAGAAGCAAAACCAAGATTGATAAGATGGGTTCTATTACTCCGAGAATTTGATATTACTATAGTAGATATGAAAGGAGCAGCGAATAGGGCCGCTGACCACTTGTCAAGATTAAAAGATAATGAAGCTGTTGAGTCTGAAAGAGAAATAGAAGAGTGCTTTAATTTCCCAAAGAGAAATTATTGGGAGTATCAACCGTACCATGGTATGCAGAAATAGCAAATTTGTTGGCTGGAGGAACTCTGCAATGGTATCTAGCTTACTGAACATGATAAGCGCAAAATTAAGGCGGAAGCCAAATATTACTTCTGGGATGAACCCTATCTGTTCCGAGTATGTGTAGACCAGATAATTTGAAGATGTGTTCCGGAAGAAGAAGGATATATAATTTTGGGAGATTGCCACAGAGGAGGCTACGGAGGACATCATTCGGCGAACCGCACGGCAAGAAAAGTTTTAGAAGCTGACTTTTATTGGTCACGGATTTTTCGAGATGCCCAACTCTATGTACAAAACTGCGATGAATGTCAAAGGGTGGGGAATGTCACGAAAAGAGCTGAAATGCCTCAAACATATATTCTTGCCTGCGAAATCTTTGATATCTGGGGATTGGACTTTGTTGGGCCATTCCCAGAATCGAAAGGATTCAAATACATCTTGGGAGCCATTGATTATGTTTCAAAATGGGTGGAAGTCGAAGCGCGTAAAACGAATGATGCCCAGAGCGTGGTAAAATTTATTAAAAAGTTGTTATCTAGATTTGGAATCCCCAGAGTAATCATAAGTGACCGAGGGAAGCATTTCCGAAACATTCCAATGACCAAAATTCTTGGGAAACATGGAGTGCAGCACCGAAGCGGAGTGTCATACCATCCGCAAACAAGCGGCTAGGTCGAGAATGCAAACAGAGATATCAAAGCCATTCTCGAGAAAACAGTGTCGAAAAGTAGATGAGACTGGGCCGATAAGTTGAATGATGCATTGTGGGCATTTAGGACAGCTTATAAAACTCCCATTGGAACTACGCCCTATAGACTTGTTACGGGAAATCTTGTCACCTGCCAGTGGAAGTCAAGCATAAGGTATACTGTGCCTTGAAGAAGTTGAATGAGGACTTACATCTAGCGGGCAACCAAAGGTTATGGCAGCTAAACGAGCTAAATGAATGGTGAATGCTCGCGTATGAAACTAATAAGTCCTACAAAGAAAAGACCAAACAGTACCATGATTTGCATATCGAAAAGGGAAGGAATTTCAGGTAGGAGATCAAGTGCTGCTATTTAATTCCAGGCTCAAACTTTTTCCAGGGAAGCTAAAATCGCGATGGTCTGGACCCTTCAAGGTGAAAAAAGTTTACCCTTATGGCAGTCTAGACATTTGTCATCCTGAGAAAGGGATATTCAAGGTCAATGGGCAATAGGTGAAGAAGTATCATGGTTTGGATCAACCTGGACAGGTAGTATGTGCCATGGCACTTGAAGACTTCTGAAGAGCTTCATTAATCTCGTCGGGCTAAAGACGTTAAATGTAGCGCTGCTTGGGGGGCAACCCAAGGTTTTTAAATTTCTTTTTCCATTTCTATTATGCTATTTTTGTCTTGTTTCTTTTATGTCCTTTTAAGTCTGTCATGTTGATTCACGAACTACCGTTCCACTGAGAATTGTCATGAAGCTGACTCGTATCAACTCATGTTGAAGCGCTGCGAGAATCTCTTTAGTCGAAAAGTGTAAAAGAGGACATTCTGCTTCGAAGGGAGATTATTTCGCCCATCCTTTTCTTATCCGTTTTTACTAGTCTTGTTAAGGTCTAAAGTGAGGAAACCACACCCTATTCACACTTGTAAAGTGTGGAAAGGGCTTAGTTTCATCTTCCTAAGATAATAATCATGCTGTTAAATGCACTTGTTTGATTAGCTGTGTATTGATAGAGAATGTTACACCCTTTCACCACTTATTCTTTTACGATTCATAAAACAGGTTCTAGTGATGAAGTCTTCAACAAAACATTTGCGGACTGTTTTTTTTTTTTTTAGAGAAAGGGGAGTTTACTCTCTACCTTATAAACGTTGAACTTGTTTTTTTATTCTAAAGTGTGGAAAGGTGTATCTGTGCTTAACCTTAAATTCAGTCATGGTGTTGTTTCTTTTCCCTAAGTCCCACAATTTATTCCTAAAGTGTAGAAAGGGACGCCTTTCCCCTAAAAGCTTTTGAGCTTCATGCCAATCCACTTTGAGATTAGTGTAGACATCTAGACGATGTCATTCTAAAGTGTGGAAAGGATGCACATTTGTGCTTTGAAAGTCAAAATTTTGGCTTACCATGTGACATGTAATAGGAGCATTGCATGAGACTAAGAGAAGAATGAGATTGGTTAGATTATTTTGGAAATGTGCTTTATGAAGTTTTAATTAGCTTAATTCATGAAATATCTTTGAAAATTATCCCTTACACCTTAGGGATTTGCATAGAACCCCAGTAGGGTTTTGCCTTTGTTGTATGTTTGCATGATAATTTACTCCTTATTTGGTTGGGACCTTAGTAAACGATCCTCCAAAGTGGGAGTGTGCACTACCTAACCCAGAAAAATAAGACAGCAAGACTTGGAATCTGAAAATTTTGTATGACATGGGGCAAAAGGTGAGCCTTATGGTGCGTATTACGTGAAAAATTTCCCTGAACCTGAAAAAGCATGAGTGATTGAAGTAGGGAAATGATGTCGAGAAAAAAGGCAAAACACCGAAAAATATGGCCACTCCTTGAGATAAGATACGAGGTGAGACATCTTGCTAGGATTCGAGGCGTTTCCATTGCACTGTCTTCAAAACAACGTAGAGCTCTACGTGAAGTCGGAGGTCCCAAGGAAGATTTCCTAGGAGATGTGAAGAGAGAGAGGAGGGAAGCCACCTTACTGGAAACTGAGCACCCATCGCACTGTCTTCGAAAAAGCATGGAGCTCCATGTGAAGTCGGTTCGCTTAGTAACGCCGCAGTAAAAATATAGTCATAAGCGGAGAGCGGTCCATGTCATACCACACTTACTTTTATGTTAGGTCTTGGCGACACAAGGATGGAAAAACGGTTGGTGTGTGTACATCGTTCTCACTAGTTGGCTCGGCTCAAGGCCCCTTCCAAATGAAAGGTGAATTCCCGTTTTGGATTGCATGCTTGACTTGTAGTGTATAGAGTGAGTCACCCCATCTTTGTTTTAAAAGATTTTACCTTCTTAAGAGGCCAATTTTCGTAAATATTCCATGAATTGCTGATTGTTAGATGATTTACACATTTGCCTAATAATTCAAGGGATTCCATTCTTACGCTAGTCTGGTATAATCCTAGAAATAATCATGTGGTATACAGAAAATTTGTTTAGGTATATCTTGAGCTTATCAGATCTTTTAAACATGTAATTGCTTGCGGACAAGCAAAATAAAGTGTGAAAACTTGTGATAAGCCTCAAAATATGCTAGTTTTTAGAAGCTTATTATGAGTGTTTGGCACGATTTTTAATTCCTAAACAATATGTTTTAAGACAAATTTACCTCGAAAGCATAGCTTGACACAAGAACACCACACTAATTAAACTTTCTATGATTTCTAGGCATTTTTAACAGAAAAGCAGCAAGAACGGATCAGAAAGAGCAAGGCGAGAAAAAGAGCACATCAAAAGAGCAATCACGCACGTTCAAGAAAAGAAAAATAGGAATTATTTCCCGATTCACGCAAGCAATCACGGTGTCAAGGCTGCATGAGAAGTGAAGCGAAGAAAGGAACAATTATTTCCCAATCACGCAAGGATTCACGGCGTGAGAGATAGTGTAATTCGGATATAAAGGGGATGGACAAGAGCAGATGCGAGACGAGTCTATTTCCCATTCACGCCGGTGATGCCGGCGTGACGTCGAGCGTGAATGGGAATTCGAAGTATATAGCAGCGGCGGACAGATTGGAAGGGGAAGGCGGCAATTCATTTTCTAAAATTCCAAATTCAGTTTAGGGAGAGAAAACACTTCTAGATTATTAGGGTTTTAAATCCTTTGAAGATTTGTGGAATATTTCTACATCAAGGTTGCAAATCGGATTCAATTGAGTGGATCTTTGTGGTAGCAAATCTTTAATCTTTTGATTATTGATATTTTGAGCCTAGATTTGATGGATTGTTGCAAATTGATTTACTCCATTGGATTTGTTAGATCTTTGATGCGTAGCTAAGTAGTTGTGAGGTTGGGCATGTGATTCGCCGTTATGCGTTAGGATTTATAATTCCTAGGGATCTAGGATTCGAAAATTGCTTATTTGCTCTTGTTATGTTTGGTTTTGTATTTCTTCTTATCTTTTGATGGCCACAAGAGGTAAGAGGGTTTGAGAGAGGATAGTCGACGAGAAATCGTGGCTATCCGAAGTCTTTGCCAACCATTTCCCCCGCCCTTCGAACCGAGAGGGCAATGTTCGGGAAGGACTATACGCTAGGTGTTCGACAAAATTCCTAGTCCAAGTGATTGTTGCCTAGAGGTGTAGACGTGTTGCCTTTACTCGGCTTAGGTCCTCTTGAGTTGAGTAATTCCGTTTCCTGGAATCCCTTCATCCTACACTTGCACATATAAGCGTTAAGCACATCACCGACCTCCTCTTTATCCTTTGATAAACCCACAGATTACCGCAATTGTTTACATTTTTACTATCATTACTTCATCTTTCCAAACACATTTAGTATAAGTCGCTTGTTTAGAATCTTGTTAATCAACCCGTAGACCTCCACGAACTCCAAGTTGTCATCCTCAAGTGAACGACGCTCGGGGTGGTTCTAACTCCCCATTTTATCATCTAACTCATATCATCCCATTCCTACCCATACAACTACACACTTTTGACTACGCTAATCAAGAACCACAAACGTAAGAAAAGCGGGTTGGTCATTTAACATAATAATAATAATAATAATAATAATAATAATAATAATAATAATAATAATAATAATATTATTATTATTATTATTATTATTATTATTATTATTATTATTATTATTATTATTATTACTAGTAATTCACCTGCGCGATGCACGGGAAAAAATTATGTTATTATAAATATAAATAAAAATAGAAAAACTAAAATATTTTAAATTATTTAATATAATAATATTTTTGAGCTTCCATTGGTCAAGTATTTATTACTTTTATAGAATACAAAATTACAATTAAAATTAAAATTAATATTAAAATTATAATTTCGTATGGTTAATATAATCTCTAATTATGTGCATATTCAAATAAACTTATAGAGAAAATTTACATAATTACATTGATTTATTTTTAATTGTATTTCATCTATGTTATAATTTTCACAATACGAATAATAACTAAGATAATTACATTTGGAAAGCAAATTTCAAATTCTGTATGTGTAAATTTGAAATCTAATTGAACATATTTTTTATATGATTATATAATATATAGCTATTTTATTTTTAAAAAGTATATTTTTTATATTTTTTTGAAACCAAAAGTATATTTTTTATATGATTATATAATATATAGCTATTTTATTTTTTAAATGTTGTGCTTTTTTTTTTTTTATAATAAAGGATGTCTAATTATGTGCATATTCAAATAAACTTATAGAGAGAATTTATATAATTACATTGATTTATTTTTAATTGTATTTCATATATATTATAATTTTTACAATACGAATAATAACTAAGATAATTACATTTGGAAAGCAAATTTCAAATTTTGTATGTATAAATCTAAACTCTAATTGAACACATTTTTTATATGATTATATAATATATAGCTATTTTATTTTTCAAAAGTATATTTTTTATATTTTTTTGAAACCAAAAGTATATTTTTTATATGATTATATAATATATAGCTATTTTATTTTTTAAATGTTGTTCTTTTTTTTTTTTTATAATAAAGGATGTTGTGGCATTAATTGTAATATTAATTATTTCCCAAACCATATAGCTTTATTATATAAAGGATTATTATTATTATTATTATTATTATTATTATTATTATTATTATTATTATTATTATTATTATTATTGTTATTATTATTATAACATTGCCTCCTTTAAATCAAGTTGGATATATTGGTCATCCCAATATCCTTCTTTAATTTAAGAAATGTCTCCGTCTTCAACGACTTCGTAAAGATATCTGCAACTTGACATTCACTTGAACAATACTCAATGTTGATTTGTTTTCCAGCAACCAACTCTTTGATTTTGTGATACTTGATATCAATATGCTTGCTGAGACCCTGAAAGACAGGATTCTTAGACAACAAAATTGCAAACTTGTTGTCACAGAAAATAGTTGTAGGTGTTTCCTACTTGTGTTGTAAAAACTCCAAAATTTTCCTTAGCCAAACAGCATGAGTAGCACAATTTGCTGCTGCAATATATTCTACTTCTACAGTTGAAAGTGCTACAATCTACTGCTTCTTCGAAGACCAAGAAAATATGGTTGAACCAAGATAGAAGGCATATCCCGATGTGTTTTTTCTGGTCGCAACATCTCCAGCCCAATCACTGTCTGTATATCCAACAAGTTTCACAGCTTCATTAGTATATTAAAAAATGCCATCATTACTCGTACCTATTACATATCTCAGGAATTCGTTGGTTAAAGTACCTATGAGGTCCCTGTACTATATGTTTTGTTCAATTTAGTCCTCATACTTTTATTTTGTTCAATTTAGTCCCTGTACTTTCAAAAGTGGTGCAATTAAGGACAATAGTTAACGATGTTAATATTATCGTTAACTTAGGTTACGTGGCGCTGAAGATATTTATATTCCTACTCATATATTACTTTATAAATATTTAAAATTTATTATTTTTACCACCAATATATTAAATTAGTATGTCCAAAATAAATAATTGCGATCATGTTCGTAATGAGATTTGGACAATTGTCCTTAGTTTTATCACTTTTTAAAGTAGAGGGACTAAATTGAATAGAATAAAGGTACAAGGACTAAATTGAACAAAACACTATAGTACAGGGACTTCATAGGTACTTTAACCGGAATTCGTTTGCCTGTAGCGCAATGTGATTCTTTTGGTTGCTCCATGAATCTGCTAAGTATTCCAACTCCAAAAGAAATATCCGGCCTTGTTGCCACATTTTTACCACACTTATCTTTAGGCACCTTTAACTTTTCAGCTACCGGAGTTGAAACTGGTTTGGAGTTTTCCATTTTGATCTTTTTCAAAATATCAACAACATACTTCTTTTGTGAAATAAAGATTCCACCATTCATCTGAACAACCTCAAGGCCAAGAAAGTAATACATAAGACCCATATCGGTCATTTCAAATATCTTAATGAGTGTCTCCCTGAATTATGAGATTAGCTTCAAGTTATTTCCAGTAAAAACAAAATCATCAACATATAGACATATTATAACAATATCACCAGAATCCATGCATTTGACATACAAGTATGTTCATGAGGACATCTCATAAAATCACTTTCAACAAGATTAGAGTCAATGCAACCATACCATTCCCTAGGTGTTTGTTTTAAGTCATATAAGGTTTTTCTCAACATGTATACTTTATGTTCCTCCCCTTTCTTCACAAACCCTGCAGGTTGCTCAACATATATTTCTTCTTCAAGAAAACCATTAAAAAAAACAGACTTGACAATCATTTGATGCAATTTCTAATCATTTTGAGCAACAAGAGAAACAATCATTCGAACTGTATCAAGTCTACTTACTGTAGCAAAAACCTCAAAATAATCAATACCTGGTTTTTGCTTGTAACCCTTTGCTACGAACCGTGCCTTAAAATGGTCAATTTCTCCATTTGACTTGTATTTCGTCCTGTAAACCCACTTTACTCCAATGGGCTTCTTTCTAGGAGGTAAATCTGTTAACTACCAGGTACCATTCTTTTCAATGACACGTATCACCTCATCCATCGTATTAAGCCAATGAGTTTCTGTAGCAACCTTCTCAAAGGATAAAGGGTCAGAATCTGCGAAAAGAGCAAATTGAACAATCTCTTCATCAGACAGGTCATTATCATAACCCAAAACATAATCCTGCAAGCAGCTGGTAAGTGACGCTCGCGTTGAGATCGTCGAACTAATGAGTTTGGTTGTGAAGGAAACTGGACATTATCTTAAATTTGTTGCTCATCCACAATATTTTACACAACAGGAATAACAACTGACGTTTCATCTTTACCTGACCAATCCTCGGCACCATATTCATCAAAAGATACATCACGGCTTATAACAACCTTTTTAGTTTTAGGATTGTATTGTTTATAAGGCTTTGAACCATCACTATAACTAATGAATATACACTTCTCACATTTATCATCCAACTTCTTTCTCAATTGATATGGCACACGTGCATATGCCAAACATCTAAAAACCTTAAGATCTCTTATAGAGGGTTTCTTCCCACTTCAAGCATCCTTAGGTGTCTTCTTAGTTGGACACCTATTCAAGACATACACAGTACAAGCAACAGCTTCTGCCTAAAAAGGCTTAGGCAGGTTCTTAGATTTCAACATGCACCTCACCATATCCATGATAGATCTATTCTTTCTCTCAGCCACTTCGTTTTGTTGTCGAGTGTATCTGGCTGTCATCTAGTGCTGAATATCCTTCTCCTCTAGAAAATTATCACAAGCAATATATTATGTACCTCTATCAGTTCTCAAGATTCATAATCACTATGTTTTTCAAAAAAAAAAAAAAAAAAAAAAAAACCTTAAATTGTTTGAAAGCATCACATGCATCAAACTTTTGCTTCAGAAAATAAACCCATGTTTTCCTACTGAAATTATCAATGAAAGTAACAAAATATTTACTGACAACCCAAAATATTTTCTACCAAAATTCCTATTTTATCAAATTTCAAAATAAAATTATGTTTATTCTTATGATGATTTTTTCCAAATGAGTATATAAAATATTTGTAAACTCTTTATTACAAAATCATTTAATATAAAGTAATTATATATTTAATTATGGTTTTCAAAGCCCTATTTAAGAGATATTTTTATTTATCAAAATCTTAACCCAAAAGTCTATTTGAGAGGAACATGTGAAACTGATAGCAAAGTTTTTGACCAAAATTTTCAGCCCAAATGTTTTTAATCTCTAAAGTCCAAATGGTTTTATTTAAGCCCAAATGTATTTATTCTAGCCCAAATGTTCAACCCAACCACCATAATTTAACCCTAGCCCAATCTGAATCCTACCCTATTATAATATGTGTATATGTAATGAAACATTGGTTCATATTCTTACTTCAACTACCAGAACCTCCTCTCTGCATGCCTCTCGCATCTCTCTCTCCCTCTCTATCATCTTCTTCTTCATTTTAGAGATTCTTCTATCAAAACTTAGGTTTAGGATTTGAGTTTCAAGCTTGGGTAAGTTTCCTACTCCTTTCTTTCCTTCTATTCCTTTGTTCTTGAGGATAGCCTATCTCATAGATGTGTTTATGGGTTGTTGTTGTGATTGTTACCTGAGAAATGGAATCTTAGATGGTGAAGAAGGAGACCATGCTTGAGGTTATAGAGGAGAAATTCTTGCTTGTTGAGGCTAGAAGCTTGAGGTATAACCCAGGGAAATCCAAACTATTATTTTTTTATCCTAAGTGCTGATATTATTTGTTTGTGTGATGATGTTGGTAAATAATGTGTTTGTGTGTAATGTAAGTGGTGTATATTGATGCTATGATAGTGTTTTTATTGTGGGATTATGACATTTACATGATTGGAATGCTTCGTTGTTGATTTGGTGTGCTATTGTTGTTGTCGGAGAGAAACAGAGGAGGAATAAAGGCTATTGCCTTCACCCTCCCCTTTGTTATACCAGGACTAGCCCGTTGGGACGGAGGATTAGTCTTCTGGCTATCGGCTGGAGGAATACCTTTGGGCAACCAAAAAAAAGATCACATGCGGATACTGTGCCCAGGTGAAAGATGTTGTTGAATGATAGCCGTTGATCTCGCTAAAATCAACCATTCAGATTGAACACAGATTAAAAAAAAACGCGGTGGCAATTTGGTCTTTTTGCGTTTAGATCAAACTTAAGGTGCGTAGTTTTTTGTGCTTAAGGTGTGTCATTTTCCTTCTTAAGGTGCGTGGTTTCTGTGCTTAATGTGCGTTAGTTCTTCAGTTGAGAACTTAAGGTGCATTTTTTTTTTAACTTAAGGTGCATCAGTGTAAAGGTTTAGGTGTGTATTTCCATAACTTAAAGTGCATTCTTTTTACACTTAAGGTGCGTGGTTTCTTTGCTTAAGGTGCGTTAGTTCTTCAGTTGAGAACTTAAAGTGCGTTTTTTGTTGAAACTTAACGTGTGCCGGTCTAAAGCTTTAGGTGCATCTTTTCATAGCTTAAGATTCGTCCTTTTTACACTTAAGCTACCTGGTTTCTGTTCTTAAGGTGCGTCAGTTCTTCAGTTAGAACTTAAAGTGCGTTTTTTGTTGAAACTTAAGGTGCGCTAGTCTAAAGCTTTAGGTGCGTCCTTGTAATACTTAAGGTGCGCCATGTTTAACACTGAAGGTGCGCCAATATAACAGTTAAGATGCGCCATTTTAACACTTAGGGACGTTTGGTTCAGGTTATATTACATAACCAAGGATATGTGACATTCCAAAGCTTACATTCCTATGTTTGGTTCATATTATCTGAGGGTATAACATTCCCAAGGAAACAAACATTTCCTCCACATAGAATTTTGAAGGGAATGTGATTCTCTTCCCTTTCTTAGGTTATGTAAGATAACCTTGAATATTTATAAATTTTGCCATTTTAATTCTAATTATTTAAAAATATATATTTTATGTTAGCTTTTATATATATATATATATATATATATATATATATATATATATATATATATATATATATATATATATATGTATGTCTGATTATTTTTATAATTATATTTTTTTTATTACGTTATGTTAGCATATAAAATAATTTTGTTTCTCAAGTTCAAGATTTTAGTTAATATTTTAAAATCATGTAATTATATATGACACAGTTATCTTATTTATTTATTTTAATTTTTAAATTTATTAAAATATATGAAAATAGGTTAAGGATGTTATATTGTATATATATATATATATATATATATATATATATATATATATATATATATATATATATATATAGAGAGAGAGAGAGAGAGAGAGAGAGAGAGAGAGTTTTTTCCCAAAATGGTCCCTTGACTATCGCTCATTCTCAATTTTGCATTTCGACTTTTAATTGCAGCCAATGTGGTCCCTTGACTTTTAAAAACTCCCCCAAATCGGTCCTCCGTTAGAAATTTCGTCTATTGAGCGTTAAAATAAAGGGCATTTTCGTCCGTTTACCTATTATATGCCTAATATACTCTGAAAAATAATCGAGGGATCATTTTGGAAATAGTCGAGGGATCATTTTGGGAAAAACTCATTTATTTATTTCATTTTTGTTTATTTCCATTTTTTTTAAGACTATCAAATTAGAATTTCTATACATTTTTTTTTACAAATATAAATAGTTAAAATCCACAATCAAAAGTCAAAATTTTAAACTTTCTCTACAAATTTTTTCCTTCTATCTAAACATACCAACTTCCCTCTATTCCTATCAAGTTTTACAATAAGTTCCGTAAGTTTCAAAAATATAATACGGAGTACTCATATACTTTTTATGTTCACACACGCATGCACGCACGCACGCACGCGCGCACACACACACACACACACACACACACACACACACACACACACACACACACACACATATATATATATATATATATATATATATATATATATATATATATATATATATAGACACACACACAGAGACAAACTTCAATAGACAATCAATCACTATGTATCGCATTAAATATTATTTTTACCAATAAAAATAACATTTCTATTTTTATCAGTTTAGACACCCAAAATTTATGCTTCATTTCTCGGTCAGTATGCCTTTGAAAATAAAAGGGAAAATTGTAAAAGATGTGTCTTTATAATATGTCAATTATCAATGTCACCCCTGAATTATGAGTGGTGTAAATGTTGCCCCTCAATTATCAAAACCGTGCACATATAGCCCCTCCGGTAACGGACATGTGGTTCCCCGTTAGTGTACGACACCGTTAAGTCGGAGTAAATATGTAATTTAGTTGTTTTTTCCCTCCCTCGATTCGAAGTACCAGCAATAGACAGCGGTGGGGAACCACAAGTCCATTACGGGAGGGACTATATGTGCACCATTTTGATAATTGAGGGGCAACATTTACACCACTCATAATTCAGGGGTGACATTGATAATTGGCATATTATAGAGGGGCATTTTTTACAATTTTCCCAAAATAAAATTATTATTTTTACAATCAATCGCTATGCTTCTAGCACTTCTTGGAACTGAGAAGTACGCGTTACTTCTCGGTCAATGACAAAATCTTAGAAAATATTTTTGAAAAGTTGGCTTAACTTAACTTGCAAGGCCATTAGTTTCATTCCAAAGTTTGTACAAATCATAACTACCATTTCCAAATGCCTATCTACCAAGAAGTACATCATGCTAAAGAGAGTCTACAACTATGGCTATCAATTTTATGTGTTAAAGGACAAGTAAAATAAACCAAATGCAAAAATAATTAGCACAAAACAAGCAATTCTAAACCTAAAGCCTCATCATTTTTCAATATTACAAGTTCTTGTCATTTTGAAGTTTGTTTGTATTTTATATATGAATATTAATAAACTTAAATTTGAAAGTTAAACTTGTTTACCAAAGTACGAAACTTATTGTAAAACTTGATAGGGATAGAGGAAAAATTTGTATGTTTAGACAGAAGGAAAAAATTGTAGAGAAAGTTTAAAAACTATTTATATTTGTAAGAAAAAAAATCTATAGAAATTCTAATATGATAGTCTTAAAAAAATGGAAATAAATAAATGAATTTTTTCCAAAATGGTCCCTCGACTATTCCCAAAATGGTCCCTCGACTATTCCCAAAATGGTCCCTCGACTATTTTTCAGAGTATATTAGGCATATAATAGGTAAACGGACAAAAATGCCCTTCATTTTAACACTCAATAGTCTGAATTTATAACGAAGGATCAATTTGGGGGAGTTTTTAAAAGTCAAGGGACCACATTGGGTGCAATTAAAAGTCGAAATGTAAAATTGAGAATGAGCGATAGTCGATGGACCATTTTGGGAAAAAACTATATATATATATAGTGAAAGGTTCCCGTGCGGTTGTGCGGTTATTAATGTGCGTGAGATTTATACTTAATGTGTGTGAGTGTTGTGTCTAATGTGCCTGAGATTTGTACTTAATGTGCGTGAATGTGTAAAATGTAGCAGAAAATATGGATATCAGCTTCTTCCCCATCCCCAGTACCTGCACTCTGTGAGTTGCTTCAAAATAACTTCGATTATTAGGTTGCTCATAATGTGGCACGGAATATGCTGGCCTGTGCTTATTCGACATCTGAGATGGTTGCTGATGCTCTTTTTGTTCTATCCAAGATGAAAGATTTAAATCTTCAAGTTTCAATAACGACATATAATAGTGTGTTGCTCTGTTTTACTGATGTTTACAATGAAATAAAAGTTTCCCAAAGTGAATACACAAATTCTATCCTTATCAATGGTCTATGCAGACCGATCTTGGCGGGAGAATCTGGAACTTCTGTTGTTTGCTTCAACTCTAGATTGTTGAAAATTCTCTTATTACTCACGCACATTAAGCACAAATCTCACGCATATTAAGCACAATACTCTGGCACATTAAGTACAAAACTCACGCATATTAACATGACGCACATTAAGTACAAATCTCAAGCATATTGAGCATAACACTCACGCACATTAAGTATAAACCTCACGCACATTAATCCACCGCACAACCGCACGGGAAGCAACAAATGCACCTAATCCCTTCCCTATATATATATATATATATATATATATATATATATATATATATATATATATATATATATATATATATTGAGGTTTATATGAGAATCCCTCCCCCATGGGAACTAAGGACTAATGGTCATGCTTTTTTAGATTAATTATATTATTTATTTATTATTTGAATCTAATATTATTATTTGTAGATGTTATGCATGATTTTAGGAGGTATGTTTTTTGTAAGATTGTATTTTCTAGTAGAGTTTTACTTTTAGTAGGATTGTGTAGTTCCAATTCCATACATGCACACTTCATATTCCATCAATGTGCATTCTAGTATTGATTCGATCATGTGCATATGCAAATGTGTACATCTGGGGGCTAGGGTATATATATAGACATATACATATATATATATATATATATATATATATATATATATATATATATATATATAGAGCATTATGATGAACACGATTGCGGATTGAATGGCTAACATGGATGTGAGACAAGCGAAGGCCTGCAGCGATATGGTTGTAGGGATGCGCAATCAGTTAACCAAATCGTTTTAAACGAAGTTTTTAAGATTTTAACCGTTAACCGAACCGAACTTTGTATTACCGAATTAACCGAATCGAAATTTTTTCCCGGTTAATCGATTAACCAAAGTTTTTTAAGCTAAAGTTTTAAATCTTTAAAATAATACCTATCATAATAAATTAATAAGAAAATATACAAACACAATACCATAAAACACTACAAACATAAAAGCACAAATTATAAAGTCCAAACATCTATATATATATATATATATATATATATATATATATATATATATATATATATATATATATATATATATATATATATATATATATATATATATATATATATATATATATATATAGAGAGAGAGAGAGAGAGAGAGAGAGAGTAGTGTTCCAATGAGAACACTTGCTTAGGTGAGAACGTGAGAACAAATCATGTACATCCATCAAATCGTCTAGATTAGATTAAGTGTGTGCGAATGCGAATTAAATGTGTGCAAATGCACTTAATCGCGTTTGCACACATTTAATTCGCGTTCACACACACTTAATCTAATCTAGACCAAAACTCTACCAAAAATTCTCTCTCTATAAATCTAGGGTTTTTGGCTTCTTTCCTAAGTTTTTTAGGGTTTCTTGCATCTTCACGGCGACATCGGCTTCCATTCACCGGCGAGTTTGCTGTGTGTGATGTCGGCGAACACTGGGATGCCCTGAGCGACGACGGTGGAGGCAGTTATGGCGAGGTGGGCCAATTTGGTCCTCGCCGAAGAGGAGGAAGAGGATGCCGTCGTGCTGATCACGGCGGCAGATGACACGGATGTGGCGGAGGAACCGACCTGGACGATCATAGGCCGCTTTCTGAAAAAAAATCTGATCAAGATCGAGTTCATGCGGCATGTTATAGCGTCTGTTTGGCAATCGGTTTTGGGGGTCCAAGTCTCTGAACTTCAGCCGGGGTTGTTCTTGTTTGTTTTCCGGCATAAAACTTACAGATTCAGGTACTGGAGGAGGGGCCGTGGTCTTTTGATAATTACACCCTAGTGTGTCGACAGGTGGTGGATGGGGTGATGCCCGGGGACGTGGTCCTGGATTCTGTTGATATGTGGGTTCAGTGCCATGGTTTGTCGATGGGGTATACGATGGCCGTTATTCAGGAGCAGGTTGGGAATTACATTGGAAAATTCATTCGTTGTGACAATCGTTTTTTGGGAGCCCCTTGGAAATCTTATTATCGTATTAGGGTTTCGGTCCCGGTAACAACACCATTGAAGAGGCGTATGAAGCGTGATAAGACAACTTGCTGGGTGTTGTTTAAGTATGAAAGACTACACATGTACTGTTTTCTCTGTGGAATGATGGGTCATGCTTACAAGTTCTGTCTGAAGGCACGTAATTCGGAACTTCCCGTTGAGCTCTATCCGTACGGGGAGGGGCTCCGTGCGGGTGTGAGAACAGGACCACGCCCAGTCGGCGATCCATGGCTACTCCCGGTTACGGGACCGCCTCGGGGAGCTGAGATTCCGGCAGTAGGGATCGCCGGCGATGAATCCGGCGCTGCCGAGGAGGAGGACACGGACAGAGAGGACTGTCCGGCGGTGGTGGCCGCTTCTAAACGACGCCGTGAAGGGGAAGGGGGTGTGGGAGGACAGTATAGAAGGGGAGATACGGTTATGTCAGATGTGTCAAAACTTGCAGTTGGCGGGTTCTAGTTCCCAGACCCGCCCATCATTATGAGTACTTTGAGCTGGAACTGTCGTGGCTTGGGAAATCCACGAACAGTTCATGAGATAGTGGACATTGTGTCTCGTAAGAAGCTTGACTTTGTATACTTAATGGAAACTAAGGTTGAGCGGATACATGCAGAGCGACTCCGTATCAAGCTTGGTTTCGATGGTTTATTTTACGTTCATAATGAGCGAACGACAGGGGGTTTGGCATTATTATGGAAGAAGAATAATACTGTTAGTCTATTAAGTTACTCTAAGAACCATGTTGATGTTGAGGTTCGTATGCAGGATGGTAAGCTTTGGCGCATGACGTGTTTCTATGGTTTCTCGGATCGTAATATGAGACGGGAGTCATGGGATCTGCTGAGTATGTTGAGTAATAGATCGCCATTGTCATGGGTTGTCATAGGAGATTTTAATAATCTCTTATTCCAGCATGAGAAGAGGGGAGGAAATCCATACCCAGGCTGTAACACCCCAAATTTTTGAAACTTTTAAAACTTATATAATATAGGTAAATTCTCATTAAATCCCAAACAGAGCAGTACAAAACATAAGAATACGGGGTGTTATGCCACATCTGAGCTAGAGAACTCAGATGCACAGGCTAAACTATCTAATTATCCTTAAACAACATCATTACATCATTATGGCACGCAGGCCAAAGATGAAACTATCTATCTAAGCCTTGGGTCCTCTAGCGCGCTCCGGAGCTAATCGTCTGTGCCTGAAAGCCAAATATATCTGTTCAGCGAATAATGCTGGTAACCCACTCTAACGCGTTGAAATACGGTATAAGTATATATATATATATATATATATATATATATATATATATATATATATATATATATATATATATATATATATAAGAAAAGCCATTTTGAAGCAGGAAGATATATCCTAGGAAACTCTAGTTTCAAAACCGGAATAGACTCGACAGATAGGGATAAGCACATTCAACAGTTATAACCAAGCAT
This sequence comes from Ipomoea nil, assembly GCF_001879475.1. Taxonomy (NCBI): domain Eukaryota; kingdom Viridiplantae; phylum Streptophyta; class Magnoliopsida; order Solanales; family Convolvulaceae; genus Ipomoea; species Ipomoea nil. The sequence goes on along the minus strand of NW_017616704.1, from coordinate 2,271,830 downwards.
ATAAAGATACTAGCATATATCCTACGGTCACAGATTCACTTTATCTCATTTATATCATCATTCATCTCATCGCACAAGCACACTTTGGTGGCGCCACAGGACATATATATATATATATATATATATATATAGGCGGGTTCAGGTGCGGCAGTGTCTTACGGTGCGGCAACACCAATAGTTCACCAAATATGCACCATCAACGTTAGGAAATACACCACACAAAACAGAGTAAACAGAGCCCTGCATCACCAAACACACACCATTAGGTGTGAGTAAAAACACCATACACTATTCGGAAATACACCATTGGGGGTGGTGAGTTATATGGTGTGTTTTTTTGAGTCTGTGGTGTATTTTGTGATGTTTTATTACATTTCATTGGGGTGTGTTTTTATTACACTGTTGGTGCATATTGTTAACACTGTTGGTGTATTCTGGAATTTGACCGCACCGCCGCACCGTAAGACCCCGCCGCATATGAGCGCTCTTATATATATATATATATATATATATATATATATATATATATATATATATGGTTGCATTCAAATACAAACCTCATTAAAATACAAACCCCCCATAAAATACAAACTTGAGCTTGTGCACACATTAACAAACTTACATGCACACAGGGCGCACTGCCAACAATTTATGGGATTAACTCGTGCACACATTAACATACTTACATGCACACAACGCGTAGGAGGAAAACTCACAACCATCCATCAAAGCTCGTGCACACATTAACATACTTACATGCACACTCAGCACACTGCCAACAATATCTGAGATTAGCTCGTGCACACATTAACATACTTACATGCACACAGTTTGTATTTTAAGGAGGGTTTGTATTTTAAAGGGGGTTTGTATTTGAAAATAATCATATATATATATATATATATATATATATATATATATATATATATATATATATATATATATATATATATATATATATAAGAAAAGTCATTTTGAAGCAGGAAGATATATCCTAGGAAACTCTAGTTTCAAAACCGGAATAGACTCGACAGATAGGGATAAGCACATTCAACAGTTATAACCAAGCATATAAAGATACTAGCATATATCCTACGGTCACAGATTCACTCTATCTCATTTATATCATCATTCATCTCATCGCACAAGCACAATTTGGTGGCGCCACAAGACAAATCGCATGCCCATACATGAGGGTCAGCGCATATAGCTCTGACATGGCCCCGCAGCACCCTGCCTCGTATCGCTACACGAAGGGGTCGATCGCAACCGACCGATGAACCGCATCTCATCATAATGTTTGATCGCAACCAATTAGTGGACCGCAACCCAAGAGTGATTATCTGACCGCAGCCAGGAATATGAACCGCAGCTCATGTAAAACGTTTGATCGCAACCAAACGGTGGACCGCAGCCCGAGAGTGTAATTCTGACCGCAGCCAGCTTCTGAACCACAGCTCAGGAATAACCAATTTGATCGCAACCAAATTGGGTATCATGCACACATAACACATAGCAAGCACATGCAACCCACATTAACACATTGGGAAGGGGAGAAAACGTATAACGAAACCTATGCGTGGTCGTCCACATACTAGGAATAATCCTAAGGGGTTCATACTTCTTTCACCTAGGCCAACGGGATACCAATTCAACTAGCATACAATATATAAGACCCATTTATCCTATGAATGGTACCCGAAACATCAAACTAGACTTAGGCACGACGGAGTCCGTTGGGACACCACGAGGGTCGGGGAAACATCAAACGGGGAAGCCAAAGTCCCGAGGTGGGCAAATTCCAGCGGGTAGCCGGTGGGTGGGAGACCACCCGCCGGCGATAAACCTCCGGGCAGCGGGTGCCCGGCAGGCAGTCGTCTGCCCGCTGCCGGCAGCGTCTTTTTGGGCAGCGGGTAGGTGGCGGGTTCCCCTACCCCCCACTGACTCTTTATCAAAATAACCGTCCCGGGATCTCTTGTGGAACCCGAAACCATACTTAGACATTTTTAAACGCAATTAATGACACCACGTAGACAATTAATGGATCAAAAGCAAGAATCATATAGCACATATCCTATCTTGACTTCTAAGCATAATCACACCCGAACATGCGAATTCCCACCCAAATATATCAAGAATATCACCACATGAATTTCACGATTCATCCTAGGGCTCTAATCATATTTAAATCATCAAGATCGTAGTTCATCTTTTAACATCAAGAAACATCAAGATTTATCAAGAACATCACATAATCATCAAGAACCTCTTATCATCATCAAGATCACCAAGATCACCATAAATTTATCTCATCAATCATCAAGATCATATCATCAATACCATAAACGATTTATCAAGACACAAGTATAGAGAAGAAGCCAAAGAAGGAGATTATAGCAAAGAAAATAGGTTTTGTTAAGACATGGGTTACCTCTTAGCCTTAATTAATTTCCTTGGCTACGAAGGGTCTTTCTTTAAGATTTCTCCTTTCTTGATTTCTCCTAAGGGAATTCTTGGAACTTCTTGTGTGGTGAGAGATTATTTGTGGTGTGAGTTCTAGGTGCCTCCTATGTCCCTATTTATATATACCTAAGAGTCCTAATTAGGGTCTAAATGGCCTGGGTTTGCTAATTCTATTTCCTATAGGACTAAGGGATTGGTTTTAGGGATAAGGGTCCATGGGCTTTATGGTGGACCCATCTTAATTAATTAATGAAATTTAATTCTTTCTTTTGGATAAATGGTTAAATAATTAATTGGTTTTAGGGGCCGTAACACGAGGTGTTACACAGGCAACCTTATACGCGGTTTTGGGGAGGTGGTGGATGAGTGTGGATTTATAACACCCCGTGTTACGGCCTCTAACCCGAACTAATTATTTAATTACTTACCCTAAAAAGATAATTAAATTTCATTAATTAACTAGGAAGGGTCCACCATAGACCATGAACCCTTATCCCCAAAATCAATCCCTTAATCCTATAAGAAATAGAATTAGCAAACCCATACCATTCAGACCCTAATTAGGACTCTTAGATATATAAATAGGGACATAGGAGGCACCTAGAATACACATCACAATAGATATCACCGCACAAGAATTCCCAAGAATTCTCTTATCACCAACATAGGAGAAATCAAGAAGAAGAGATCTTAGAGAAAGACCCTTAATAGCCAAGGAATTTAATTAAGGCTAAGATGTAACCCATGTCTCAACAAAACCTATTTTCTTTGCTATAATCTTCTTCTTTGGCTCCTTCTCTATGCTTGTGTCTTGATAAATCTTTTATGATGATCATGATATGATCTTGATAATTGATGAGATGATCTTATGTGTTGATCTTGATAATCTTGATGATTAAAGAGGATCTTGATAATTGTGTGAAGTTCTTGATAAATCTTGATGTTCTTGATTTTAAAGATAAACAATGATTTTGATGATTTGAATATGATTAGAGCCCTAGGTTGAATTGGGAATTTCGTATTGTGATATTCTTGGTATATTTGGGTGGGAGTTTGCATGTTCGGGTGTTATTTATGTTTAGAAGTCATGTTAGGATATGTTCAATATGATTCTTGGTTTTGATCCATTATTTGACTACATGGTGTCGTCGTTTGTGTTTAAAAGTGTCTAAACATGGTTTCGGGTTCCACGAAAGATCCCGAGACCAAGATATTGAAAAAGAGTCAGTGGGGGTAGGGGACCCGCTGCCCAAATTGGCGTCGCCGGCAGCGGGCAGACGACTGCCCGCCGGACACCCGCTGCCCGGAGACTTGCCGCCGGCGGGTGGTCCTCCACACGCCGGCCACCCGCTGGACTCTTCCCACCTCGGGTTGTTGGCTTCCCCGTTTGATGTTTCCCCGACCCTCGTGGTGCCCCAACGGACTCCGTTTATCGTGCCTAAGTCTAGTTTGATGTTTCGGGTATCGTTCATAGGATAAAAGAGTCTTGCGTATTGTATGCTAGTTGAATTGGTACCCCGCAACCTAGGTGAAAGATGTATGAACCCCTTAGGACCATTCCTAGTATGTGGATGACCATGCATAAGTTTCATTATACGTTTTCTCCCCTCTCCCAATGTGTTAATATGAACTGCATGTGCTTGCTACGTGTTATATGTGCATGACTCCCCAATATTGGCTGCAGTCCACAAAGAGGGCCACGGTCCACCGATTGAGCTTGTCAACGGTGTGTAGGGCTGTGGTCCGCTGCTAAGCTCGTCAACAGTCTTACAGGGGCTGCGGTCCACCGATTGAGCTCGTCAACGGTGTGTAAGGCCGCAGTCCACAAAGAGGGCCACGGTCCACCGATTGAGCTCGTCAATGGTGTGTAGGGCTGTGGTCCGCCTTTGAGCTCGTTAACGGTCTAATGAGCTACGGTTCATCGGTTGGCTACGGTCAACCCCTTCATGCTGCGGTATGAGGTAGGGTGCTGCGGGACCGTGTTAGCGCTATATGCTCTAACCCTCATGTATGGGCATGTGATTGGTCCTGTGGCGCCACCAAAGTGTGCTTATATGATAAAGATGGTTAATTGAAAGATGATCATATGAATGATAATCTTGTGACCTTAGGGTGTATGCTAGTATCTTTATATGCATGATTATAACTGCTGAACGTGTTTGTCCCTACCTGTTGAGTATATTCTCGGTTTTTAAAGCTAGAGTTTCCTAAGTATATATATCTTCCTGCTTCAAAATGATTTTCCTATATATATATATATATATATATATATATATATATATATATATATATATATATATATATATATATATATATATATATATATATATATATATATATGATAAGTTATATACCCTGGGTCCGTGTCATCGCTTACAGTCGGGTCGGGGTCTCGCGGTTCGGGTCTTGACCTACGGGTTGGGGTCAAAAGTGACGGGTCAAACCCAAGATGGGTCAAACCCGCCACCTCGGTGGCCCTATAAAAGGGCTTTTAGCCCTCTAAGTGAGGAGAGGCCATTTTGGCCATCTGTGGGTCCTCTCTTTGGGCTCTCTCTCCCTCTCTACATATCCTCTTCTTTCTCTCTATAGCTAGAAAAGAACAGAACATTAATAAAAGGAGAGTTTAACTATTTCTTGTTTCTTCTTGATTCATTCTTTGTTTACATATATTTTATATATTTAGTACATGCAACCGACATCCGGGTGAATTAGTACTATCAAATGGCGCCGTCTGTGGGGACCGTGGCAAAAAGCTACGTTCCGGCAATGAGAAGAAAAAATACTACACAAAGATTCTAGAAACAGAAATGGCTAGATTTGAACCCTGGTGCTCAAATTACCAAGCCAACACACCAACCGTTGGACTACACTGCCTGATTGGTTCCTTTTCTGTTTCTACTTCTCATTAAACAATCCGAGGAAGACCTGAAGCTATTGATCCTTTATCTTGTGAGATCTCGCCATCTTCATCGTGTCTCATCCTCGCCATCAAGAAACTCAGTCCACACGCCGAGCAGTGGTTGTTTGCAAGCAATTTACAGTCTACCGGTTCATGAAACTGCAGAGGAAATCACCATGCAAATCAATAACTCCAAACCCATCGGGTAAGTCAAGAAATCCTTCTCATCATCAATTCACACTATTGCAAGTTTTTGATTATTTTTCGGACTCCTGATCATCTCCTCATCACTGGTTCTTGGTGTTGATTCATTACTGGTGTTTATGGCAACTCCACGGATCTGAGGAGGACGGGAGGGAAAAATTTTCCAAGTAAAATAGCAGCAAGGAAAGGAAGATGCCGCTAATGCCGGGGAACTCAACAACAAAGCCGCCAATGATGCGGGGTCTCGCCGATTTCGCCAAAGAAGAACCTGAAGTTCCTTCTGCAAGCAGCTGCAAATCCACCATCCCATCTCACCATTAGCAAAGAAGAATTTAATATCAGAATCTTCCTTCTCATCAACTTTAGAAGATGATCCAGTACCATGCCTTGCTTCTGCTTCGTTATAGAGATCTAATCCTCTATCTTTCCCTCCTTGTGTGTTTCTTATTGTTTTGATGAAGTTACACCCAGGTTGAAGGTTATCCCCTCCATCTCCGGCGAACAATTGCAGAATAGGCTTGAAACAGATTACTATTCCCAGCTCCCAGAAGCGTTGTTTGCGGCCTGCATGCGGAAAGAGAGCAAGAACAGTGGCGGTAGATTGTGATTAGGGAGTGGTGGTGGAGCAGAAAATTGAAGGCAGTAGTTGCATATTGCATGCAAGTTAATTGGTTGAGGGTATGGCGGTGGATTACAGAAAACAAGACAATGGAAGGAGAGAGTAACACAAAAGAAAAAATACATGCACTAAACACTCCTATGGTGACACGTACTCCTGGGTAAATGCATGTCCACATATCCTTTAATTTGTTACTCCAGTGTGGTGCGGCAAACCAAGGTGCATGGAATTAATGATGATATCCCCAATTGAAGTCATCATGCTTTATTTTCTAAATTGTACTTAAAATAGTCATAGTACAAATTGTATAGGTTATAAGTGCCTTATAATTATACTTAGAAAATTGTATAGGCTGTAGCTTGTACTCTGAAAATTGTAATTAGTTGTAATAAGTCCGGTTAGGTTGGTATTTCCACCACCGGCACGTGGAGCCCGGTCAGGTCGGCCTCGTCACCACCGGCATTTTTAAAGCCCAGGAAAAGCCCTGGCACCAAGCCCTACCACGTAGGCAATTTTGGGTCTCCGGACCAATCGGACAAAGCTCCAGTAACGACCGCAATGTCGTTAAACTTTTTTCCGGTTAAAGCCGGCGAGGGCAATAGCCCGACAGCGAGACCACGCCCTGAGTTCGCTCGGCCGCTAATTCCACTGCCACACGACCTTATACTTAAGTGCGTCCGACAGTGGGGGGCTGGACAGGGTGGGCGGCGGTCGTTTGAGGAGCGGCCGGGTCAAATCGTCTGCTCGGATAACATACCGATATGTGGGTCGCCTGAGGCCATGCGCCTGGTCGGCCTAGAGCGGCCGGTTCAACCCGTCTGCCCAGATAAGGCGATGCTGGCGTGGGGGTCGCCTGGAGGCTATTAGCCCGGTCGTCCAACGCGCTTTTCCACCTCGAGCAGGTCGGCATTGCCACCTCCGACGAGAAGGGAAATTGAGCCACGTGCCTTGTTAGACCGAGTAGGTTGGCACTGCCGCCTCCGGTGTTTCTAAAGACCAGTTAGGTTGGCCTCGCCACCACTGGCACTCTACGATGCTGGCGTGGGGGTCGCCTGGAGGCTATTAGCCCGGTCGTCCAATGCGCTTTTCCACCTCGAGCAGGTCGACACTGCCACCTCCGACGAGAAGGGAAAGTGAGCCACGCGCCTTGTTAGACCGAGTAGGTTAGCGTTGCCACCTCCGGTGTTTCTAAAGACCAGTTAGGTTGGCCTCGCCACCACTGGCACTCTATGACCGGTTAGGTCGACATTGCCACCACCGGGGCTATGAGTCCGGTTATACCGGGTGATACCGCTTCTTAGCGATGCCGCTTTTCAGCGATGTATTCCGCTTCTTAGCGATGCCGCTTTTTAGCGATGTATTCCGCTTCTTAGCGATGCCGCTTTTTAGCGATGTTGTTTCCGCTTTTAGGCGATGCCGCGCGATGTATTCCGCCTCTTAGCGATGCCGCGTTTTAGCGATGTTGTTTCCGCTTTTAGGCGATGCCGCGCGATGTATTCCGCCTCTTAGCGATGCCGCGTTTTAGCGATGTTGTTTCCGCTTTTAAGCGATGCCGCGCGATGTATTTATTCCGCCTCTTAGCGATGCCGCGTTTTAGCGATGTTGTTTCCGCTTTTAGGCGATGCCGCGCGATGTATTTATCCCGCTTCTTAGCGATGCCGCTTTTTTCAGCGATGTATATACTGCCTTTGGGCGATGCCGCGCGATGTATTTATCCGCTTCTTAGCGATGCCGCTGTTTCAGCGATGTATATACCGCCTTTGGGCGATGCCGCGCGATGTATTTACCCCGCTTCTTAGCGATGCCGCTTTTCAGCGATGTGTTTACCGCCTTTTAGCGATGCCGCTTTTCAGCGATGTGTTTGCCTTCTTTGTGCGATGTTTTACCGCTTTTTTAGTGATGTGTATGTACCGCTTGTTAGCGATATCCTTCCTGATCGTCGACGTAGTAGTTGTAGCCGGGTGCACTCGCATCGCTGACCCGGTCGAGTCATTTTCCGACCGCGATATCGTTTCCCGATCGGCAACCCGTCGTATCCACTCCCTTGTGCTGACGATTCTCGCACCTACGGGAGTCTGGGCTGCGCCAGCCCGAGTAGCGCGTTCGTCGGTCAAAACGGTCGAAACATGTTCTTTTCGCCCGATCGCTTTTTTAGTTTCGCCCGAGTAGCGTTTTCGCCGGAGTAAGTTCAATCTTTCGATCGTGAGCAAATCCAACCCCGTAGTTGGTTAGATAGATCTCCGGATCCTAGTCGTGCCCGGCAATCCGGTCTTTGAACCGGTTGGGCTCGACCTTTCGCAAGTTGCGTTGAAGTCCGACCACTGGGTCGGGCGCTCCCTTTCGGTCCACTAGACCGTGTTTAGCGTTGTACTCTTTTTCCCTTGACTAAAGTTTTTCTCACTGGGTTTTTTGATTAGCCTAAGGTTTTTTAACGAGGCAACCGGCACATGTCACGGACCGTATAACCCGTTTTTTCAGCCCGAACCCTTCCTCGTTAATTCGTCGTCAGAGCACGGGCTGTGGGGGCTTTAAGATAAGTTATATACCCCGGGTCCGTGCCATCGCTTATAGTCGGGTCGGGGTCTCGCGGTTCGGGTCTTGACCTACGGGTTGGGGTCAAAAGTGACGGGTCAAACCCGAGATGGGTCAAACCCGCCACCTCGGTGGCCCTATAAAATGGCTTTTAGCCCTCTAAGTGAGGAGAGGCCATTTTGGCCATCTGTGGGTCCTATCTTTGGGCTCTCTCTCCCTCTCTACATATCCTCTTCTTTCTCTCTATAGCTAGAAAAGAACAGAACATTAATAAAAGGAGGGTTTAACTATTTCTTGTTTCTTCTTGATTCATTCTTTGTTTACATATATTTTATATATTTAGTACATGTAACCGACATCCGGGTGAATTAGTACTATCAATATATATATATATATATATATATATATATATATATATATATATATATATATATATATATATATATATATATATATATATATACCTATGTTTTATTTTAACGCGTTGGAGTGGGTTACCAGCATTATTCGCTGAACAGATATATTTGGCTTTCAGGCACAGATGATTAGCCACCGGAGCGCGCTAGAGGACCTCGACTTAGATAGTTAGTCTTTCCTTTCGGACTGCATGCCTCGATGATGTAATAACGTTGTTTGAGGATAATTAGTTAATGTAGCCTGTGCGTCCGATTTCTCCAGCTCAGATGTGGCATAACACCCCAGACCCTTATGTTCAAAATACTCTATTTGGAATTAATTAATAGAATTGCTTTCATATTATAAGATTGAAAAGTTTTAAAAATTTTGGGGTGTTACAGGATTGATACAATTGGGAGGATGTAAATCATTTGGGAGGATGTAAATCATGGTAACTCAACTGAACATGAACCACAGAGGCTAGACCGGTGCTCACTGCGCACAAGGAACCCCCCTCACTTTGAGAGGTAGCTCCCACACTGCCGCTGGTGAGACTCGATCTCTGATCATTCTTCCAAAGTTTCACTATATATATATATATATATATATATATATATATATATATATATATATATATATATATATATATATATATATATATATATATATATATATATATATATATATATATAATCGCACTCAGGTGCGAATGCTTCGCCCAGGAGCGAAATAGGAATGGATTCTATTTGTCCACGTGTCCAGGTCTAACAGATGAGAAACATTTATTTTTTTTAAAAAGCGCGGAGGCATTTTCGTAAATAATTGAACATCGAAGTGCAAGTAAAATGTATTACAAGTGCATGTAAAATATATTATAGGTGCAAGTAAAAATTTACACTGAGCATCAATACTAAGTGCACCTATAGTTATAAGTAGTTGCAGAAATAGTTCTAAGTAGTTGCACAAATAGTTATAAGTAGTTGCACACATAGTTATAAGTAATTGCACCTAGGTGCATGAATGTTTGCGGGTGGTTTTCAGTGCTATTACTACCCGCTGAACTCAAATCAATGAATGTTAACAAGGCAAAATTACATGCACTTATAGGTGAAAGTAGGTGCACCTATAGTTATAAGTAGTTGCTACTATAGTTATAAATAGTTGCACTTATAATTATAAGCACACCCAGGTGCATGAATGTTTGCGGGAAGTGAATGCTAACAAGGCAAAATTACATGCACTTATAGGTGAAAATAAGTGCATTTGTAAGTGATTTTACTTGTACTCCGATGTTCAATTATTTACGAAAATGCCACCGCATTTTTTTAAGCTATTAGATCTGGACACGTGTCGCGCGCTGATTCGTTCGCATATTCCTTCCTGGGCGCTTATTCGCACCTGAGTGCATCCCTATATATATATATATATATATATATATATATATATATATAGAGAGAGAGAGAGAGAGAGAGTATGGTTCCTATGAGAATACTTGCTTAGGTGAGAACGTGAGAACAAATCGTGTGCATCCATCTAATATTTTTTAATGGTCTAGATTAGATTAAGTGTGTGTGAACGCGAATTAAATGTGTGCAAACGCGATTAAGTGCGTTTGCATACATTTTATTCGCGTTCGCACACACTTAATCTAATCTAAACCATTAAAAAAAATTAAAAGGATGCACACGATTTGTTCTCGCGTTCTCACCTAAGCAAGTGTTCTCATATGATCCTCAATATATATATATATATATATATATATATATATATATATATATATATATATATATATGGATGTTTAGACTTTATAGTTTGTGCTTTTATGTTTGTAGTGTTGTTATGATATTGTGTTTGTACATTTTATTATAGATTTGTTATTATAGGTATTATTTTATTTAAATTTATTATTATATGTATTATTTTAAAGATTTAAAAGTTTATCTTAAAAAATTTCGATCAATCGGTTAACCGATCGATTAATTGAAAAAACTTCGATTCGATTAATTCAGTAATACAAAGTTTAGTTCAATTAATGATTAAGTCTTTTTTAAATATTTCAGTTAAAATAATTCGATTAACTAAACGGTTAACTGGTTACACGCCTCTAGTTCTTGAACTGCTTCATGAGAATTATATGGGAATTCCTTCCTCGAGAAGGGCTGCGGGAAACAACTAGTATGGTCTTTGGGTACCCCTCTGCCAATTGAAAATATCACTATTAAACTAATTTGTTTTAATAATTAGCATATTAAATTTAGGAAGAAGATAAAAAAAAATGAAAATTTGTTAAGCAATGAGAAAATTCTAAGCCATATATACCAACTCTTGCTTTGATTACAATAATGCAACCTGATAAAACCCCACATATTGAACGGTAACTTCTTGGACAAAAAAATCTTAATTTTTTACTCCACATTTTATATCAGCAACGTACAAGTCTCAAAGCACAAGAAAAGGGGGTGACAAATTGCTTTAAGTTGGCCTTCATTTTAACACCTACTTAACACCAAAACTAACGAATGACCATTTTGGCTTAAAATTCAATAGTCGGATGACCACTTTAGGTGCAATTAAAAGTCAAGGAACTAATTTGAGAAAATGTCATAGTCGGAGGATCATTTTGAGAATTAACGTTTTTAACCAATTAAATTCTCAACTATAGATTTCGTAATCGATTTGGTCCTCCGTCAAACTGACCGAGAACCAATTTGGTAATTACAGGGGACCAAATCGGTTAGGAAATTAATAATTGAAAATTTAATTGGTCAAAAATTGATAGTCTATGACCAATTTGGTAATTACGACATAGTCGAGGGATCAAAACGGTCATTAATTTTTTATTTTATATTAATTAATAAATATATTATTTTTTTAATGTGAGAAGAGCCAGGGGGTCGTCATTTATGATCACTAATGAATAAAATGAATTATTTTCAAAAAAAAAAATGAATAAAATGAATTGAACTTTTCTTCTCCTCCCAATAAAATGAACTTTATTCTTCATTTGACCTTTTCCACTTCGTTTTGTTCTTTAGTATCTCAGAGAGTAAGAGAGATCCATAGGATTGTCATTGTCGATCAATGCTAAAAATGAAGACAAAAACGAAAGTCTTTAATTTAATCGGGAAAAAGGTACCAAAATGGATCAAATTTTACTTGGTCATAATTATTGGCTAAATAATAATAAGATGACTCTCAACATTGAAGATCACATGCATTATGTACATACACACACATGTATATGTATATGTATCATGCATGTATAGCATTTATTTTATTTATCATACGTGACTGAGTTGTGTTAGTAATGTTATATTATATGGTTTATTTGTTTATGGCTTTTATTGTAGTTGACTAGTCTTTGCTGTAAGATAGGAGCTATTAGTGGTAGCTTTCCTATAGGACTCTATTGTGTACCATCTTTCCAGTTTGAATGAGATTTGCGTTGTTTCACTTGGTATCAGTTAGCGTCAGGCTAGGAATCCTACCCTGTTTTTTCTCCACCACCTAACCATGTCGACAAACTCCTCTGAACGCACCGTAACCACCACCCCTCCACCACAAACAACTGGGAATTCCCTTAACGCAGCGCATCACTTTGTCTCAATAAAATTAAACAATCGTAATTTCTTGTTCTGGCGCACTCAGAATATCCCTTTTCTACGTGGCCAAGGCCTTTTAGGCTATATTGACGGCAGCCATGTCTGCCCGCCAGCGTTCCTCCCTGAGACGACACAGGCAGCCGGCTCCGGCACCACCGCAGCCGCATCTTCCGAAGTCAACCCGGCGCATGCGGCGTGGGTTCAACAGGACCAGCTGATCCTGTCTCTTCTGATCTCGTCGTTATCCGACGAGGTCATGCCATTGGCGGTTGGCCGGGAAACGTCACGCGAGGTATGGCTCTCCATCAATGACTCGCTGGCGTCCTCCACACGAGCTAGGTGTCTCAATCTGCTCGGTCAATTTCAGACGCTCCGGCAAGGCAGCATGTCGGCCTCGGAGTATCTCGGGAAGGCAAAGATGCTAGTCGAAGCCTTGTCCCTCGCTGGCCATCGGCTCACGCTAGACGAACAGGTACTCTACGTATTGAGGGGGCTTCGCCCGGAATTCCAGGCCATGGCGAGTGCTCTCACCGTGACCGGCACACCGGTGACGCTATCTCAGCTCGGCGATCTTCTGCAGGGCCAGGACTTCATCCACGGAGATGAGTTTGAGATGGAGTCCGGGAATGGCGCCCCGGTCGCCATGTACGCTGGCCGTGGTGGCCAGTCGAATGGGGGCGCCGGACGAGGTGGCTAAATAATAATAAGATGACTCTCAACATTCAAGATCACATGCATTATGTACATACACACACATGTATATGTATATGTATCATGCATGTATAGCATTTATTTTATTTATCATACGTGACTGAGTTGCATGCATATATATATATATATATATATATAAAAGAGGGTTCCAATGAGAACAATTACTTAGGTGGGAACGTGAGAACAAATCGTGTGCATTCAAAACTTGCAACGCCAACGCGCGATCTGGAAGCCTTTTAAGACACACGGACACTACGGATGTATGGTAGAAAGAAAATCTGTGCCGTGTTATAATAACACTACCTTAAAAGCGTTATTTGCCGGGTAACGGTGCAGTTAGAACCCTGGCACGCTTTCGACCGGCTACACAGACCTACTACGGATAGCTTGCACTAGCAATCGCGTAGGCGAACCTCACTATTGTTCAGACGACGGGAGGGAGAAGGAGAATCGAATAAAGGACTCGAATTCAAGGTGTGTTTTGAAACGATGTTGGGAGCTGCTATTTATAGTAAGCAGCCCCCCCATCCCTTCCACAAAAGGAAGGACGCATATCATCCACAAATAAGCGCAATATGCACTGTTTCACATTAATAGCGCATGATGCGCTATCCACCCCTTCATTTCCCTTTGAAATTTTCCAACAATCCCCCACAAATTTAAAGGGGAAAAAAAGAGTAAGATCTGAGCAATACAAATGAGTTGATCCTAGTGACACTGAGTAATCTTCTTCCCGGGAGTGATGTTAATCTTGAGCTCACCGGGTAGATAAATTTTGAACTCAAATGCACACACCAACTCAAAAAGCAGGTTCTACAAAAGTCAAACTCTTTGACTTCTTATGAACACCCTTAGTATTAAAGAATGTTACGTCTGTCTCAAATATGGACTTCTACCCTGTCAAAGTCTATCACAAAACAGACTTTTAAATGCTCCCAACAATCCCCCACCATTAAAGGGATTTAGGCTAACGCTGTCATTGCCTGATAACGATCAAAACAAATTTTCATGCCAGTGTATAAAACTTGAACTGTCATATAGTGACATTAAGTACTTCTCTAGACGGGAGTGAATTTGATCTTGAACTCATCGAATAGACAAAGCTTGAACTCAACGCACTTAATTTGCTTTGGTCGCCTTGAATCTCATGAGGTCATACTCACGACCCTGAGATATCCCCTGTTAGGTCTATTCTAGGATAGACCTTCAACTCTGTCAAGTCTACCTCATCGCAGACCACCATGACCGGCTACAGAGTATCTATGGGTCCCAAACCCATTTCCCTTGATGTATCAAGGACGGCCTTCCTGTTTAGGCCCTTTGTGAAAGGATCTGCAATATTCCTTTCAGATCTCACAAAAACCATTCTGATTACCCCATTTATTGTTAACTGCCGTACAGACTCATGTCTGACTCTTATGTGTCTACGTTTCCCATTGTAGACACTGTTTTGCGCAACACAAATGACAGTTCGTGAATCACAATGTGGTGAAGGTGTTGGACACCCCCACAATTACACGGTTATCACCATGTTTCTTAGCCACTCAGCTTCTTGGGATAACCCCTATTATCTTTCATAAGAGGCGGTTAGCCCTTTTCTACACAAGTTAGGGATCTCTTTAGGTCTATCTTAACATGGACCATGGTAGCCCTTTTCCACTCAAGTTAGGGATTTCTTTAGGTCTATCTCAACATGGACCATGGTAGCCCTTTTCCACTCAAGTTAGGGATCTCTTTAGGTCTATCTCAACATAGACCATCCCAATTGAGTATAAGGAACCAAGAGCACTTTGTACTCATGTCATTATGCGGTGAATTCATTAGGTTTGTCTCAACAAAACCACCCTTTCTCAAAGAGTAATGAATTCATTAAGAGTTGTAGCTCAACCTCACATGCGGTGAATTCATTAGGTTTGTCTCAATAAAACCACCCTTTCTCAAAGAGTTATGAATTCATTAAGAGCTGTAGCTCAACCTCACAAGTACACACACTGTCGGAATGACCAACTAGTGTACTATTTTGTAACTCTTTTCATGGCTTCGTTTGACCACAGAAGTGGGATTCACCACGAATTCATTACCACTTGGACTTCAAGTCCTTCCAATGAGTCAACGACTAATCCTCATCATTAGCCCTCAAGTAAGTTGATTCTTTTGACCAAACTTACATGCATTTTGACGAGTACTTCGTTTACTCGTAAATAATCTCTTGAGATTTTCATGTTTAACATGAAACATTCTCTTTCATCATTATTCTCAATACCACAAAGAAACTTTTGATGAAAATATGAGTTTATTACCCCCACAAGCAACACTTACAAATAATTTTGTCAAACGTATTTGATCTCTTACCCAGACTGATATTTGGTGCCCAACTTTAGCTCCTTTGTAGACTGAGTTTTGCCGACTTACTTTGTGAACCATTATAGCAGTTTTGCACTCTGCCTGATACATGCTCAACAGTTGAATATATTTCAACAAACTTGGTTATCTCAATTGATCACAATTACCCTTTAACTAGGAATTATAGGTATTTCAATATGACTCAACCAAGAGTTTAAATAATATATATACAAGTGCTCATTGTTAGTAAGCTATAGAAATAATGTTGTCCACATGCTACATCAAGTTGAACAACATAATCACAAAATTCACATCATATTCTTATAAGAAATTAATCTCATACAAAAAGAATATGTTTAAGTTCATATTTATTCGGAATATCTCTCAACAATGAGACTTCAGAGTTGCCACTAGCACAATTTTCCTTCCCTTAAGGAATTTAAAACTCATATAAAGCATTCATGGGATGCAGATCAATATTACTATTGCAGTACTTCAACAACTTTTATTGCAAGGCTTTGATTGTATTAGCAACATATGAAAGTCATCCTCATTTCAGGTAAAGATCAAGTGGCGCTCTAACTAGCCTACATGATCAACACCCTACTTCTTAAAACTCCCAGGTCGAGTGGTGAAACCGAAGTTTACTTAAAAACCATCTTCCTAGACAGAGTGTTCAAGAATGATGACTTTTCCATGTTCTCACTAAATTACAATTGAAGCCTATGATATAAAATTAAGAGCATATATCTATGCACGAATTATTTCAATTAATGTCATTAGTATTCAAAATACTAAAGAAATAAGTACTACTACGTAATCAAAATCTAGACAGCTCAACTAGAATTCAGTACTAAGATAACCATACTTCATGCGAACCCTTTAGAACTAGAGCAAATATAGTTACTCAAAATAACTATTTATTTAAAGAGACTCAATACTCATCTTGCTCTGTCAAATTGACTTTTGCTAGTTTTGCCCTTGTGATGGTAGCACTGGTGTGCTCGGTGTCCTTGCTTTCTGCACGCAAAACACCTCCCTTTAAACTTCTTGATTTTTCTACTACTTTCGTTGTAGACGGTTCTGACACTTTGATTTTCGTTGACTGTTGCACAATAACGCTTTTAACTGTTGGGGAAACTTGGAACGCCAACGCGCGATCTGGAAGCCTTTTAAGACGCACGGACACTACGGATGTATGGTAGAAAGAAAATATGTGCCGTGTTATAATAACACTACCTTAAAAGCGTTATTTGCCGGGTAACGGTGCAGTTAGAACCCTGGCACGCTTTCGACCGGCTACACAGACCTACTACGGATAGCTTGCACTAGCAATCGCGTAGGCGAACCTCACTATTGCTCAGACGACGGGAGGGAGAAGGAGAATCGAATAAAGGACTCGAATTCAAGGTGTGTTTTGAAACGATGTTGGGAGCTGCTATTTATAGTAAGCAGCCCCCCCGTCCCTTCCACAAAAGGAAGGACGCATATCATCCACAAATAAGCGCAATATGCGCTGTTTCACATTAATAGCGCATGATGCGCTATCCACCCCTTCATTTCCCTTTGAAATTTTCCAACAACATGCATTATGTACATACACACACATGTATATGTATATGTATCATGCATGTATAGCATTTATTTTATTTATCATACGTGACTGAGTTGTGTAAGTAATGTTATATTATATGGTTTATTTGTTTATGGCTTTTATTGTAGTTGACTAGTCTTTGCTGTAAGATAGGAGCTATTAGTGGTAGCTTTCCTATAGGACTCTATTGTATACCATCTTTCCAGTTTGAATGAGATTTGCGTTGTTTCACTTGGTATCAGTTAGCGTCAGGCTAGGAATCCTACCCTGTTTTTTCTCCACCACCTAACCATGTCGACAAACTCCTCTGAACGCACCGTAACCACCACCCCTCCACCACAAACAACTGGGAATTCCCTTAACGCAGCGCATCACTTTGTCTCAATAAAATTAAACAATCGTAATTTCTTGTTCTGGCGCACTCAGATTATCCCTTTTCTATGTGGCCAAGGCCTTTTAGGCTATATTGACGGCAGCCATGTCTGCCCGCCGGCGTTCCTCCCTGAGACGACACAGGCAGCCGGCTCCGGCACCACCGCAGCCGCATCTTCCGAAGTCAACCCGGCGCATGCGGCGTGGGTTCAACAGGACCAGCTGATCCTGTCTCTTCTGATCTCGTCGTTATCCGACGAGGTCATGCCATTGGCGGTTGGCCGGGAAACGTCACGCGAGGTATGGCTCTCCATCAATGACTCGCTGGCGTCCTCCACACGAGCTAGGTGTCTCAATCTGCTCGGTCAATTTCAGACGCTCCGGCAAGGCAGCATGTCGGCCTCGGAGTATCTCGGGAAGGCAAAGATGCTAGTCGAAGCCTTGTCCCTCGCTGGCCATCGGCTCACGCTTGACGAACAGGTACTCTACGTATTGAGGGGGCTTCGCCCGGAATTCCGGGCCATGGCGAGTGCTCTCACCGTGACCGGCACACCGGTGACGCTATCTCAGCTCGGCGATCTTCTGCAGGCCCAGGACTTCATCCAGGGAGATGAGTTTGAGATGGAGTCCGGGAATGGCGCCCCGGTCGCCATGTACGCTGGCCGTGGTGGCCAGTCGAATGGGGGCCCCTGACGAGGTGGCTAAATAATAATAAGATGACTCTCAACATTCAAGATCACATGCATTATGTACATACACACACATGTATATGTATATGTATCATGCATGTATAGCATTTATTTTATTTATCATACATGACTGAGTTGCATGCATATATATATATATATATATATATATATATATATATATATATATATATATATATATATATATATATATATATAAAAGAGGGTTCCAATGAGAACAATTACTTAGGTGGGAACGTGAGAACAAATCGTGTGCATCAATCTAATACTTTTTAATGGTCTAGATTAGATTAAGTGTGTGCAAACGCGAATTAAATATTTGCACACATTTAATTCGCGTTCGTAATCCAGACCATTCAAAAATATTATATTGATGCACACGATTTGTTCTCACGTTCTCACCTAAGCAAATGTTCTCATATATATATATATATATATATATATATATATATATATATATATATATATATATATATATATATATATATATATATATATATATATATATATAAAACAGGACTTCCTGTGCAGTCAGTGCGGTTCACACCATTAGCTATGTATAAATACACCACACAATGTTGCGAAATGCACCAGAATGAAATGCCACAAAATGCACCACACCAAAAAAAATGCACCACACACAACGGTGTATTTTCGAACACTGTGTGGTGCGTTTATGCATATTTAATGGTGTAAATCGCATCGATCACACGGGAAGCTTTATTCTCACAGGAACCTGACCATACATACACACACACACATATATATATGTGTGTGTGTGTGCCTCTTTACCAAAAAGTTGGACCGAGTTGGTAAATATTGTGGTTAGATGAGTAATTAACATTATATTATTGGTTGTGAGAATCCAACCATCATAGATTGTGCTTCTAAAACTATCTTAAAGAATAAATTGTATACTTTTCTACAAATTTTGGAAAAGTACCGCGATATTGTCCAATATGCTCGATTAAGAGAGTTAATAAAAATTGAACTTGAATTCATAACTATACATTCAGGTACAAAAATTATGTTGTACCTACTTGATCATTCATTTTGAGACAATATAACATATATTTAACTATAAGAAGATAATATAATTAAACAATGTTTTCTATATTGTCACTTTGTATCAAAATGTACATCATGTATTGTTTTTTTTTTTTTTTTTCTTTTTCTATGAAATATAACTTGAGACTTTTTTTTATGTAGAATCTCAGGTCTACAGTATAAAGTCGTTCGTGGCACATCAAATAATTTTAGCATCCGTTGTGTGTTATAGACTTTTCATTTATATATACGTAGCTAGAAATTAGATTCCCAGCATACAATAAATGCATCATTGAGAAAAATAGCCTGGAAATTTAGTATGAATTGAACTGAAAGTAGGCATTTTTTGGGTTACTTTCCACAATCACACGAAGCTTTATATTGACTATTGACTATTGACTATGGAGTATTATTTAACATTTTGACCAATCATTATTGTATGGTCCATCGTCCACACAACTGTGTGGATCATACTATCAAATAATATACACTCAGTACACAAATAATGTATTTTTAGTATATTAAAAATGTACATTGCATCCAGGGCAATAATTTGCCCTTTTTTTTTTTGTCCCACCAGCCCAATTAAGGGACAAAATACTTACTAGATTAGTTCTTTCATACAAGAGGAGGTTTAAACTCCTGATCTTTCTTAAGAGATGAGAGTGCACCGGCACTCACACCAACCAAGCTGGTTAATAATTTGCCCATTTTGACTGTATAAGTTTTTAATATAAGTTCAATATAGTTAGAATTAAGAATATTTGCGGAATCACCTTCCAATTTTATTGTCAACTATTACGGCACCTTGGACAGCTCAATTGCATTATTGCAAGTGGTGATCTTTTTTTCTTTCTTAAAATGATGAAATTTCAGGTCATATAATGATTAACAATATGATAAAATTAGACTACAATGAATTGGGTCCACCGTGAAATATTAAAAAAATATATTGCATGTGAATAACATTTTTAGTCTCTACTGTATTGACCTAAAAATTTGTGTGAGGCAAATCTCGAATATATAGTACTTTTTTTAATGAATCAATATGTATTATACTTTTGGTACGGTGAAAGTTATGATTAATTCCTTAAAAATATATAATGTAAAATGTAATCTTCTACTATAATAAAGTTGAAATTTTTGGAAAATAAAAATAGGAATATACTTCCTGTCCAACTAAAACGCGGCGTTTAGAACATAAGGGCGCACTAAAGAGTCTTCTCAGTTTGATCTACTGATCGTTGATTAGATTAAGAAATCGAACATCAGCCAATGTATTTAATGCGCCAAAGAAGTATATACAAAGACAATTTATATCCTGCACCAGGGCGTGCATTGCATTGTGCGCCCTGATGCAAAACGACGTCGTTTCAGATTTTTTTTTTTTTTTTAATAGAAATTTCGCTACCCTGTGTTGGCGGTTAATCTATACTATATATAAAAACAAAATCCTGAAATTTTAACTTCCCGCCCAATTCCTAACAAATCTATCTTCCCAATAAAATATATTAACTTCTACTTTCCCATTCGTACAATAATTCTGGGTAAAAATTCTATTCTAAAATTATTAAATAGTGTAATACAATTCCCTTTGTACATCTAATCTATACTATATATAAAAATAAAATCCTGAAATTTTAACTTTCCGCCCAATTCCAAAAAAATCTCTCCTCCCAATAAAATATATTGATCTTTCCCATTCGTACAATAATTCTGGGAAAAAATTCTATTCTGAAATTATAAAATAGTGTAATACAATTCACTTTGCACATATAATCTATCTATATTATATATAAAAACAAAATCCTGAAATTTTAACTCCCCGCCCAATTCCTAAAAAATCTATCTTCCCAATAAAATATATTAACTTCTACTTTCCCATTCGTACAATAATTCTGGGTAAAAATTCTATTCTAAAATTATAAAATAGTGTAATACAATTCCCTTTGCACATCTAATCTATACTATATATAAATACAAAATCCTGAAATTTTAACTTCCCGCCCAATTCCTAAAAAATCTCTCCTCCCAATAAAATATATTGATCTTTCCCATTCGTACAATAATTCTGGGTAAAAATTCTATTCTGAAATCATAAAATAGTGTAATATAATTCACTTTGCACATATAATCTATACTATATATAAAAACAAAATCCTAAAATTTTAACTTTCCGCCCAATTCCTAAGAAATCTATCTTCCCAATAAAATATATTAACTTCTACTTTCCCATTCGTACAATAATTCTGGGTAAAAATTCAATTCTGAAATCATAAAATAGTGTAATATAATTCACTTTGCACATATAATCTATACTATATATAATAAAAAAATCCTGAAATTTTAACTTCCCGCCCAATTCCTAAGAAATCTAACTTCCTAATAAAATATATTAACTTCTACTTTCCCATTCGTACAATAATTTTGGGTAAAAATTTTATTCTAAAATTATAAAATAGTGTAATACAATTCCCTTTGCACATCTAATCTATACAATATATAAAAACAAAATCCTGAAATTTTAACTTCCCGCCCAATTCCTAAAAAATCTCTCCTCCCAATAAAATATATTGATCTTTCCCATTCGTACAATAATTCTGGGTAAAAATTCTATTCTGAAATTATAAAATAGAGTAATACAATTCACTTTGCACATATAATCTATACTATATATAAAAACAAAATCCTAAAATTTTAACTTCCCGCCCAATTCCTAAGAAATCTATATTTCCAATAAAATATATTAACTTCTACTTTCCCATTCGTACAATAATTCTGGGTAAAAATTCTATTTTAAAATTATTAAATAGTGTAATACAATTCCCTTTGTACATCTAATCTATACTATATATAAAAATAAAATCCTGAAATTTTAACATTCCGCCCAATTCCTAAAAAATCTCTCCTCCCAATAAAATATATTGATCTTTCCCATTCGTACAATAATTCTGGGTAAAAATTCTATTCTGAAATTATAAAATAGTGTAATACAATTCACTTTGCACATATAATCTATATTATATATAAAAACAAAATCCTGAAATTTTAACTCCCCGCCCAATTCCTAAAAAATCTATCTTCCCAATAAAATATGTTAACTTCTACTTTCCCATTCGTACAATAATTCTGGGTAAAAATTCTATTCTAAAATTATAAAATAGTGTAATACAATTCCCTTTGCACATCTAATCTATACTATATATAAATACAAAATCCTGAAATTTTAACTTCCCGCCGAATTCCTAAAAAATCTCTCCTCCCAATAAAATATATTGATCTTTCCCATTCGTACAATAATTCTGGGTAAAAATTCTATTCTGAAATCATAAAATAGTGTAATATAATTCACTTTGCACATATAATCTATACTATATATAAAAACAAAATCCTAAAATTTTAACTTTCCGCCCAATTCCTAAGAAATCTATCTTCCCAATAAAATATATTAACTTCTACTTTCCCATTCGTACAATAATTCTGGGTAAAAATTTTATTCTAAAATTATAAAATAGTGTAATACAATTCCCTTTGCACATCTAATCTATACTATATATAAAAACAAAATCCTGAAATTTTAACTTCCCGCCCAATTCCTAAAAAATCTCTCCTCCCAATAAAATATATTGATCTTTCCCATTCGTACAATAATTTTGGGTAAAAATTTTATTCTAAAATTATAAAATAGTGTAATACAATTTCCTTTGCACATCTAATCTATACTATATATAAAAACAAAATCCTGAAATTTTAACTTCCCGCCCAATTCCTAAAAAATCTCTTCTCCCAATAAAATATATTGATCTTTCCCATTCGTACAATAATTCTGGGTAAAAATTCTATTCTGAAATTATAAAATAGTGTAATACAATTCACTTTGCACATATAATCTATACTATATATAAAAACAAAATCCTGAAATTTTAACTTCCCGCCCAATTCCTAAGAAATCTATCTTCCCAATAAAATATATTAACTTCTACTTTCCCATTCGTACAATAATTTTGGGTAAAAATTCTATTCTAAAATTATTAAATAGTGTAATACAATTCCCTTTGTACATCTAATCTATACTATATATAAAAATAAAATTCTGAAATTTTAACTTTCCGCCCAATTCCTAAAAAATCTCTCCTCCCAATAAAATATATTGATCTTTCCCATTCGTACAATAATTCTGGGTAAAAATTCTATTCTAAAATTATAAAATAGTGTAATACAATTCACTTTGCACATATAATCTATATCTATATCTATATTATATATAAAAACAAAATCCTGAAATTTTAACTCCCCGCCCAATTCCTAAAAAATCTTTCTTCCCAATAAAATATATTAACTTCTACTTTCCCATTCGTACATTAATTCTGGGTAAAAATTCTATTCTAAAATTATAAAATAGTGTAATATAATTTCCTTTGCACATCTAATCTATACTATATATAAATACAAAATCCTGAAATTTTAACTTCCCGCCCAATTCCTAAAAAATCTCTCCTCCCAATTAAATATATTGATCTTTCCCATTTGCACAATAATTCTTTGTAAAAATTCTATTCTGAAATCATAAAATAGTGTAATATAATTCACTTTGCACATATAATCTATACTATATAAAAAAACAAAATCTTGAAATTTTAACTTCCCGCCCAATTCCTAAGAAATCTATCTTCCCAATAAAATATATTAACTTCTATTTTCCCATTCGTACAATAATTCTGGGTAAAATTTCTATTTTGAAATTATTAAATAGTGTAATACAATTCCCTTTGTACATCTAATCTATACTATATATAAAAATAAAATCCTGAAATTTTAACTTCCCGCCCAATTCCTAAAAAATCTCTCCTCCCAATAAAATATATTGGTCTTTCCCATTCGTACAATAATTCTGGGTAAAAATTCTATTCTGAAATTATAAAATAGTGTAATATAATTCACTTTGCACATATAATCTATACTATATATAAAAACAAAATCCTGAAATTTTAACTCCCCGCCCAATTCCTAAAAAATCTATCTTCCCAATAAAATATATTAACTTCTACTTTCCCATTCGTACAATAATTCTGGGTAAAAATTCTATTCTAAAATTATAAAATAGTGTAATACAATTCCCTTTGCACATCTAATGTATACTATATATAAAAACAAAATACTGAAATTTTAACTTCCCGCCCAATTCCTAGAAAATCTCTCTTCCCTTTAAAATATATTGATCTTTCCCATTCGTACAATAATTCTGGGTAAAAGATGTGAAGTGTCAAAAGTTCGGCAAGGCATAACTTTTGACTCGGTTGTCCATTTTTGACAAATGTTTTTTTGAAATTGCGTATTTTTTCGAGATCTATCGACCGCAAACTGCCGTAGGCGGTTTGACCCACCAATTTCTAAAAAAAATGCTTTATTAAATAGTTTCTAAGAAAAAACTATGTGAACCTTATGTTTTATTAATGAATTTTTAAATTTTTTAATTAAAAAATTGTCCCGTGCATTTTTTAATAATCTCTCTTTATAATTGGTCAAATTATTTAATTATGGTAAATTAGGGAATAATTAATGATGGTAATAGAAATCTTAGAAGATGGTAATAGAAATCTTAGAAGAATATTTAATTATTGAGGACGGACCCTACAGAGCATGAACCACAGAGGCTAGACCGGTGCTCACTGCGCACAAGAAACCCCCCTCACTTTGAGAGGTTGCTCCCACACTACCGCTGATGAGACTCGATCCCTGGTCATTCTTCCAAAATTTCACCTCTATGACCAGTTGAGCTACCCATGTGGGCTTAATTATTATTACCTAATTATTGTGACTCACGGATTACAATACAAGAATATTTAATTATGGTTATATTATTATTGTGTGCCTCACAGCCATTATATACTAACAAAATTTGAAACAAAACTAATAATAATAATAATAATAATAATAATAATAATAATAATAATAATAATAATAATAATAATATAAGTGGTAAAAATAATATCTAAAAGTAATTAAGTGTTAATAATAATAGTAAGAATATTAACGTAAGAATTATAATATAGAATAAATCGTAATAATTAATAACTATAGTCTAGGATTAAATTTGGAATTATCAGAAAAAATAAACGACCTCTGGTGAAATTAACTCTTAAATAATTATATATCGATTTAAATATTCTTAATATATTACAACAATTCCATTCCGTGCATCGCACGGGTGAAAATACTAGTTTTCTTTAAAAAAAATTTTAAGTTCAAAAATGTACATAATTTTATACTAGAATACACATAATTGTATACATGAATGTACATAATTGTATAACAAAATACACATATAATTTTTTTAAAGATAATACATATAATCTAACATAATACATAATATACATAAACTTTTAACATAATAAACATCAATTCTTAACATAATACACATAAATTTCATGTTTCGAATGTACATAATTGTATAAAAAAGATGTACATGATTGTATAAAAAAAATGTACATAATTGTATAAAAAAATACACATAATTGTATAAACAAATACACATAATTTATAAACAAATACACATAATCGCGTCAACTCCCTATATAGCTTACCAAAACGACGTCGTTTTGGGAGGCGCGGGGCGCACAGTTAGTGGCGGATCCAGAAAATTACATGAGTGGGGGCGTACTTAAAATGATTTTAGAATTGTTAATGCCAAAATATCAAACACCTATAATACGGTTCAAACACATTAATAAATTATAATAAAATGTTTATGATAGACTATATGATAGTTAAGAATGAAACCAAAACTTCGGGTGAAATTTTAAAACACTTTGAAAAGAAGCTAAAATATACTAACGTGTTGTAGGTGGGATTTGAACTCATACCATTTCATATTCATATATGATATATCATAACCAAAGTTTAACCAACTAAGCTGCTAAATTACTTGGTTGTTTTTACATATGAATATATATTAATGGGAAGAGGTGAGTGGGGGCAGCTGACCCTATTGCCCCCATTGTGGCTCCGCCACTGCGCACAGTGCTATGCGCGCCGTGGTGCAGGGTATAACGATTGATATACAAAAGGGCAGAACCCAACTGCCAAAAAAATTTAAACTATGCAAAATATGAAGAGGCAACACAATTAATAATTACATAAGTATTGTCAATCCAACTGTTAGTATTCCAAGAATATTTTCTCAACTACCAATATTAAATTACTATCTATACAAATGCTATAAATCAAACACATCACATCTATCCTACATGATTTTTTTCAACAGATTTGAAACTTCTAAACCACTAAGAAAATGAAAAAGCTTACGTGTTTTGTTCGTATAAGATCCAAGAGAAAAAATGCTGACAACAACAAAGGTAAGTTTATCATTCATGTATTCGTAAATCCTTATAAGATGGTTTTATAGTTTGCAATTACGCATCTATGTAGTTAGATTTGAAAAGTAACTTGAATTGTAACGGATGTACGAGATTAACACACATACGTAGAATAACATCATAAATTCTGTAGCACTAAAATAGAACCAGGATATACATAAATCTCATTATATGTCCTGTGAATAATCTAAAGGTTTTGAAGCATAGTATGAACATCTAAAAACCCTAGATTAAGAAAGTATAATAGTCAAATACAAGCATTTTAGAATGATTAACGATCTATGAACTTGAGATGCAAAAAAATACGAATATCTACAACCTAGAGCTTGGCAGAAAATAGATTGGAGTATGAGAACATCATAAATAAACCTCGAGTAGGTACTTCATCTCTGACTCTACCTATATTAGCCACCATCTGATTTCGTCGTGACGTATCCGACGGAGAACTAGAAACTTGAAAACGAAACAGTATTAGTTGAAGTCTATATCAATCTCAGCTAAGATCGACGAGATTCTGGACTAAACCAAGCATTTAGTCACAAATCGCTATACTTCGATGGAAGAAGTATAGATAAATTTAAGGCTGAGATTGAGCAAAAATTTAGAGAGAGGTAGATGTACGATCGCCGAAAAATAGTAAAGAGTAAAAGATATTGAGAAATGAATCTCACTGCTGACCGTATTATTAAAAGTAATGTATGTGTGTAGGTCTAGTATTGCATTGCAGTAGTACTAATAGTAATGATATTTTTATAGTAGTTTTTTTTTTATTATGATTAGCCAGTATACTATTAATAATAGTATTTGATGGGGATATGGGATCTCGGGGGTCCATTTTATTAACAAAGTATTGATCCAAGTGGGAGTGGTGAAGAATGGAGGTTGACCCAAGTCTTATTGGGCTATGAAGATAAAGGGGCGAGGCGTGGCCGGGCTATGAAGATAAAGGGGCGAGGCATGGCCGGTGCGCGTCCAGTCGTGCCGGCGGCACCCCTACTGCGGATCAAACCCGAGACCACCAGCATAGAAGCCACGCTTCAACGCACCAGCCCACATCACCTCTTATTTACCAGGGCGCGAAACGTTATATTTGTTCCGAGATTCTCGGGCGGGCAGCCTTGACCGCCGGCCATTAGTCACCCGGCGGCGGGTCCCGTCGGCTACTTCAGGCAACGACGCGGCCAACGGGGGTGGTGTGCCCCCGGGCATGTCAACGGCGCCCCCCCTTCCCGAGGGGGTACGTTGCGGTGTTCGGAATGGTGCAGTATGGCGTGGTGGGGTAAGGTTTGACATGAGGGTTGGTAATCGACCATTCCGGCTAGTGCATGGCCAGCAATGTGATAACATTAAATATTAAATGTAATGTTAAATACTTCCGGTCAAAATAATAACGTGCGTAATTTGATTCGAACCTTGGTCTCTTCATGACATTCTAATGTTTATTTTTGTAGAGAATGAAATTTATGCAAGTACAAATGGGCTATTTGGTTCACGGAATATGTTTGGAATGGCATAGCATTTCCACTAATAGGTCTATTCCTCTGTTTGGTAACCACTTGTATTCCCAAGAACATTATTCCCGGGAATGACCTATTCCCCTTACAAGGGGAATAGAGATTCCTGGGGGCCCCCTGGTATTAGGCTATTCCTGAGTTCTCAGGAATAGCCTAAAGTTTCTATTTTCTATTTTACCCACCAATTTAATTTATTTCGTATTTCGCCACCGCCACCGCCACCACCGCCGCCGTCGCCGCCGCCACCACCCCATCACTGCCACCGCCACCGCCGCCATCACTACCGCCACCGCCGTCGCCCAGCACCACCACCGCCACAACTGCCGCTGCCGCCACCACCACCGCCGCTACCACCACCGCCATCATCACCATCACCACCGCCGCCACCACCATCACCACCACCGTCACCGTCGCCACCACCACCACCATCGCCACCATAACATATTTTTATAAGAGTATTTATGTCTTTTAAAACATATTTCATTTCTATTCCTTAAATCAACCAAACACTGTAATATAATTCTTAAAGTCTATTTCTTCGCGAACCAAACAATAAAATACAATTCCTATTATATTCCTTGTCTATTCCATTCCTTATGGAATAACATTCCTATTATCTCAAAATTCATTCCGTGTGCTGTAAGATAAGCAGAGCTTCAATGAGTGGTAGTCTATGTGATAATACTGTACGAAATCATGTTTACGGTGTATTCCAAACATCACTATCTACCCCTTTGAGTGTAGTTTCTCATGGTCAGGCTTCAAGTATAGTTTTTTTGGGTAATGTTATTTTCATTTTTATTGTAAAATTAATTGATAATTTGTTTTTCATATATCATTTGTAGAACGTACATTAGTTAGTTCATCAATCTGCAACATATATCATATGTAACGTTTGCCCGGATTATTTCGTTGCAGATCAACAATCGTTATACCGTGCACCAGGGCGCACATAGCACTGTGCGCCTCGCGCCTTCCAAAACGACGTCGGTTTGTTAAGTTGTTAAAAAAAATCCACCGTTTTGAATGCACATAAACTCATAACAGAATACACATAAACTCATAATAGAATACACATAATCTAACATTATACATAATACACATAAACTCATAACACAATACACATAAACTTTTAACTGAATACACATAATGGGTTTGGTTAACATAATACACATAAACTCATAACACAATACACATAAATTTTTAACTGAATACACATAATGAGGTTTGGTCTATTCGGATGGACAGAATGACATCAGCATGAAACGCGCACATTTTGTGCCTGAGTGCACATTGCTATGTGCGCCGTGATGCACGATATAAATAAGTCAATTGTTGAATGACAAAAAAAGATATACAACTCCAACGAACATATATGGGTCACAAGTCACCATAAAGAATTCCATTGATAATCTTTGTGTTATAACTAATGGTAATTATTAAATCACAATGTATGTAATATTAGGTATGAAATATTGGCTTATTGTTGAAGAAGCCTGTTTTTGTTCATGCACAATTTTACATTACTGCTTCTAGGTTGAGCAATCCAGACGAATTGAATATCTTAAGTTGTAGTGACTCTAACAATGTTTGTACGTCAACCACTAACGTAGTTTACCATAAAGTGTTTAATAATGTGTAATATTTAAGTATTTATATATTATACAATGCAAAATAGTTTTTAAAACAAATTTTACTGTTATTCATATTTTTTGCTGTAGTCCAAATACATTCTAAGTAATTGACGCCTAATAAGTTAATTAATTTTTCGTATTTGAACTACTGTTAAAGAAACATTTTAAATATTGTCCATGCATCTCACAGGACAATACTAGTATTTTTTTATAGGTCAAAAAAACATTACATTTTCGCTAAAAACTATTACTAGTTCATGAAAAAGTATTAACGAAGATATAATACTTGTTAACTCATCAAAATATATATATTTTTGCTAAAAATATTACTTGTCTCACGTGATACGGTCTCATACAAGTCCAAATGTTTATATTTAAGTCCCACCATTTATGGAGTATATAGTATGAATATATACCGTTTATATATATAACTAGTCACAAGCACGCGCTTTGCGCGAAACGTCATGTCCAAAAAAGAATTAAAGTGTTCTAATTTTTAAATGATTATACAAATTGTAATAATTGTTATATAAAAAATAAATACATACATAAATACATTATTTACGTAACAACATGCAAGATATAATTATAACTTTAAATTAAATATGATTTTGACAAATTAAGCATTAATAGTACATCATTAATAACAAAATATCATATATTATATAGACTATTTTAGTACATTTGTTTTTCTAAAATTATGACAAAATTGAACTACTACTAAGATTGGATTAATTAATTCAATAATGGGCATATTAATCCAGAATATTCTTACATTCCTCCGAATTACAATGATAATGGACATATACTCATTAGCTTTTTAAAAATGCCTTACAAGATCCTTGAATTGCTTTTAGATATTGTCAATGAAGGCTTGTTCGCATCAATTGCAGATAATTATATTCTATCAAAACATGGATATCCCTCACCGTACCACAAATGTTGCATATATAATGAAGCTAACAATAGTAAAGAGATAGGATACCACTTTTTATTTAACAAAGGCTAGGCCACCAACTCCCATGAATAAACTCCGCCATAAAGTAACATAAGCAATAATGTGTCGACAATTATTCTGTTGCAATCTTTGTTATCTACAAACTTTTTCTTAGCTTTTTAATTCAAGTCATATATCAATCTCTGCTCAGAACCGGCCCCCTTTCCCCCCTTATCCTATCTCCTTAACATTATCAAAGGAAAAACATATGATCTTTAACCTGTGAATCAGGTTCACAACTCATTTTTCATCATTTTATCCCAAATTTTATGAAACTAACATTGTTGACCAAAAAATTTCCATTGTTCCCAAAAAACCGGCAAATTATGCCCTGGACCCGTGTCCACAATTCATTGTGGACACGGGCCCAAAACGACGTCGTTTTTCAAAAAAAAAAAAAAACGCGTCATTTAATTAAAAAAAAAATTCGTGCGTATTTTGGCGTTAACGGCGTTATTATTATTATTTTTTTTTTTGGATTATGAATGTACAGTTATGCCGTTATGAATGTACAGTTATGTAATTATGAAATTATGAACATAGAGCTCTAACATTATGAACTTACAATTATGAACATATAGTGATAAAATTATGACCATGGAGCTTTAAAATTGTGAATACAGAGCTTCGAAGATTATGAATGTACAGTTATGGAGTTATGAATGTATAGTTATGGAGTTATGAATCTACAGGTATGAGATTATGAATGTACAGTTATGGAATTATGAATGTACAGTTATTGATCGAATTATGAACAAAGAGCTCTGACATTATGAACTTACAATTATGAACATATAGTGATAAAATTATGAACATTGAGCTCTAAAATTGTGAACATAGAGTTTCGAAAATTATGAATGTACAATTACAGAGTTATGAATGTACAATTATGGAGTTATGAATGTACAGTTATGGAGTTATGAATGTACAGTTATAGAGTTATGAACGTACAGTTATGGAGTTATGAATGTACAGTTATTAACATATAGTAATAAAATTATGAACATATACTCCTATAACGAAGCGGTCTGATTTTTTTTTTTTTTTTTTTAAAAAAAAAAAAAAAAGGAGATAACAGTGCCTAACGGCACTGTTACCCGTGTCCAGCATGCATGCTGGACACGGGTCCATAGCATAACGATTGCAAGACAGAATGAAGAGGCTCGCCGAGAAGAAGCTCGCATCCGACAAGGCCCACTTAAAATTGCTAGTCTCCTTTTCACGAAAAAAAAAAAAAAAAAAAAAAAAAACTTGTTTTGCTCTTAATTCAAATATCATAAATATGTTAGATAATGAATGTAAAAATTAAAAGGTATCATTTAAAATTTTAAATGTTTTAAATAAAATTTTAATATCAACAACTTAGACATATTCTTCCTTATCATTAACACTAGTTTTTCTACGCGCTATGCGCGAATGGGATAATACCCAATGATTCTTTTTAAATAAGTATTTCAAAGTATACCAATGCAATATTATATAGAAGATGTTCATGCATAGGTAAATAAATGTTGAATTTGTTTATTTAAATCAGTAATTTAAAGTATATAAATGCAATATAATATATGAGAGATTGATTATATATAACTGCCACAAAAATAAATGGAATAAGGTTTAAATTAAATTGGCCACTAAACGTAATCTGAAAATGCAATTAGGATACTGAAGAAAAAAAAAGTACAATTAGGCCACTGAATACTCTAAATGTATGCAATTTCACATGATAGCAGGTTACCTGCTTACGTGGAAGCTAAGTTGGAATTTTTAATAATTTTTAAATAATTTTTAATAAATTTTAATAATAAATTTTTTAAAAAAAATTCAAAAAATTCAAAAAAAGTAAAAAAAAAAATGATGAGGTGGCCGTCGGCTACCCCGCCTGTTTTTTTTTTATTTAAAATTTTTCTTTTTTTAAAAAAATTATTATTAAAATTTATTAAAAAGTATTTAAAATGTTAACTCAGCTACCACGTAAGTAGGTAACCTGCTATTCAGTAAAATTGCATACATTTAGAGTGTTCAGTGGCTTAATTGCACGTTTTTGGAGTGTTCAGTGGTCTAATTGCATTTTCATATTACGTTCAATGGCCAATTTGAACCTTATTCCAAAATAAATGTTTGCAACTTTGTAATAACGCTAGTCTAAATACTTAGTCTAAAAGTGATAGTCTAAATAAATACAAATTTTGGTTTCAATTTCTCTAATTCTCGTTTGGGTAGCATTGCCATTGTCTTCATCTTCAGTACATGTCTTTTTTTTTTTTTTTTTTGGTAGCATAAAGAGATTCATCATGTAATGAGATTATGGTGTAGGAAGCTTTAGATTTGCCTTATTGTGTATATGACTGAGATTTTAGTTGTGCTATGAACTCTTTATCTTACAAGTACATGTTGATATTTGATAGTGGTAGTTTAATTTCCCCTACATGTTTCATGTGTTGTGAAATATGTGTCATAGGTTATCATGTGAAAGTATTGAACAAAATATTAATATTTATTATATTTGTATAAAATATATACTTGGTAAATATATAACATATTTTGTATTATAACTTTGATATTTAATTAGAAAATAATGTAAAAAAAAAAAGACAATAAATAATGTAGTGAATATAATAAATTAATAAATTTGAAAGTAAGGAATCTTTGAATGGTATAAAATAAAGATAATATAACTAATGAAATTATATATCTTTTTATTTATTTTTTATAATGAATAATTCATTTTAAATAGAAGCATTATAGACATCTAATTCTAAATTAATTAAATGCATATGTATTATTTTTTGTTGTAGCTACTAATTTATTTTTTAATTTAATAAGAGCAATAAAGTGGTGTACATACTTTTCATCCACAATAATGAAATCATTGATTTTTTAATTTTCATTTGTTTTTGAGACAAACTGTTATGAGAGTTTGTCAATGACAATTACTATCAATAAATGATGATAATAAATAATTCAAAATATAAGGTTACAATATATATTGTTATAATAATATAGTACAAATTAACTTATAAATTTCAATTCTTTAGAAGTTTTCATGCATTGATAGAAACATAATTGAAATATTAAGTTTTGTTCTCAATAATCAAAATAAGATTAATTAAACGAAAAAAAAAACTTAACTTCAATTTATTTTTTAAAAATGAAAGAAAATCAAATGATTTTCAAAGTTTCTGGTTTATAATCATTGAATGCTATGTATTTAAATGAGCTAATTATTTGACCAAAGTTTATATTAAATTTTATATTATATTTTTTAATACTTTGTAACATATTCGTAGTATATGTTTAACAATTATGCAAACTCTAATTGGGATGTGGTTTGACCCTAAGACCTTTCTTATAGAAATTAATGAGTAAGTTAATAATAATAAATAGTTAATGGAATATTCCGTTAAAAAAGTTTATACTAACGGAATTTAAGGTTATTTAAGGGAAGAAAATAATATAATAAAGGGTAAATAAGGAAAATCACTGAGAAATACTAAAATCAAAATAATATGAACCATTCATTTTAAGAAACAATTAGGACCGACATTTTTTTATTCCAATTAAGGGCCTAACATTATTGGCTCTTGTTAAAATTGTAGATGTAGATGTAGATTTGTGAATTTAAAGGAGTAAAAAAAATTAATTAGTTTTCTAACTTTCTACCAGGACTATGTGGTCTAATGGTATCCGAGTTGGACTTCCAATTGGAAGATTATGAGTTCAAGCCTTAGTGGAGGCGTTATTGGTTCTTTGTGTTTCAGTAGGTTGAGAAAGTATATGAACAGATACTACAATGTAATAGAACCAGTAGCTTTCAAAAAAAAAAAAAAAGTTTTCTAACTTTCTATATTTCATTTGAAAAATAAATGTTGATGAACAAATGCTTTAAAACCATAAAAAATGAGCTAATCGGTGGGTTTAATTAAGAAAAAGCCATATTTTTTAAAAAAAAGAATAAGAAAAAGCCAAAAGTCAAAAGTACTATCTGGAAAATGTGATCTGCAACCTGCCACTACTTTATTGTATGGCAAACCTGTAATTTGTTTAAAATTTGGGGGCAATTAAAAACAAAAATAAATACAAATGTTATATCAAAAAGTTTCAACCATTAGATTTTAAATCAATGGCTAGTAGGGGTGTCATTTTTGAAGGGCAATTGGAACTCCTAATTATAAGTATAAGGGAGATATTAGGACCCAATTGAAATTAATCAATTATTCAAAAGTTTCATTTTTTATATTAATTATTCTTCTATTGTAGTTTGAAGGCATTTACTTGTTTAAAATTGATTGCAGGGCAGTGATAGGAGCATACAGGAAAGTTTAAGAAGATAAGGGTTTATTTGTTAGGAAAAAATAATTATTGTGTGAGATTATTTTACTAGAGACACATAATACATTATTTTAGTTAAAATTAATTTTTAGGTATTTATAAAAATATTATATTTCAATTAAAAATTATTAAGCGTTTCACATGAGCGATCTTATAAAAAACTTATTCTTGAAAATCAACATTTTAGTTGTTGTAATTTATTCAATTTCAAATTTAGATCAATTGGTAAAAATAAATATGATATCTGATGGATTATATGAACTCGGGTGTCCGGATTATACAACCCGAATATATGATTGAATATAATAAACCTAGTAAAATAATAATAGGGGTAGAAATAACGTACGAATAAGCGTCACGGGGACGAATATTATATTAATTAGATGTATAAAGCTATTACAGAGGTTCGGAACGTGTAATAACAAGACCACTATAGTAAGAAGGTAGAAGATGCTTGAATAGGACACTGGGGAGTGCTTTTATACTCCCGGCCAAACTAACAACCCGGGGTACGCGGGAGGAGCCTGCAACTACCGGCCGCGGGACTCGCTCCACGCTTGGACCCTGCCCCTTGACCAAGCATAGAGCTCGGTCAAGGGGCCGGTCATGGACTCGGCCGAGCCCGTGGAGGCCGAGCCTATGTGGCTGAGGCCGAGCCCGCTGAGGCTAGCTCCACGGTGAGCCGGCCTCACGCTGGGCCGACCCCGGGGTGGTTGGTTGACCTTGGGGTGGCTCGTCGCGTGTCGCGCGTAACTCGTTCAATGTCGTGTCCGACCCGCTTCGTATCACTTTGTTCCAAACCCGCTCCGCGATTATTCCATTAATATCTATGCACAATATGTTACATGTTATAAATATATGTATTAAGTGGATATTATCTTCCTATCTTATCTTATATAATAAAGCCATAACTTATTGGCCAATCAGATTTGTGAGTTTTCCCGCTCAAAGTTTTGGGAGTTTTTTTTTTCTTTTTCTTATTTTTTTTAATTAAAAAAGCTAGATATCTATCAACATGATCTGCTTTGAATACATATATTATTAATATATTAATTGGGAAGAATGTATATTAATTGTGACTTTTCATATTTCGATGAAGAAATAACGGTATCCAACATATTTGCAGTAATTAGCGTGTTCAGATTATTTATTTACAAGTCTCTTTGGTATCTGATCAATTAGCATTAATTAGCATATTGGTATATACAACTCTTCCTTACAAGCTATATAAAGAGCTCAGTTCATATCAATTCTAATACAACACAAACACTTGATATCACAGACATTATAGAGATTGTTTACAATTCAAATACAAATTGCATATTGTCATGCAACCTCTTTACATTCTGGCGAATGAAATCAGGCCTTCGAAAACAATCTGTGAGATTAAAGTTCGTTGAGTGCATATGTACATATGAAATCCGAGATAGAAGAGAAGTGAGACGATGAAGAGTAAGGAGTGTCTTTCATGACCAAGAGGTATGCATTTAAATACAGTAGATAATATAGTACTCAAAAAAATACAGCAGATAAATTATTCAACCAGCGAGTTCTACCATTTTACTTTTTTCTTTTCAAAACATAGTACTCAAAAAAATACAATAGATAAATTATTCAACCAGCGAGTTCTATGATTTTAAGTTTTTTTTTTTTTTCAAAATTGCAAGGAAATTTTGTTTATGTTCATATGTACATATTCCAAAAGGAGCATGTAGAGAAGTATCAGTCTAGGTATAAGGAAGGAGTAGTTTCAAAGATTGAGTCATGGTTCCCGTCTAAATTTAATGGTCCCATTATAGTTATTCTACAGCTTTGTAAAGTCAAGCATTGTAAACAGTAAGAGTGTCAAATACAATTAATATAAATTGCTCAGTTCAAATAATATTATTAAAATACTAATATTGCAATTTCTTTTACTTTGTTTAGCTGGAGATGTTAAAATATCAAGCATTGAACTGCAATCATTGAACTGCTCATATATTCAGTGTAAAAAGGAGCATTAAATTAAGTTGAAGCATGACCTTAGAATTTTAGCATTTGAATTAAAGGTCAAGTATCTCAAAGTAATTTTATTTTTACTTGTGTTCTTTTTTTTTTTTTTTTTTCTTTAATGGTTTCAATATTTCTACTTTTACTAAGTCCCTTTTTACAGGAAATGATTGTATTCCATTTAAGTTTGGAGGATTGCAGGGATGCAATAGATGTCTGAATGTGATGAAAAGGATTGTGAAGCGTTGGAAGAGGACTGTGAAGCGTTGGAAGACATTCTAAGGATTTACGGAATTAGAAAGTTGAGGTAAGCAATCAATGTAAAAAATAGATTAACAGCAAAATATATATATATATATATATATATATATATATATATATATATATATATATATATATATATATCAGGGTTGTAAAAATCCCGCCTAGGCGTCGATTAATCGGCGCTAGGCGCCCATAGGCCGTGGTGATTTCCGCCCTAGGCTCCCGCCTAGGAGACCGGCCGCCTAGGCGCCCACCTAGCGCCTAATTCAGCCGCCTAGCGCCTAACTCGTCCGATTACGCCGAGTTAACTCGTCAATTTCTGTCGAGTTAGTCGAGTTAACCCGACCGACTCGACCTTGCTAATTTTTTCCATTTATATGACATATACATATAATATGACATATATACACTCGTAGACTAGTTTGATACTTTCAATCTTTGGATGATTGAAGTATTTGGGTATTTCATTTGAGTTTTTTTTTTTTTTTAATATTCTTTCGATGTTATGACTTATGAATTGTCATTATGTCATTTATTTGGATGTGTTATTTGATTGAATGTTGAAAACAGCCTCATTAAAATTGTCAAATTGCAAGTCTGTTACTGTTTTTTTCGCGACCGCCTAGCGCCGCCTAGATTCCGCCTAGGCGCCGACTAGACCGCTTAGGCGCTAGGCGCTACCCGGGCGCCCGACTAGCGCCCAACGCCTACTGCAACCATGATATATATATATATATATATATATATATATATATATATATATATATATATATATATATATATATATATATATATATATATATACCACATACAAATATCAACTCTGCATTAATTAACTTGAAAATTTGGTTTATTTTTTTTACTGTGTATAGTCTTAAGAAGCAGAGAACTATGCAGTGTATAACATTCTACAAGAAGCAGGTCTATAGAGTATTCAAGTTTCTTGCCATTAGTTCACTCATAGTTTGGACCTATTGTATATTCTATTTTGGCTTAGTTCTATTAAAAGAAGACATTTCATATACCAAAATTCCTATATTCATGGTTTCTTTTTAATTCGAGTGTATTTAATTCCAGTATAAATTTTAGTTTCTTGAGAAAACATATCCAACTAATTGGCACATTTGATCAAAAATTAAAGAAACCATACTAATATAACGAAGTTACAAATTGCAACAAAAGAACATATTAAGATCTGTACCTAATGTCTAGCTTATATGCTTAATTTATATGTAATGGAGTCATACCTGAAAATAGGATATCTTCTTAGAGTGTGTTACTGTGGAGTACACTTGTGTTCTGTTTTGGGCCTACTCACATGCTGTTTGGCACACACTTGGAGCACACAATTTCTGTACTAACATGTTTTCTTTGCCTCTCATATGTTTTCAAGAATTCAAAAATTGTGAATGCATTAAATATAAGAGCAGGATTGCAAGTAAATTTGTACATACAAATTAAAATCCAAAAACAATGAACTCATGTAGTTTTACAAGGATAAACATTGAGTAATTGTGAAATAACAATTGTTAGAAACTTAGTATATTGAGGTTACCTTGGTGTCAAATTGTGACATTCAATTAACCTGTTTATTGACAAGTTAAGTCTATCAATATTAAATTTGAGGTATAACAAGGAACATAAGTAAATGAAATGGTTCAACCAAACTGATAGAGCGCATTTTAAATACAGGTAGGCAATGTTTACTGATCATATTGTGCCATCACTTTGAACATAAAAATTAAGGATATGGTCAGCCAACTTTAACAAATGAACATAATGACTGAAATATATAATGGCTGCAAGATAAAATTCATACAAAATAAAGTTTACAGACTGTGAGGACATGTATGATGACATATGCTATCATTACAAGTGATAAAACTGTTGAGTTCCATTGACACAACGATGATTTACAAATAGATTAATCCAGCTACAATTTCAAATTATTACTTTTCACACAGTGGAACTCATTCTATTCTGCTCAAACTAATACAAACACTCTCTAAAAAATTATTAGAGTAGGGCAGTTCAAATTCATTCTCACATTGTAGTATTATGAAGAAACTTATAAAGTCTACCACTATAGGCAATAAAAGAAAACAAAATGCAGCAAATAAAGGTAAATTGCAAACTAATATCTTAGTATTTATATAAACTGTTGTAAGATAAAAAAGGAAGAAGAAAATTGACTTACCCTAAGTTCGAATTTTACAATTTAACCAATAAATTATGGAATTGTACATGATTTTCAATAAAAAAAAAATTAGCTAAAAACCCTAAATAGCTGTTAAAAAATCAATTTAGTACCTTAGTACATGAGGTGAGATCTGGAGGCAATCGGAAATGTGATGCGATTTGGTCTAACGGTTAGAGTGGGAAGCGATGTTGAAACCGGCCTTTTTCTCGACAAAGCTTATCTTTTTTTTTTCTTTTTTTTTTTAACATACACGTGTTGATTGAAGATATTAGCAATATATATATATATATATATATATATATATATATATATAATCACACTAAGGTGCGAATGCTTCGCCCAGGCGCGAAATAGGAATGAATTCT
This sequence comes from Ipomoea nil, assembly GCF_001879475.1. Lineage (NCBI taxonomy): Eukaryota > Viridiplantae > Streptophyta > Magnoliopsida > Solanales > Convolvulaceae > Ipomoea > Ipomoea nil. The sequence continues at coordinate 2,231,673 of NW_017616704.1, read as the reverse complement.
GTTCGTCCACGTGTCCAGATATGGATGAGAAACACTAATTTTTTTAAAAAACGCGGTGACATTTTCGTAAATAATTGAACATCGAAGTGCAAGTAAAATGTATTACAAGTGCATGTAAAATGTATTATAGGTGCAAGTAAAAATTTACACTGAGCATCAATACTTAGTTGCACCTATAGTTCTAAGTAGTTGCACCTATAGTTCTAAGTAGTTGCACACATAGTTATAAGTAGTTGCACCTAGGTGTATGAATGTTTGCGAGTGGTTTTCAGGGGTATTACTACTCGTTGAACTCAGATCAATGAATGTTAAAAAGGCAAAATTACATGCACTTATAGGTGAAAGTAGGTGCACCTATAGTTATAAGTAGTTGCACCTATAGTTATAAATAGTTGCACATATAGTTATAAGCACACCCAGGTGCATGAATGTTTGCGGAAAGTGAATGCTAACCAAGTAAAATTAGATGCACTTATAGGGTGAAAGTAGGTGCACCTATAGTTATAAGTAGTTGCACCTATAGTTATAAATAGTTGCATATATAGTTATAAGCACACCCAGGTGCATGAATGTTTGCGGAAAGTGAATGCTAACAAGGCAAAATTACATGCACTTATAGGTGAAAGTAGGTGCACTTGTAAGTGATTTTACTTGCACTTCGATGTTCAATTATTTACGAAAGTGCCACCGCGTTTTTTTTTAAGTTATTAGATCTGGACACGTGTCGCGCGCTGATTCGTTCGCATTTCCCTCCTGAGTGCATCCCTATATATATATATATATATATATATATATATATATATATATATATATATATATATATATTTTAAAGACATATATTCATATATATAAATTAATAAAATAAATAGTATATATAGTTGATTTATTATTAATTACATCTATGGTACATGTATTTACATTGTTATAGTAATATTTAAAATCTATTTAGATATATATGATTTATATTTTGTGTATATTTGTGGATTGTAAGATTCGTATTAATATAGTTTAGTTAAATAATTATATAATTCTTTGATCATTTTATTGCTTACAAATTATTTATTACTTTATTTAGTAATAATAATCTTACTATATAATAAAGTCATAAAATTTTGGTCAATCAAAACATAACATTTTCTTGCTCAATTGATGCGACGCCGTTTTGGAAATCATCTTGGACACTGAACTATTTGCCTCAATTAAATGTTTATATTAATTCTACAACAGAATTTTTATACAGTTTGAGATGTTCAGGGGTCCCCAACCATTGTTTAACCTTGAAAGTGGGAACTTCAGTTATGCTGCTGAGAAATATAGATCATTTCTTGGGACTGTGTAATGGTACAAGGTTGATAGTAACACAGTTGGGAAATCATGTGATTGAGACACAAATCCTATGTGGCAACAACGCAGGTACAAATGTGTTGATACCAAGGCTATCATTGGCTCCTTCAGACCCAAGACTACCATTTAAATTTCAAAGAGCAGTTTCCACTTATACTATCATATGCAATGACAATCAACAAAAGTCAAGGTCAAACACTTTCACATGTTGGTTTGTTACTTTAAAACCCAATGTAGCAGTTTCTAGGGTGAGTAATCCTGATGGTCTTAAAGTCTTAATTTGTGGGGAATCTAGAGGTATTTTAAATAATACTCAAAATGTAGTTTACAAAGAAATCTTTAATAATGTGTAATTGTTTTGTTTATGGAACGTCAATAAATTATATTTTGTCTATTTATTACATCTAAAACCTTATTGGTACTATATCTTCAATATAACAATCTTTTATATATTGCACCATAATATCATGGCTGTGTATCGCACGCAGGGACGGAGCCAAAGGAGGGGCAAGGGGGGCAGCTGCCCCCCCTCACCCCACCCCCACCCCCACCCCATATATAATATTTGTATGTATATATGTATATATAGTATAAGTTTTAGTATTAGTATAAAAAAACTAGTAAATGTTAACAAATAAGGAGTTAGATTAGTTGGTAAAGCATGCGTTTGGTAATATGAAAGGTTTTGGGTTTAAATATGTGCATTAACATAGTTTTACATATTTTTGAGTCCTTCCCCTATGGCTTCAATACAATAACTTTTTTAATATTTAATACACACACATATATATAACATTCTTTTATATTAATAATGAGATGTGTAATTTATAATGTGTTTTCTATTCGAATTATTTTATCAAATTAATTATGTTTAATATTTTGTTATGAATATTTTTATAAAGTTTTGATGTGTTTTTATTTTTTCGCACATATTTAACAATATTTACAACTATATTTTTTAGGTAATGGTTATAAAAAAAAATTCTTAGGTAATTTTTTTTTAAAATTATCTCTTTTGTTTTAATGTTTCGCTTTTACTGAAAAAAATTTCTGAATCTGTCCTACTTCTTCGTTCCCCTCAATCGAATTTCTGGCTCCGTCCCTGATCGTACGGGTGCAACTACTAGTTAGTGTAACGGATGCATCATCGTTATTGTATCCATTATTACCTTTGAATTATATTATATTGACATGTATTAGAATGCGAATGCTGGTTGGTTCGTTGAATGAAATGATTCACATTGTCTACTTCCTTTATCTTTTTCTCTTTTCAATATCATTTATCCTGCAAAGTAGCTACTGGGCAACGGACATAAACAGTTACAACCACACGCTACCACTATAATCGGTCAACGGTAAAATTTTCTCATCAATATGTGTGATTTTATATACATATAATCTTTGACCAGCATGGTTTGAATTAGTATATTACAAGTCACAACTGGTGTTAATACATGATATACTAATCAATATATATGCATACTGTTTTTCAAAATATATGCCAATCCATCATGATTTTTTTCTTTTCTTTTTCCGAAATATAAATATTCTAAAAAAAATAAAAATTTAAAACAATTGTTTTTCCCCAGATACTGCTCGTTTTTTCTTTTTGAATAAATACCTTATTTGCATAGTACTTCTCGTTTTTTCTTTTTGAATAAATACCTTATTTGCATAGTACTTCTAGGTGAAGGCATCGTCTTTGTCTAGAAACTTGTTCTTGATGAAGTTCTCCAGGCATTTACGGTAGGAAATATCTTAGCACCATTAGTGGAGACCATATAAAAGCATCTAGTGTCCTGGAAAATGCTATGCTTATTGTCCACTGAATAAGCAGGGTCAAAGTATCTATGAGATTCCTATACTATAGTATTTTGTTCAATTTAATCCTTTTACTTTAATTTTGTTCAAATTAATCTCTATACATTTAAAAGTGAAACAATTAATGACAATAGTTTGTATTTATGTATTTATTTTGAACATATTAATGTAATATATTAGTGATAATTAATTTTAAATATTTATAAAATAATATATTAATTGACGTGTAAGTATGATGACGTGACAAATATAATGTCAGCGCTACATCAGCTATTGTCCTTAATTCTTTCACTTTTAAAAGTCCTTCAATTAAATTGAACAAAATTAAGGTAGAAGGACTGAACTGAACAAAACACTATATACAAGTACCTTATAGATACTTTGACAGTTTAAATGTTATAGACGGCTGCAATTTTTTTTCGAAAAGAAAAAACAAAAACAAAACAACATGTTTTTGGTGGATGACGCCGGCGGTTAGGCGCTGGTTGTCGCCGGCCGAGGACAGCAGGAGCGGCAGCGGCAGAAGGCGGCTCGCGATCGGCCGACGCTCCAGCAGAGGGAAGCGGCGGCTCTAATTCGTGGTCGCTCTCGGTTTTGGTATTCTCGCCGCGCCTATGGTCTGCGTCTCTGCGATTGCAGGAAAAGTTTATGAGAGAAGGGTTTTTACTTTTTACCCTTGTTTTATTAATTGGATCCGGGTTTGGGCCATTTGGCTCAGATCCGGATATTAAAAAAAAAATAAATTTTGGGCTTTCAATTAATTTGGGTTCTTTTTAATCCCTTAATGATGACAATTTATATCCTGCACCACGGCGCGCGTTGCATTATGCATCCAGATGTAAAACGACGTCGTTTTAATTTTTTTTTTTTTTTTTGAAATTTCGATAACCACTGTTTGGCAGTTAATTTTTCTTAAAAAAAATCTTATGTTAAAAAATATACATAATGTTATACTTGAATACACATAATTGTATACACGAATATACATAATTATATAACAAAATATACATACTCTTTTTTAAAAGATAATACACATAATCTAACATAATACATAATAAACATAAACTTTTAATATAATCCACATCAACTTTTAACATAATACACAAAAATTTCCTGATTCGGATGTACATAATTGTATAAAAAATGTTAATAATAAAAAATATACATAATCATGTCAACTTCCTACCGCGCCTCCCAAAACGACGTCGTTTTGGGAGGCGCAGCGCACAGTGCACTGTGCGCCGTGGTGCAGGGTATAACGATTACTTTATGATATATATATGGGTCGTTATATCGTGGACCACGGTGCACGTGCACCGTGGTCAAAACGGCGCTGTTTCTTTAAGTAAAGAAATGACGCGCCGTTAATTTTAACGGAGCGCGCATATTTTGTATGTTAATTACCAACTAACACTACAGTATATCTAAATTGACACTACCTCATGTACTCCGTATTATTTTTATATTATCAAATGAAACTGAAGTTATATCAAAATGATACTGTAGTTGTGGTGAAATGAAACTGCAGTATATATAAAATGAAACTGAATAACATTTCACATATTTGAGTGTATATTATACAATGAAGCTGTAATTATATCAAAATGATCATGTAATTGTGTTTTAATAAAATTATAGTGTTTACAAAATAAAATAAAATTACATTTTCACATATTTGCGTCTATAAATATCGAATGAAACTGTAGTTATATCGAAATGAAACTGTAGTTGTGTTGAATAGAAACTGCAGTGTATACATAATGAAACTGAATAACAGAGTTACTTTTTGCGGAAGGGTGCGAAACGGTGGGAAACAAATGCCGTTTCTTTTCATTAAACAAAACGACGTCGTTTTGATGCGCGGTGCATAATCGATTATGCACCGCGGTGCACGATATAAATTAATTAGTCAAATTGCTAGCCCAAATTAATTGATGCAAGAATGATTATCACTGGTCCTTTCTAAGGCACAATTTGCTTTCAAAATTTTAAATCTGTGACTGATTCTAAATCAACTATACACAAATTTGTGTCCCAAACTTAAGTTGTGCAAGAATGATATTTTTTTCCCATGGACTTGAGGAAAGTCCTTTTTTTTTTTTTTTCTTTTTAACCATGCACTCTAATGATGAGAATATAATTGTGTTGTATTCAATAATAATATCTGAGAGTACAGGGAGCAAATATATAGAGATGCTAGATAGAATCCTAGTCTAACACGAATAATATAGTCCTAGTCTAATATGAATAATATAGTCCTAATACTCCCCATCAAGCACAAGGTTGGCTAGCCAAAACATTGAGCTTGTCACGGAGAGAGTTAAAACGAAGAGACGACAGAGACTTTGTGAAAATATCCGCTAGTTGATCCTTGGTTGAAATAAAATGCACTTCTAACTCCTTTTTGGCTACTTTATCGCGAACAAAATGATAGTCAATCTCAATGTGCTTCCTGCGGGCATGAAACATTGGATTGACACATAAATACGTAGCTACCAAATTTTCACACCATAGTCGAGGAGGAGATGCAGGCGGGATGCCGATTTCATGTAACAGAGAAACGAGCCATGTAACTTCTGCAGATACATCAGCGAGTACCTTGTATTCTACTTCAGTCGAAGAACGTGCCACAGTCCGTTGCTTCGGACAAACCCAAGATATAAGATTACTGTCCAAGAACACAGCAAAATCACTAGTAAATTTGCGGTCATTCGGATCGCCAGCCCAATCTGAGTCAGAATAGGCGTGAATATCCATAGATGTAGACCGAGAAATACGCAGACCAAGATTCAGTATGCCTTTGACATAGCGCAGGACTCTCTTTAGAGAGGCCCAGTCTGTAGTAGTGGGAGCATGCATATGTTGACACAATAGATTAACAACATAAGATGGATCCGGACGAGTTATTGTAAGATACTGGAGAGCACCAGCAAGACTCTTGTATTGTGTTGGATCGGCATAGGGAACGGTCACGTCGTCTGTGATTTTTGCAGAAGAGACATGCGTGATTACTGGCTTGCAGTCCACCATGCCAGCACGTTTGAGAATATTCTTCATGTACCGTTATTGGGATAAAAGCATACCGCCAGATAACGGGACAGTTTCTATTCCCAAGAAGAAAGAAGGCACACCCATATCACGAACCTTAAATTCAAGTGCTAATTTATCAATAAGAGCAATTACACGATCTGAGTCAGAACCCATAATTAAAATGTCATCAACATACACCAAGAAATAAAGACGAATATTGTCACGAGAATAGATAAAAAGAGACACATCCGTCTTAGAAGGCGAGAAGCCCACAGAGACAAGTAAATCATGTAGCCTTGTGAACCATGCATGTGGAGCCTGTTTGAGACCGTATAGAGATTTTTTTTTAGCAAACATACATGATTAGGTAACGACTTATCCTCATAACCAGGTGGCTGTCGCATGTAAACAGTTTCAGCTAGCTCGCCATTTAAAAAGGCGTTGTGAATATCCAACTAGCGAATAGACCACCCACGAGATACGACTAAAGATAAGCGAAGACGAACCGTAGTGGGCTTAACCACAGGACTAAAGGTCTCAAAAAGTCTTCTCCAGCGACCTGATTAAAACCCTTGGCTACTAACCTTGCTTTATGACGGTCTATTGAACCATCGGCCTTCCGTTTGGTTCTGAAAACCCAATTGCAACCAACAACATTCATACCTGGTTGAGATGGAACGAGACGCCACGTATGATTATGGACCAAGGCATTGAACTTCGCGTCCATTGCATCACGCCACTCAGGAAACTTGACCGCCTGAGAGTAACAGGTAGGCTCAGGCTGTAACACCCCGTGTTACGACCCCTAAATTAAAATGAATTAAATTATCACCCACCCTAAAAAGGGAATTAAAACCCATTAATTAGCCAAAAAGGGGGTCCACCATGGTCCATGGGCCCTTATCCCTAAAGCCAACCCCTTAGTCCTATAAGGAATAGGATTAGTGAACCCATGCCACTTAGACCATAATTAGGACTCTTAATTATATAAATAGGGACATAGAAGGCACCTAGAACTCACACCACAAATAATCCCTCACCACACAAGAAAGTTCCAGAGAACTCCCTTAGGAGAAATCAAGAAAGGAGAAATCCTAAAGAAAGACCCTTCATAGCCAAGGAAATTAATTAAGGCTAAGAGGTAACCCATGTCTCAACAAAATCTATTTTCTTCGCTATAATCTCCTTCCTTGGCCTCCCTCTATATTCTTGTGTCTCGATTGAATTCTTCTAGGATAATTATGTTATGATTGTTGATGATCGATAAGATGATTTATATGCTTTCTTGATAATCTTGATGATCTTGATGTTAAAAGGAAATTCTTGATTATGATGTGATGATTCTTGACGAATCTTGATATTAAAGATAAAGTATGTTCTTGATGATTTGGGTGGGATTAGAGCCTAGGTTGGATTGGGAATTTGTATTGTGACGTTCTTGATTTATATTTGGGTGGGAATTTGCATGATCGGGTGTTGTTTATATATAGGATAAGTCCTACATGATTCTTGCTTTTGATCCATTAATTGCTTATGTGATGTCGTTATTTGCGTTTAAAAGTGTCTAAGCATGGTTTCGGGTTCCACAAAGGATCCCGGGACAAATTTGTGACAAATGAGTCAGTGGGGGGTAGGTGGGGGTGGGGGAACCCACCACCTACCCGCTGCCCAAAATGGCGCTGCCCGGCAGTGGGCAGCCGACTACCCGCTGCCCGAAACAGCACCCACCGGCGGGCAGCCGGCGGGTGACCCCACCCACCGGCTACCCGCTGGTCCACACCCCACCCCGGGTCCCCGGCTTCCCCGTTTGATGTTCTCCGTTCCCCATGGTGTCCCAACGGACCCCGTTTGTCGTGCCTGAGTCTAGTTTGGAATTTCGGGTACCATTCGTAGGTTAAACGAGTCTTAGGAATTGCATGCTAGTTGAATTGGTAACCCGTGGACCTAGGTGGAAGTTTTATGAGCCCTTAGGAATTATTCTTAGTATGTGGATGATCACATGTAAGCTTAATTATATGTCTCCCCCCTTCCCTATGTGAATTATGTGTTATTATGTGTTATTGTGTGTTACGTGATGCATGACCCCAACTTGGTTAAGATCAATTGGGCTATACGGGCAGTTGAATGGGCTGAGAACCATCCCAACTGTTAACCAGGCCGGTTAAGATCGGTCAGGGATATTAATATGATATAGGACTGAGGTCCACTATACGGGCAGTTAAATGGGTTGAGAACCATCCCAACTGTTAACCAGGCTGGTAGAGACCGGTCAGGTATATAAAGATTATGTATAGGACTGAAGGTCCACATGGGCCTCGGTGATATGACCCACCGACCGGGACGCGCCAGGCGGTATGGGGCCAACAAGCCGAGGAAGGTTGTAGTCCACCGACCTGAGTAATCAGGCAGTGTGTAGAGCTACGACTGGCTGCGACCCACCGAGTGGTGGGACATCGGTATGTAGGACCGTAGTCTCCGAGGATCTTTGCCCACCGACTGAGTTTAGCTCAGCGGTGTGTCGGGCTTGATCCGCTACGGCCCACCGATTGTGCGCATCAACGGTGTGTAGGGTCGTAAGTCCCCCCTTGTAAAGGGGATCGCGGTCCACTAACTGTGCGCGTCAGCGGTGTGTCGGATCGTGGTGCGACGTTGAGTTCGTCAGCGGTTCTCAAAGGGTTGGTTGCGATCAACTCCCCTCGTACCGCGGTACTGAGGTAGGGTGCTGTGGGGCCGTGTTACTGCTATAGGCATTAACCCTCATGTTCGGGGCATGCGATTGGTCCCGTGGCGCCATCGATGATTATGTGATATGAATGATGATTGGATGATGATGTGGATTGGAATTGATAAGTGGCTTGTGACCGTAAATGCGTATTCCTTATGATGTTACTGTTGTTGTCTGATGTACTTATCCCTATTTGTTGAGTCTATTCCTGGTTTTAAAACTAGTGTCTCTTAAGTATATGTCTTCCTGCTTCGAAATGATTTTTGTATATATATATATATATATATATATATATATATATATATATATATATATATATATATATCTATCTATACTATATTTCAACGCGTTGGAGTGGGTTACCAGCATCTCTCGCTGAACAGATATATTTGGCTTTCAGGCACAGAGGAGTAGACACCGGAGCGCGCTAAAGACTTGAAGCGTAGAGTAGATAGTTTCCCTTTCGGCCTGCGTGCCGTGCTTATTTATTTACATTATTGAGGATATTAGTTAGTTAGCCTGTGCACCTGAGTTCTCCAGCTCAGGTGTGGCATAACACCCCGTACTCTATTATACTATGCTTGGGATTTAATGAGAATTTACCTTTATTATATGTCTTAAAAGTTGAAAAATTTCGGGGTGTTACACAGGCAATATAGTGGAAATACTGGAACCAAGCTTTTTATATTCTCCCCCTAAATCAGATTGAAAGGAAATAATCTTGCGAGAAAAAGAACGTTCAACGAGTGACCGAAACTTATCAAATATAGCATACAAATCAGATTTAGCACGCATGAGATAATACCATATATAACGAGTGTAATCATCTACAAACAACACAAAATATTTATAGCCAGACGCAGAAAGTAATGGCTCCGAGCCCCAAATATCTGAATAAATTAATTCTAAAGGATGCGTACTAGTAGTTTTGACACGAGTCAAAGGAAAACGAGAGGATTTTCCCAATTGACAAGAGGAACAGACATTGGGAAGATCACTAGAATTAAATGTACCAATAGACGAAGACGTTAAAATTTTACGTAAGACTCGAGAATGAGGATGCCCCAACCGCATGTGCCAAACGTAAGAGGATCGCGCAACAACAAACGCAGCAGGAGCTGACGAGGACGCAGACCATGTGTACAGACCCCCAGACACATGTCCCTTAAAAAGAACCTTCCTGGTCAAAATGTCCTTCACATAGAAACAAAGGGGGTGAAACTCAAAGAAAACATTATTGTCTTTTGCAAAACGCTGGACAGACAATAGAGAAGAAGAGAGACCAGGGACATGTAAAACATCATGTAACTTAAAAGACCTAGAATCAGTAGCTAACGAAGCGGAACCAACATTAACAATAGGAAAACCTGTACCATTGCCGACTCGCAGAGTCTCCGGGACATCATAACATGTCGCAGAAGTCATCAAAGAACAATCAGGCGAAGCATGATTTGTAGCACCAGTGTCAGGGAACCACTGATGAGGACCGTTGGAATCACCATTATCACCAGAGACGGCCACATTAGCCTGAAAACTCGGAGCCCCTGAATAACGCCGAAAATAGTTGGCTCCCGTGTGACCAAAACATTTACAAATTTGACAAGGATCATCATAGCGCCAAAAACAATTGGCTCCCGTGTGACCAAAACGGTTACAAATTTGACAAGGATCATCATAGCGCCAAAAACAATTGGCTCCCGTGTGACCAAAACGTTTACAAATTTGACACGGATCATCAATGCCACATCGTTGACTAGACCGCTTCTCATACGGTGTATCTTGGTTCGATGCCATCGGCAACTGCTACGAAGCGAGGTGACGCCGTGTCTTTACAAGAAATTAGTTTGGTTCGATGCCATCGGAAAACCCTAGCTAACTGATACCAGATGAGAATATAATTGCGTAGTATTCAATAATAATGTCTGAGAGTACAGGGAGCAAATATATAGAGATGCTAGATAGAATCCTAGTCTAACACGAATAATATAGTCCTAGTCTAATATGAATATATAGTCATAATACTAATGACAATACATGGTAATAAATTATAAGCATGCATAATGCTGGTCCAGCTAAACTTGCGCCAGTGCCTGAAGCACACAATGTTGCCAGTCGTGCAACGCCAAGAGGGGCTAAGGAGGAATCACAGTAAGAATCAAGGCCAAGGTTGTAACACCCCGTGTTACGGCCTCTAACCCAAACTAATTATTTAATTGCTTACCCTAAAAAGAGAATTAAAATCCATTAATTAACTAGGAAGGGTCCACCATAGACCATGGACCCTTATCCCTAAACCAAACCCTTAGTCCTATAAGAAATAGAATTAGTAAATCCATATCATTCAGACCCTAATTAGGACTCTTAGAATATAAAAGGACATAGGAGGCACCTAGAACTCACACCACAATAACTTTCACCGCACAAGAATTCCCATAGGAGAAGTCAAGAAGAAGAGATCTTAAAGAAAGACCCTTTATAGCCAATGATTCTAATTAAGGCTAAGAGGTAACCCATGTCTCAACAAAACCTATTTTCTTTGCTATAATCTTCTTCTTTGGCTCCTTCTCTATGCTTGTGTCTTGGTAAATCTTTTATGATGATGATGATATGATCTTGATGATTGATGAGGTGATCTTATGTGTTGATCTTGGTAATCTTGGTGATTATAAGATGATCTTGATAATTGTGTGATGATCTTGATAAATCTTGATGTTCTTGATTTTGAAGATAAACTATGATTTTGATGATTTGAATATGATTAGAGCCCTAGGTTAAAATTGGGAATTTCGTATTGTGATATTCTTGATATAATTGGGTGGGAATTTGCATGTTCGGGTGTTAATTATGTTTAGAAGTCATGTTAGGATGTGTTCAATGTGATTCTTGGTTTTGATCCGTTATTTGACTACGTGGTGTTGTCGTTTGCGTTTAAAAGTGTTTAAACATGGTTTCGGGTACCACAAAAGATCCCGGGACCCAAGTATTGAAAAAGAGTCAGTGGGGGGTAGGGGAACCCGCCACCTACCCGCTGCCCCTATTGGGCGTCGCCGGCAGCGGGCAGGCGACTGCCTGCCGGGCACCCGCTGCCCAAAAGCCTCGCCGCCGGCGGGTGGTCCTCCACCCGCTGGCCACCCGCTTGAAATCCCAATGTGGGATGGTGGTTTCCCCGTTTGATGTTTCCCCGATCCTCGTGGTGTCCCAACGGACTCCGTTTATCGTGCCTGAGTCTAGTTTGATGTTTCGGGTACCATTCGTAGGATAAAAGAGTCTTATGTATTGCATGCTAGTTGAATTGGTATCCCGTTGGCCTAGGTGAAAGATGTATGAACCCCTTAAGATTATTCCTAGTATGTGGATGACCACGCATAAGTTTATTATACGTTTTCTCTCTCCCGTTCCCAATGTGCTAATGTGGGTTGCATGTGCTTGCTATGTGTTATATGTGCATGATACCCCAATTTGGTTGCGATCAAATTGGCTATACAGGTAGTTGGATGGGTTGAGAACCATACCAACTGTTAACCAGGCCGGTTGCGATCGGTCAGGTATATAAATATTATATAGGGTTGCGGTCCACCGTTTGGTTGCGATCAAACATTTTACATGAGCTGCGGTTCATAATCTAGTTGCGATCAAAAATACACTTTTTGGGCTGCAGTCCATTGTTTGGTTGCGATCAAACATTATGATGAGCTGCGGTTCATCGGTCGGTTGCGATCGACCCTTTGTGCTGCGGTACAAGCAGGGTGCTTCGGGGCCATGCCAGAGCTATATGCACTGGCGCTTCGTGTATGGGCACGTGAAGGGTCCTGCGGCACCACCAAAGTGTGTTTATGTGATTGATATGATGATTGGATAACGATATGAATGACGTGAAATAATCTTGTGACCTTAGGATATATGCTAGTGTCTTTATATGCATGATTATGTCTGTTGAATGTGCTTGTCCCTACTTGTTGAGTCTATTCCTGGTTTTAAAGATAGAGTCTCCTAAGTATATATCTTCCGGCTTCAAAATGGTTTTCCTATATATATATATATATATATATATATATATATATATATATATATATATATATATATGTATATATATATATATATATATATATATATATATATATATATATACATACATATACCGATATTGTATTTTAACGCGTTGGAGTGGTTACCAGCATTATTCGTTGAACAGATATATTTGGCTTTCAGGCACAGATGAGTAGACTCCGGAGCGCGCTAGAGAACCAAGGCGTAGATAGATATTTTTCCTTTCGGCCTGCGTGCCATGATGTTGTATTGACATTGCTTTGAGGATATTTAGTTAGTATAGCCTGTGCATCTGAGTTCTCCAGCTCAGATGTGGCATATCACCCCAAACTCTGATGTTTAGTATGCTCTATTTTGGTATTAATAATAGTATTACCTTTATTATATAAGTTTTAAAAAGTTTCAAAAATCTGGGGTGTTACAAAGGTGGCAAAAATAACTATCAAAACCAGAATTGTAACACCCCCGAATTTCAACAATTTTTAAAACTTAATTCATAGGGATAAACCGTCTAAACATCAACATAAGAACAACGGAAGCTAACTACATAAATCCGGGAGATGTTATGCCACACCTATATCAAACATAGGTGCTACGACAGATACTACAACCACATCAGAGTAACAAAGCAACTACTTAGGCTCACAGGCCTCAACAACTATTCAGGAAGAGATAACACTATCTACAGGCCACTAGCGCGCTCTCCAAAGCTACCCAACCTGTAAAGCAACAGATAGAAATGGGACGATGTCCGGTCAGCGAATAATGATGGTAACCCACCAATACATGTGAAATATCATACATAGATAGATATAAGGTGTAAAACCATTTTCGAAACAGAATACATAAGTATATAAGTCAAAAGCCAAGATCAACAGTCAACACAAGACTCATCACTCTCAAAGATAACACGGGAACACATCCCAAACCACAAAGGCTAACCACAACGCAAAGGATAAAGACAAGAACGATGGCAACACATGCCTCCGTGACTACACACGTCACGAGAGAAGAACACACAACGCCGGCTATACAAGCCCTCGCAACATCACCCATCGCGAGTTGATATGCCTTCCTTATGCCCTGTTCCAACCTTATGGCTACCCCCAACCTTATATCTTCTTTCCAACCATTACCTCTAGGACCCCTGTACTTCTTAGTCCAACCTTATTCCCCCGGGATCGTCGTCCCCCACCAACGACCACCAACGAGACCACCAATTCACGGCAACACATTCCCGGATAACACATGTTATCCCCCAAAAATGTGAACCTTACACAAAGGCCACAACTCCATAATCACGTCACGGCCACCACGAGGACCGCTGCAATACCTTGGTGACTAGCGTCTCATACCACTAATCGTGCAATCCAGGTAAAGCCACACACGCACCACAACTCAACAAGAGTCAAACAACGGATCACAACGAAGGTATGAAACATACTCAATCAAGGAACGGGTCACAACCCAACAACAACAACGATGAATAACATAAGTTATCATCAACCAAACGGAAGGTACAAACCACACACACGCTAGCATTAAGACAATAAACTAGCATGCTCAACAACGGAGAAACTCAAGATAGTTCCGAGGAACACACAAGACACCTCTTGGTCCAACGAAACACAATGTTGAACACTTAGCACGATTCAAGACACCAAAGTCCTACATGGATACCTACCATAAAGTTCTACACATACGAAACATCAAGAAGACACTCAAATAGTTCCACAAAAGAACAATGGGAAGTCAAAAGACCAAATACCGAGTCAAAAGAATCACGGGGAACAAATCCCGATCTATCTCCACTGTGTTCCCCGCGGGTGGACCCACGGGTAGGCTCCCACCCGTGGTTCCGCCCGCGGGTACACTACCCACGAGGCTTATGTTCCCCGCGGGTGGGCGGCGGGTGGAGCTCGACCCGCCGTTCCGCCTGCAGGTACATATTCCTGTGCAAAATAATCCCTTCGGGGATTTTCTTCTCCAAACACCAATTCAAGTCCAAATGTAACACCCTGAAATTTAAAAAACTTTTGAAACTTATATAATAAAGGTAAGTTCTCATTAAATCCCAAAACGTAATATGACTAGTACAGGGTGCTATGCCACACCTGAGCTAGAGAACTCAGGTGCACAGGCTAACTAACTAATATCCTCAATAAGGTAAAAGCATAAGCATGACACGCAGGCCGAAAGGGGAAACTATCTACTTCTACGCTCCACGGTTCTAGCGCGCTCCAGTGTCTACTCTTCTGTGCCTGAAAGCCAAATATATCTGTTCAGCGAGAGATGCTGGTAACCCACTCCAACGCGTTGAAATACATCCACCGAGTGATGGGCCAGCGGTCTTTAAAGGGTTGGTTGCGATCAACTCCCTTCATGTTGCGGTATGAGGTAGGGTGCTGCGGGGCCGTGTTAGTGCTATATGCGCTAACCCTCATGTTCGGGGCATGCGATTGGTACCGTGGCGCCAGCTCAGTGTGATTGAGTGTCACAAATGATGATTGGATGATGATATGATTGATTTGGAAATAGACTGTGGCCTTAGTTGCGTATTCTTTATGATGATTCTACTTAACTGTTATCATTGATTGTTGTGCTTACCCCTATTTGCTGAGTCCATTCCTGGTTTTAAAACTAGAGTCTCTTAAGTATATATCTTCCTGCTTCAAAATGATTTTTCGTATATCTATATATATCTATCTATAATGTATTTCAACGCATTGGAGTGGGTTACCGGCATCATTCGCTGAACAGATATATTTGGCTTTCAGGCACAGATGATTAGCTCCCAGAGTGCGCTAGAGGGACTTGGAGTACATAGATAGTTTTTCCTTTCGGCCTGCGTGCCATGAAGATGTATTGAGGATATTTAGTTAGTTTAGCATGTGCATCTGAGTTCTCCAGCTCAGATGTGGCATAGCACCCCACACTCGTATGTTTAGTACTACTCTGTTTTGGGATTTAATGAGAATTGACTTTTGTTATATAAGTTTTAAAAGTTTCAAAATTTCGCGGTGTTACAACAATTCTCATGAAACCTATAATTCTCAAACGTATACCCCCTACCCAAACCGAGCCTACTCCCCACAATCTTATACCCAAAACACACCTTCCACCAAAAAAACAACCAAAGAAGACATGACCGCTCTCAAGTAGAGCCGTAAAAAATGGGTTTTAACCGCTGGGTCGACCCGTCTCGTCCCGCCGTAGGTAGGGGATGGGTTTTTTAATATTCGACCCACCAGGAGGCGGGCTTTTTAGCCCGCCCCGCCTGGGTCACAGGCCCAGGCGGGTCGCGGGTTTAGCCCGCGGCCTGCTAATATATATTAAAAAAAAATTTAGTTTGCATGTCAGCATAATTTTTTTTAGTTGTTTGATTTTGAATATTTAGTACGGAGTATTTAATACATATTGTTACTTTGTTAGTTTTCATGTCAGCATGTCATATTTTTTTAATTTACACATTTACACAGTAGTGTAAGTGTGTAATTATAGTATAGCGAATTTTGTTTAATTATAGAAAATATTGACTGGCGGGTTGCCCGCCCCGCCAGCGGGCTTTGGCATGGCGGGGCGGGCCAGCCACATTCCAAGCCCGCTAAGAGGCGGACTTTTTAGCTCGTCCCGCTATGGGGACAGGCATTGGTGTGTTTTGGCCCGCCCCATCCCGCGAGACCGTTTCGACAGCTCTACTCTCAAGGGAGCTATAAGAGAAGAAATGGAGGAAATCTTGCAACCCTTGAAAGGGTTGGGGGAAGGTCTTAGCCTCTTGATGAAAGAGCTTACCAAGAACATGGAGATGGAGGCCCAAGCTAACGCTTTGAAGAGTGTTGATACACTCCCGGAACCAAAGAGGGCCGAGGATAATCCCATGCTAGATGAAGTCCCGGTGCTTGAAGAACTCCCAATTCACGAATTGGAGACTCAAGGAGGGCTGGAAAATGAAGAGGAGAGTGATGAAGACATTGAGGTGGTGTGTGAGGATGAAAGGCCGAATGATGGCACCAATTATGGTAACATTCCTAACCCTACTTGTGTAACACCCCGTGTTACGGTCTTCAATCCCGAATTAATTATTTAATTAATTCCGTTAATAAT
The DNA here is from genome assembly GCF_001879475.1 of Ipomoea nil. Lineage (NCBI taxonomy): Eukaryota > Viridiplantae > Streptophyta > Magnoliopsida > Solanales > Convolvulaceae > Ipomoea > Ipomoea nil. Next base: position 2,214,602 of record NW_017616704.1, on the reverse strand, counting down.
AATTAAAAAGGATTTAATTTGATTAGGGTTCCCTTTAAATTAATTAATGTGGTCCACCATGGATTGTGGACCCTTGCCTAAACTAGAGTTTTAAGCCCATTAGAAATAAAGAGGGTAAACCTTTTACTAGTCAGATTCTAATTAGGAATCCTAGACCTATATATCTATTAGGAATAAAGAAAGTAGGCCCTTATTATTCAGATTATGATTAGGATTCCTGATTCTATAAATAGGGGATTAGAAAGCAATTAGGACCCTTACCACCCATAGTTATATTACACGAAAATATTCCCGGGAGATTCTCCACCACCGAGCCTAGGGAGATCAAACGGATGGAAATCTTAGAGAAGAACCTTATTAGCCAAGGGAGGATTAATTAAGGCTAAGAGGTAACCCATGTCTCAACAAAACCTATTTTCCTTGCTATAATTATCTTCTTTGGCCTCCTCTCTATACTTGTGTCTTGATGAATCGTTTATGATATTGATGATATGTTCTTGATGATTGTGAGATAATTTTATGTGTGATCTTGATGATCTTGATGATGTTAAGAGGTTCTTGATGATCATGTGATGTTCTTGATGAATCTTGATGTTTTGGTAATTAAAAGATGAACTATGATTTTATTGATTTGAATATGATTAGAGCCCCAAAATTGAGAATTTCGTATTGTGTTATTCTTGATATAATTGGGTGGGATTTCGCATGTTCGGGCGTTGATTATGTTTAGAAGTCATGATAGGATATGTGCTATATCAATATGATTCTTGCTTTTGATCCGTTAATTGTCTACGTGGTGTCATCAATTGCGTTTAAAAGTGTCTAAGCATGGTTTCGGGTTCCACAACGGATCCCGGGACGTTTATTTTGATAAAGAGTCAGTGGGGGGTAGGGGGACCGGCCACCTACCCGCTGCCCGAGAAGGGCGTCGCCGGCAGCGGGCAGCCGACTGCCCGCCGGGCACCCGCTGCCCGGAGACTTGCCGCCGGCGAGTGGTCCTCCACCCACCGGCTACCCGCTGGAAATTGTCCAACTCGGGACCCCGGCTTCCCCGTTTGATGTTTCCCCGACCCTCGTGGTGTCCCAACGGACTCCGTTTATCGTGCCTAAGTCTAGTTTGATGTTTCGGGTACCGTTCGTAGGATAAATGAGTCTTATATATCGCATGCTAGTTGAATTGGTATCCCGTTGGCCTAGGTGAAAGAAGTATGAACCCCTTAGGACTATTCCTAGTTTGTGGATGACCACGCATATGTTTCTTTATACGTTTTCTCCCCTTTCCCAATGTGTTAATATGAGTTGCATGTGCTTGCTATGTGTTATGTGTGCATGATACCCCAATTTGGTTGCGATCAAATTGGTTATTCCTGAGCTGCGGTTCAGAAGCTGGCTGCGGTCAGAATTACACTCTCGGGCTGCGGTCCACCGTTTGGTTGCGATCAAACGTATTACATGAGCTGCGGTTCATATTCCTGGCTGCGGTCAGATGATCACTTTTGGGCTGCGGTCCACCGTTTGGTTGCGATCAAACATTTTACATGAGCTGCGGTTCATATTCCTGGCTGCGGTCAGACGATTACTCTTAGGCTGCGGTCCACTGTTTGGTTGCGATCAAACATTATGATGAGTTGCAGTTCATCGGTCGGTTGCGATTGACCCCTTCGTATTGCGATACGAGGCAGGGTGCTGCGGGGCCGTGTCAGAGCTATATGCGCTGACCCTCATGTATGGGCATGCGATTGGTCCTGTGGCGCCACCAAAGTATGCTTGTGTGATGAGATACGAATCGAATGATGACGTGAATAAGATGAAGCGAATTTGTGACCATAGGATATATGCTAGTATCTTTATATGCTTGATTATAACTATTGAATGCGCTTACCCCTACTTGTCGAGTCTATTCCGGTTTTAAAACTAGAGTTTCCTAGGATATATCTTCCTGCTTCAAAATGACTTTTCTTATATATATATATATATATATATATATATATATATATATATATATATACGGTATTTCAACGCGTTAGAGTGGGTTACCAGCATTATTCGCTGAACAGATATATTTGGCTTTCAGGCACAGATGATTAGCTCCGGAGCGCGCTAGAGGACCCGAGGCTTAGATAGATAGTTTCATATTCGGCCTGCGTGCCATAATAATGTAATGATGTTGTTTAAAGATAATTAGATAGTCTAGGCTGTGCATATGAGTTCTCTAGCTCAGATGTGGCATAACACCCCGTATTCTTATGTTTAGTACTGCTCTGTTTGGGATTTAATGAGAACTTACCTTCATTATATAAGTTTTAAAAGTTTCGAAAATCTGGGGTGTTACAACTTGTGTCATGATGTTTGCAAATTCTTGTGCTAAATTGTGTGATAAAAGTATTTATTTGCATGCTAGTAGAGATGACTCCCATGAACCGTGCAATGATCTTACGAATGTTTGTCTTTAACTCTTGGGAGGATGATTCTGTTAGGAACATTTTGTATTTAGATTTTGATGATACCAAATTAAGTCCCCTATAAACCCCAATTTGTTGTATTAGAACCCGAGTCACTTATGCTGTGAACTCTATGTGACACCCCGTAATCCAAAATCGATTAAGGGATTAATTAAGTAATTAATCCTAATTCAACTGATATCTTAATTCCTAAAAATCCTGAAAATTCAATAGTCAGGGACTAGTAATTGACTAGTCAACCCCAAAGTCAAGGTTTTACCTTAAGCTTTGTAAGGAGTTCCCTTGTCCCCTTCCACCTCTTCATTTTAGTAAGGGTATTCATGATTTTTCACCTTGTGTTAGTAATGCAAGCTAACCTAGTAGACAATCCTCATTTCTCTCCTTACACTTTCCAAACTTTGGCTCTACCTTCCCTCTAAAAAGGTAGATAGCTTTTCTTCCAAGCCAAGTTGAAGCTTTGTCAAATCTTCAAGAGTTGTCTCCAAGATTCTACCTTTCATACATTTGGGCATCTAGTAGGGTAAGATCTATGTTCATCTTGTGTTTTTAGTGTTTTCTAAGGTGTCTTTTCTTAAAGATAGAATCTTTATGATCTTTTGGTGTGTTCTTGAAGTGGGTTTGGAAGGTGAGCCTTATTAGGAGCTTGGTGAAGTGTTAAGTGAAGATTTTTGTCTACAAGAGGTAACCCATGCTCTACAAAATCTATTTTGCTTACCTATATGATGATTTCTTGGATTCTACATGTGTTTTACTATGAAATGTGAGTGTTTATGCATTGTCTTGTGAAAATGCATATCTAGAGCTTGTGTTTAGGGTTCTTGTATGCCATTGCTTGGCATGTTTTGGACTTGAATTTGAGCTTGGTGTTGAAAATTCCCGAAGGGATTATTTGGTGTGCAGGTACGTACCCGCCGGCGGAACAGCAGGTAGGCGTCCACCCGCCGCCCCACCCGCGGGGTACAAGTTGGTCGTGGGTGTTGTACCCACGGGCGGAACCACGAGTAGGGGCCTACCCGTGGGTCCACCCGCAGGGAACAATATGGATTAGATCTAATCGGTTGTGTGTGTATTTCATTAAGACACGAATCCCAAGAAGCATTCGTGGGTCAATTGACCATTGTGATAAAGTCGAAACCTTGTTCAAAACTATTGATGACCAATTTGCTACATCCAATAAAGCTTTGGCAAGTACTCTAATCATGAAGTTTGTTGGTCTTCGTCTTTCCACTATTAAGGGCGCACGCAAACACATCATGCAAGTAAGGGATATTGCGGCTCAACTGAAGAAGTTGGAAATAATTTTTCCAAATACCTTTGCTGTGCATTTTGTACTTAACACCCTCCCTCACCATTATAGCCTCTTTAAGATTTCCTACAACACACATAAGGACAAATGGTCTATCAATGACTTGATAACCATGTGTGCACAAGAGGAAGAAAAACTTATTGAAGAGGTTGGGGAGAGTGTTATGTTGGCCACAACAAAGCCTAAAGAAAAATCTGGAAAAACCAAGGGATTCACTGCAACGGCAAAGGGGGAATTGACCTCAAAAGCTGATTTTAAGAAGGTACAAATGTGTTTCTTCTGCAAGAAGAAAGGACACATGAAGAAAGATTGTACCAAATTCAAGAAGTGGATGTCTGATAAGGGTAATATTTCCCCCTTCTTTATATATTATTAATCTAATATGTCAGATGTTAATACTAATTCTTGATGGATTGATTTTGGTTTACCAATCCACATTACAAATTCTTTGCAGAACATGCAAAATCTGAGGCAGCCGACGGGAACTGAGTGAAGCATCTTCTCTGGAAACAAGATTGCATCACCAGTTGAAGCTGTTGGAATTTGCGAATTAGTTTTTTGAATAATGTTTTGTTTTGACATTAGATGAGACCTTTTATGTTCCTAGTTTTTCGAGGAATTTAATTTCAGTTTCAAGACTTGTACCCTTTTGGATTTACATTCGAATTTAATCGCAAGTATTTCAAATTATTCAATAATTCTACTTGTGATTGTGATGGTACATTGTCTGATGGTCTCTATCGTCTTAACTTAAAGAATGATTTAAATCATAATTCTTTACATGTTCAAAACGCCACCAAACGGTGTAGTATTAACAAAAATTCATTCACAAATATTTCATCACCATCATTAATGATTTATCAAGATCTACCTATGTTTATTTTCTTCATAATAAGCATGAAACATTAGATGCCTTTAAATTATTTAAGGCTGAAGTTTAAATCCAATGTAACAAGAAAATACAAAGAGTTAGATCTGATATGGGTGGTGAATACTATGGTAGATACACTGAAAATGGACAAGCATCAGGTCCCTTTGTAAAGTTTCTTCAAGAGCATGTGATTGTTTCCCAATACACTATGCCTGGGTCTTTAGACTAAAACGGTGTTGCTGGGTGAAGGAACTGGACCCTTTGAATATGGTACGTAGTATGCAAAGTAAATCTTGCCTTCCAAAATCGTTGTGGGGTGAAACACTTAAGACGGAAACGTATATATTAAACTGTGTTCCAACCAAGGTTGTCCTTAAGATACCATTTGAGTTATTCAAAGGTTGGAAACCGAGTTTGCAACATATGCTTATTTAGGGATGTCTGTCTGAGGGGAGGATATATAACCCGCACGAAAAGAAGCTTAACCCAAGGACTATTAGCTAGTGCTTTCTTTATTGGATATGCACAATCTTCTAAGGGTTATAAGTTTTATTGTCCATCTCATACTTCTAGGATACTGGAATCAAGGAATGCTAAGTTTCTTGAAGATGACTTGATCAGTGGGAGAGATTGATTAAAGGACTTAGTTCCTTCATTCGATCATAATGGCTCTCAACATTCTACGTCATCTAATGGGGTTGTAAGTATACACAATGTTCCTTCGGTCCCACTTGCGATTATACAACCTACTGTTAAGATTTCACAAACTGTTGAGACTCAACCTTTTGGAAGAATCACTTCAGGACTTATAGCAATTTCCTGAACTAGATTCTAAACCTATGGTTGAACCAATTCAGAATTTACAAAATTATGAACCGATACAGACTGAACCAGTCCAAGGACTGCCCCAAGTTCCTGAAGAGGTAGTTTCCCCACAACCTTTTGCAAGGTGATGGAGGTTCAACATTAAGACGGTCTACTCAGTTGAAAAGATCAACAATTCCTAGTTATTACATTTCGTATCTACAAGAATCTGACATTGCAGTCGAAAATGATCCTAAGACGTTTTCTCAAGCCACTAAATGTGCCCGATCTGACTTATGGTATAAAGCCATGAAATAAATTCCATGAAGAACAATGGGGTTCGGGAACTTGTTGAATTGCCTTATGGTCTGTAAATGGGTCTTTAAAACCTAAAGAAATTCATTAGGCAATATTGAGAGATACAAGGCCCGACTTGTTGTGAAGGGATTTAATCAGAAGGAAGGAATCTGTTATAAGGAGACTTTTTCTCATGTATCAAAGAAAGATTCACTTCGAGTCATTTTGAAATTAGTTGCACATTTCAATCTTCAGTTGCAATAAATGGATGTGAAAGCAACTTTTCTTAATAGTGATCTAGAAGAGGAAGTTTATATTAAACAACCGAAAGGTTTCTCTTCTAGGGGTGGTGAGAATTTAGTTTGTAAGCTTAAGAATCCATATACGGTTTAAAACAAGCTTCCCATCAATGGTATATCAAGTTCGATGGGGTTATTTCTTCATTTGGTTTTGTTGAAAATCCTCTTGACCATTGTATATACCGGAAGGTGAGTGGGAGTAAAACATGCTTTTTTGTTTTATATGTGGATGACATTTTGTTTTCCACCAATGACAATGAGATGTTTCTGATGTGAAACAATTTCTCTTGAAGAGAGTTTTGAGGTATCTCAAAGGAACTAAGAGTCACGTGCTTGGATTTAGGCAAACAGACATCCTAGATGTTGTCGGTTATTCTGATACGGACTTCGCTGGCTATGTTGATTCTCGAAGATCAACTTTAGGGTACATCTTTATTATGGCCGGTGGGGTTATCTCATGGAGAAGTGTTAAACAGTCTTTAATAACTACTTCTACCATGTAAGCCGAGTTCATTTCCTGTTACGAGGCCACTCCATAAGGTGTGTGGCTCAAGAATTTCATCTTTGGGCTTAGAGTTATGGACTGTATATCTAAGCCATTGAAAGTCTATTGTGACAACTCAGCTACAGTCTTCTTGGCTAAGAAAAAGTGGGAGTCGAATTAAGCACCTCGACATCAAGTTCTTAGCCATTACTACTGAGTTAATGTTAGCAAATCCCTTGACTAGATGCATGCCTTCAGTTAAATTCAAGGATCTTGTTAAGAAAATGAGACTTTCGCCCACTTTGTAATTTGTATATATACATTCAGTATTCAATTTTAATGAAATTCTTTTGCATTTTGACATTAATCTCATTAAGTGTGTACACCTTTATTTTATTGAGATAATGTACTTCAGTTGGACTTGAAATAAACATAGGGTTAGTTTCATTAAGTTTTTGTTTCCTAAATTAAGTGCTCAAGGGCAGTTTACATTTGGTAACTAGAAACAAGCTATTTAAAAGCCTTAAACATATAGATAACTGAGATAAACAAGAAACACAGCGGAAGACTGAATGGTAACTAGATAAACATAATCCAAAACACGGGGTGTTATGCCACGTTCACCAAAAGGATAAACGCTACGGCAACATCTGCAATGTTTACATCTAAATCCATAGTCTCAAAGTACTACATCTAAACTGGTACACAGGCCACAAAAGAAAGAGGGAGAAGCTATACTAGCAAGCACTAGACTGCGCAATCGGCTAGATATCACCTGAAAAAACACAATAAAACATGGGACGACGCCCGGTCAGCGAATAATGCTGGTAACCCACCAATACATGTGAAATAACATACATAGATAAGATATAAGTTGTAAAGCCATTTTCGAAACGGAATACATAAGTATATAAGTACAAAACCAAGAGCAATAGTCAACACAAGACTCAACACTCTCAACAAGGATACGGGAACACATCCCAAACCACAAAGGATAACCACAACACGAAGGTTAAAGACAAGACCGATGGCAACACATGCCCTTGTGAATACACACGTCACAAGAAGAGAACTTACAACAACGGCTACACAAGCGCTCGTAACATCACCCATCACGAGTTGATATGCCTTCCTCATGCCCGATTCCAACCTTATGGCTACCCCCTGCCTTATATCTTCTTCCAACCATTACCTCCAGGACCCCTGTACTTCTTAGTCCAACCTTTTCCCTTCTGGGACCGTCGTCCCCCACCAACAAACCACCAACAAGACCACCAATTTCATAGTACACGAGGGTACCGTACACACACACGGCAACACATGCCACCCAAGAATCACGTGAACCTTACACAAAGGTCACAACTCCATAATCACGTCACGGCCACCACGAGGACCGCTGCAATACCTGGGTGACTAGTGTCCCATACCACTAATCGTGCAATCCAGGTAAAGCCACACACACACATCACACCTCAACAGGAATCAATCAACGGGTCACAACGAAGATATGAAACCATACTCAATCAAGGAATGGGTCACTGCCCAACACCAACAACGATGAATAACACAAGTTATCATCAACCAATAGGAAGGTGCAAACAACACACACACACTAGCATTTAAACACCGAACTAGCATGCTTATCAAACGGGTAAACCAAAGGTAGTTCCGAAGAACACACAAGACACATCACGGTTCAACGAAACACAATGTTGAACACTTAGCACGATTCACGACACCAAAATCTACATGGATTCCTACCATATAGTTCTAGACATATGAAACATCAAGAAGACACTCAAATAGTTCCACAAAAGAACATCGGAAAGTCAAAAGACCAAATACCGAGTCAAAAGAATCACGGGGAACAAATCCCCAAACAAAACCAACTTGTTCCCTGTGGGTGGACCCACGGGTAGTGCCCCACCCGTGGTTCCGCCCGCGGGAACACACTCCCACAAGCCTAGTACCCGCGGGTGGGGCGACGGGTGGTGCCCCGCCCGCCATTCCGCCCGCGGGTACACGTCCTGTACCAAAACAATCCCTTCGGGGATTTCCAAGTCCAAGATCAAATTCAAGTCCAAAACATGCCAAATCTCACCAAATACAACAAAGTGACTTCAATCAAATGAAATGCCAAGCAATGGCACAAATGAACCCTACACAAGCTCTAGATATGCATTTTCACAAGATCATGCATCAACACTCACATTTCATAGCAAAACACATGTAGAATCCAAGAAATCACATATAGGTAAGCAAAATAGGTTTTGTAGAGCATGGGTTACCTCTTGTAGACTAAAGACTTCACTTTACACCTCAACAAGCTCCTCTCAAGGCTCACCTTCCAAACCCACTTCAAGAACATACCAAAATATCATAAAGATCCTATCTTTAAGAAAAGACACCTTAGATAAAACCAAAAACACAAGATCAACTTAGATCTTACCCTCCTAGATGCCCAAATATATGAAAGGTTGAATCTTGGAAGCAAATCTTGAAGTTTTGGCAAAGCTTCAACTTGGCTTGGAAGAAAAGCTACTCACCTTTTTAGAGAGAAGGTGGAGCTAGATTTTTAGAAAAGTGTAAGGAGAGAATGAAGGTGGTCTACTAGGTTAGGTTACAATACCAACAACAAGTGAAAGGTCAAGAATACCCTTACTAACATAAGGAAATGTAAGGAACAAAGGAACTCCTTACAAAGCTCAATGTACAACTTTGACTTTGGGGTTGACTAGTCAATTACTAGTCCCCAACTATTAAATTTCAGGAATTTAAGGAATTAAATTACAAATTGAAATATGATTAATTACTTAATTAATCCCTTAATTGAATTTGGATTTCGGGGTGTCACATTTAATGTTCTTAAGATGTGAGAAAATCGCAACATATATGATGTTAAACTTTGAATGTTTTATGTGTCTTGGAATAGTTTGCAATTGACTTAGTGTTTTTCTCCTAAAGAAGGGATATGCAAATAATATGTCATTATATGTTCAATAAATAATTGCTAATACAATTATTTATTACATCAGTCTATGCACAACTATTATTGAATCACATATATAGAGCATGACTATAGTAGTTCATGCCTAAAGATGGAGTGTGAAATAAAAGACTTGAACAAACCAAGTATTGTCACGAGTTGCAAATCGAATATCTCCTTGAAGGAGTTTAATACACCAGTTAGCCTATCTTGAAACGCATCTTGAAGATGTTTATAGATAAGTATTATGTTCTTATCACACTACTGGTTGCCTAATAATCTCTTGAAATAGATAAGGAATCGTTTAGACTCAAAAAGGATAATGAGGATAACTTAAAACCAAAAATCCATTACTTCATTGTTGTTGGAGCACTACATTGGGACCAGAAGTTCCATAATCTCATTAGGCCTGATATCGCGTTCGCGATGAAATTGCTAACAACATTTTAGTGCTCCTACAATGAAATATTGGAATAGTGTTTAACACATCCTCCAGTACCTTCGAGTTACAAAGAGTTTGGCATTTATGCAAGACACCAAGATATGGTTCTAATAGGCTACTTGGGTGTTGGTTATTTTTGCATGATACCAAGTCTCAAACTGGTTATGCTATGAATTACCCCCAATGTTCTAAATAGAACAATAAAGGTTGTGTTGCGCAAATAATAATTGAGAAAGTTTAAGAATATTTCACAAAGCATATATATATAGTGTCAAAATCAACCCACATGAGCTCTAGAAGAGTCAGACGACTAGTATATAGTATGTTCGCTCTAGTGACAATCTAGAATATTGCACCAAATTTCTTTCTAACATTTTTTTTAAAAAAAGTTTATATTTTATTAAAACGTGTAGATTTTGAAGAATATTACCTTCAGAGGGAGTGACATTTGCTTAGATCAATCCTAAAGATTGGGTCTTGAAAACCAACCACTGTACTCTTTTTCCTTTGATTGAACTTTGTTATTATTTTCTTAATTAAAGGTTTTTTAGCAAGGCAACTAGTGCAACACATTAACACATATATTTCATGTACTATTTTCATCAACTAGGTTTATCTCATTGGATTTTTCCAGTAAGGTTTTTAACTGAGGCATGAGTATGATATAATAATGTCTAAGGGGAATGTTGTAAATAAATATATGTGGATATTACTAGAGGAAATTTCCAAAATGGTCATCTGACTATAGTTCTTTCTCAAATTGGTCCTATGACGTTTAATTGAACCCAAACTGATCCTCCAACTATTAGATTTTAAGCCAAATCTATCCTCCATTCCTCCGTTAGTTGGGCGTGAACTTGGCGTCAAATTAGAGGGCAAAACATGAAATTTACATTGTATAATATTTAGACTACTAGTGATTTTGGTTTTTCTCCCAAATTAGCGAACAAATTGTTGAAGAATGAAGAACCCTAATCCAATTAACTTACCTTTGCTTAGCTTCAATACCTCTTACTAGAGGTATTATATTATCACAATACCTCTTCATACTTAATAGTCTTATATTATATTAAAACTCTGTATATCTTGTATATATTGAATTGAAATGAATAATAAAAGATTGATAATTTTAATTGTAATTTTTGTCTTTTTTTTACTGCAATCGAAATCATACATCTATTCACGCGAGAACACATTCAATTTCACAACAAAATAAACAATAATCTTGTGAAATTCATTAGATCCACTATTGTCACCTAACTAATGCACCAAAAAGGAAATGAAAAGAATTATTAGGAAAATAACTAAATAAATAATAATCTCGTGAGATTCATTGGATTAACGGACATAATCTTCTCTCTCTCAAAAAAAAAAAAAAAAACGGACATAATATAAATCTAAATAAATAATAATCTCATGAAAGTCATTAGATCCTATCACTATCGGCATGAACCAAAAAGAAAAAGAGCAGGACTATTATTAGGAAAACTAGTTTTTTACGCGTATTGCGCGATTGGGATAATGCTGAATGCTTTTTTTTTTTTTTTTTAAATAAGTACTTTAAAGTATATTAAGGCAAGATTATATTGAAATTGTTCATGCATAAATAATTGAAGGTTGAATTTGCGTATTTAAAAAGGTAATTCTTCTCCCAAAGGTTGAGTCCCCAACCCCAAGGGCCCCCCACACTCCGACCCGACAGAGCATTGTGGGAAGTTGTAAATCACGGTGACTCAATGGTTCAGCAGACAGGGCCAAATGCTGGTACGCACAAGGAATCTGCCAACTTTAGACATAATTCACGTATTGCCGCCGCTGAGGTTCAAACCTTGGTCTCTTCTCCCAAATACTATCCACTAAACCATTGAGCTAAGCCCATGCAGGTTAAATAGGTAATTCTAAGTTTACAAATGCAAGATAATATAGTCAATATTGATTATAATTGTCAATAAAATAATTGTATAGGTATGATTGAAACCAAATACGGGACATAAGGGAGAACAAATAAAAATTAGGGCATAAAATATGAAATATATACTAATATTGTTTGAGGAGATTCCGACATTAGGATTTGTGGTTAAGTTCTATTAAGACTTTAATATTAGAATTAGATTAATGGTGTAGTTATAATTCTATATTAGACTTTAATATTAGAATTAGACTAACGGTGAATTAACGGAAAAGTTAAATGGATAATCATATAATTAAGGATAAATTAGAAAATCTTAAAAGAAAAAAAAAATTAAAACCTGAACAATATGAACCATTCATTTGATTTAATAATTTGGCGGTCATTTTTTCTACCCAATGTTAATAATTAAATAAATTCGCTGGTCAAATCCGCTTGTATAATCCGCTAACGTTAACCGCTAACTGCTGATTGTCAAACAAGGACATTGCGAGGTAGTTCTAACTTGTTGTGTGATTTGAATACTCTCTTTGTCACAAAATCTCTCAAGTAGTTAATATGGTTGGCTTTATTAATTATATTTTTTTTATTTTTTTCATGATATTAATAAAATACTTGGTAAATAAATATATAGCATTATTTTATGTTATAATTTTGATATTTAATTAGAAAAATAGTGCACAAAAAAGATAATAGATAATGTAGTGAATATAATCAATTGATGAATTTGAATGTAAAAATTTTTACATTTGAGAAAAATAAAGACAATATAACTAATGAAAATATTTCTTTTAATTAATTTATTGATAATTAATAATTTGTTTTTCACTGAATAAAGACATTTGTAGCGAATATAATCCATTAATAAATTTGAATATAAAGAATTTTTATATTGAAGAAAAATAAAGACAATATAACTAATAAAATTATTTATCTTATTTAATTTATTGATAATGAATAATTTTTTTTTTTGAATAAAGACATTGTAGACACATAATTCTAAATTAAAGAAATGCATATGTATTATTTTTTGTTGTAACTACTAAATTATTATTTATATATAATTTAATAAGAGTAAAATAGAGTACTAATTATGCCAACTTTGATTGAGATGAGGTTCGAACCTAAGACCTTTTTTTTTTTTTATTGAAATCAATGAGTAAGTTAACGGTGAACTAACGGCAATTCTTAAAATTTTAACAGAATTAGTAACGATGTGTGGGTATTTTAGGAAATTTTAGTGTAAAATTTAAATCTGATCAATCTTTTAATCAATCTAAGCCATTCATTTGATTAAAATCTGTGACCGCCATTTTTTCTACCCATTATAGGCCTAACTCTCTTGGGCTCTTATTAGTATAGTAGATATAACTAATAAAATTATTTCTCTTAATTAATTTATTGATAATGAATAATTTATTTTTTTTTTAATAAAGACATTGTAGGGACAATGTAGCAAATATAATCAATTGATGAATTTGAATGTAAAGAATTTTTATATTGGAGAAAAATAAATACAATATAACTAATGAAATTATTTCTCTTATTTAATTTATTGATAATGAATAATTTTTTTTTTGAATAAAGACATTGTAGATGCATAATTCTAAATTAAAGAAATGCATATGTATTATTTTTTGTTGTAACTACTAAATTATTATTTATATATATAATAATTTAATAAGAGTAAAATAGAGTACTAATTATGTCAACTTTGATTGGGATGAGGTTCGAACTTAAGACCTTTCTTATTGAAATCAATGAGTAAGTTAACAGTGAACTAACGGAAATTAACGGAAAAGATAATATTTAACGGAAAAGTTAACGGAAAATCATATTCATTAAGGATAAATTAGTAAATCTTAAGGAAAAATTAAAATCTGATCAATCTGAGCCATTCATTTGATTAAATAATTTGACCGCCATTTTTTCTACCCATTATAGGCCTAACTCTCTTGGGCTCTTATTAGTATATAGTAGATAGATAACTAAATAAGTAATAATGTCGTGAGATGGTGTATATTAAAATCTGTTACGTAATATTATTGGCAGTAAATAACAAATTTAGATATGCAATTAATATTTATTTTAAAAAGTTCCTGAAGGATTTAAAGTTCTCTAAATGAGAGAAAATTGCAACATGTATCATGTTAATATGTTCCTTAAGAAAGAATATGCAAATAATATGTCATGTTTGTTGACACGAAAATTTTGATAAATATTGATTATTTTTTTATATTAGTATATTTGAATATATTTTGTATAATATTGATATTATCTAATTTGTTTAATTAGATAATATCAAAAGATTTTGAACTTATCAAAACTCTTCTATCCTACAGCTATAAATAGGACCTCTCATTTCTATGTATTGATCCTAGGAAAAATCATGTATACATCTTGAAAATATTATTTAGAGATCACAATATAAAAATGTGTAATCAAAGTAAAAGCCCCTCCTCCATGAAGATCATTCTTATCGATCCAAACCTATTCTTATCGATCCAAACCTATGTTGCAGATCAAGTCAGCCATTTGAACCCGGAGGCCCTTCAATGAAGAACAAACATATAAGGTCTTTGAAGATTAAGCCACTTGAATTCTTAAGGCCGTTCAGTGGTGGAGTGTTCTAGACATCCAATTGAAGAATCAGAGGACCATCTAAAGACTTGAACCACACCGCATTGATACTTGATAATCAGAATTTTGAATATTACTATATACTTATTCAATTTTCTTTGTTCACAAATTGACATGTCTAGTGAGACAGCTCTGCTTCTCATCTCTTCATAGGGACATAACATTCAACTGATATGGGGGAAGAAACTAAACAACTGATATGGGGGCAAACGCCCCCCTAAGGTAATCTTACATTCCCAAAATCTCACATTACCTTCCTGAAGGTAATTCTATTACCTGGGATAATCCAAGATTCCGTGAACCAAACGCCCCCTTAAGGGAATGACATTTGCTTAGATCAATCCTAAAGATTGGGTCTTGAAAACCAATCAATGTACTTTTTTTTTTTTTTTTTTTCTTTTGATTGAGCTTTGATATTATTTTCTTAATTAAATATTTTTTTAACGAGACAGCTAGTGTGATACATTAACACATATATTTCATGTACTATATTCATCAACTAGGTTTTTCTAGCGAGGGTTTTAACTGAGGCATGAATATGATATAATAATGTTTAAGGGAGAGTGTTGTAAATAAATATATGTGGATATTACTAGAGGTATTATATTATGACAATACATCTTCATCCTTAAGGGGATATTTCTAGTGTTTGGTTCATGTAATTCATTTTCCATTGGAAAATGAATTCCTCAAATTTGAGGAAAACAAAATCCTTGGTTAGACAAGGATTTTGTTTTCCTGGAAGATGGGAAGAAAAAGTGAATAGATTGCCTATTTTACCCTTACTTTCTTTTTTTAATTATATTATTTTTATTAATTTGTAGGGGCATATAGGTCTTTATACTCATTATTCCTTACAATTCCAAATCTAACCAAACAATAGAATTAGTATTTCGAGTAATTCTTTTTCTACCAACCAAACAATGAAATTCATCTTCCTAGTAATTGTTTTTCCATGGAATTTCAATTCCACTTCCCTTAAAATATTTTCCGTGAACCAAACGAGCCATAATAGTCTTATAGTTATATGTATATCTTGTATATATCGAATTGAAGAATATGATTATCTCTGTATTTTTTGTCTTTCTCTTTAGTTTATTACTTTATTGCAATCAAAATTATACAACTATTCACATGATAATACATTCAATTCACAATAAAATAAACGATAATCTTGTGAAATTCATTAGATCCTTCCACTATTGTCACATAACTAATGCACCAAAAAGAAAATGAAAAGAATTATTAGGAAAATAACTAAAAGAATAATAATCTGGTGAGATTCATTGGATTAACAGACATAATCTAAATCTAAATAAATAATAATCTCATGAAATTGACCAAAAAGAAAAAGAGAAGAATTATTATTATTATTAGGAAAATAAGTAATAATGTGGTGAGATGGTTTAGATTAACACAAATAATGTGACCAAAAAAGAAGACAATGAAAAGTGG
This sequence comes from Ipomoea nil, assembly GCF_001879475.1. NCBI lineage: Eukaryota > Viridiplantae > Streptophyta > Magnoliopsida > Solanales > Convolvulaceae > Ipomoea > Ipomoea nil. The sequence goes on along the minus strand of NW_017616704.1, from coordinate 2,198,647 downwards.
TGTGAGTTTGTGTATATATTATAATTCAACCGAATTGGTTGCATATTCAAACCCAAGCATTAGAGAAGAGAATCTGAGTCAGAGTAACGCTCCTGCATTCCTCCTCCGACTATCCCACCACCGGGCGCCGCTGTGGACGCCACATTGCTGAAGAACAGCAAATTCAAGATCTGGGTATTGATCTTCATTCTGATCCGTAATGGGAAAAGGAGGATCTTTGAGCGAGGGTGTACTGAAGAAGATCCTTCTGTCCTACTCATATGTCGCCATTTGGATCTTCCTCTCCTTCACCGTCATCGTCTACAACAAGTACATTCTGGACCGCAAGATGTACAACTGGCCCTACCCGATCTCCCTCACCTTGATCCACATGGCCTTCTGCTCCTCCTTGGCCTACCTCCTCGTCCGCGTCTTCAAGCTTGTTGACCCAGTTTCAATGTCCTGGGATCTCTACTTCAAATCCGTCGTCCCCATTGGCCTTCTCTATTCCCTCTCCCTCTGGCTCTCAAATTCCGCTTACATTTATCTCTCTGTTTCCTTCATTCAGATGCTCAAAGCCCTCATGCCCGTGGCCGTCTATTCCATCGGGGTTCTATTCAAGAAGGATGCTTTCAAGACCGAGACCATGGCCAATATGGTGTCCATTTCGGTCGGGGTCGCAATTGCCGCCTACGGCGAAGCCAAATTCGATACCTGGGGAGTGATTCTGCAACTGGGCGCCGTCGCATTTGAGGCCACCAGATTGGTCATGATTCAGATTCTGCTTACTTCTAAGGGTATTACGCTTAATCCCATCACTTCCCTTTATTACGTCGCGCCCTGTTGCTTGGTTTTCTTGATTGTGCCTTGGGTCATTGTTGAGTACCCAGTGTTGAAGGAGAATTCCAGTTTCCATTTAGATTACATAGTTTTTGGGACTAATTCTTTATGTGCATTTGCTCTCAACCTCGCTGTTTTCTTGCTTGTGGGCAAGACTTCTGCTTTGACTATGAATGTTGCTGGAGTGGTCAAGGATTGGCTGTTGATAGCCTTTTCATGGTCTGTGATTAAGGACACTGTCACCCCTATCAATCTCTTTGGATATGGGTTGGCTTTCATGGGTGTGGGCTACTACAATCACTCCAAATTACAGACACTTAAGGCTAAGGAGGCACAGAGGAAGCCTCCACAGAGTGATGAGGAGGAGGCTGGCAGGTTATTGAAGGAAAGAGAGGGGGAGAATTTAGCTAAAAAGAATGAATCACAGGCTTGAGGAGTTTATTCTACATTCAATGCTCCCTCCTGGTGTTTTTTTTGTAGTGTAGGATGTGGAGAGAAGACCAAAAAAGAAAAGTGAATATCAGGTGGATATATGATGATCATACAAAGCTTTGTACTTTTTTTTTTTTTTTTTTTTTTTTTTAAATTCTATTTTCTCTGTTTAGAATTATTAAGTTATGCCAGTTTTACATCATTCATACGTCTTGAGCATGACTTGAGGCTCTTTAACTTTGCTTTACTTTTGATATATTAAATTAATTTAATTAATTATTAATATATTGGAGCTCATGTTTCATCAAAGTCTTTGTTCTTCTGTATTGTCTAGTCCATTAGTCCTTTTTTTTTTTTTTTTTTTTTTGGTTTGGATGACGAGAGAAACCTGCAACCACTACCTCATTTTGAAGGTTGTGCACTGAGTAAATCCCTCGGTAAACTAGGTTGTTCATAGCTGACCTGCTTAAATCAAGAAGGCTAATAGCCCCCCATTGGATGTCGAATTTTGAACTTTGTGGTTACCTAACTAACAGCTTGGGATTGGGTGTCGAATTTTGAACTTTGTGGTTACCTAACTAATAGCTTGGGAGTCGAATTTTGAACTTTGTGGTCACTTAGTTAGCAGCCTGACCAACTTGGCTGGGATTGTCTCATTGTCCAAGCGATTTCCATTTCTGCATTGATGTTTTCTTGTTTGCAGTCACTAGTTTCAACTTTTCATACAGTGATGCGTATCTCTGCTGTTATATAAAGTAACTCAATTAGATCTGCTACAAATTTACACTATGGTTATCCAGGACCAGGAGGATTGTATGTTAATATTGTCTACCTAATGAGAAGAAATGTGCAATATTATATGATGCAATCCCTGTAATAGAGAGCTTTGTAACACCAAATTTTGTTGGAACATCTTTAGGTGATGGGATTTTTTACTGGAACAGCGCGTTTGGTTCACGGAATGAATTTGGAGGGAATAGGAATGCTATTCCACATGGAATGGAATAGGTAAGGAATAAAATATGAATTGTATTCTGTTGTTTGGTTGGCTAAAGGAATAGACTTTAGTAATTGTATACAAAATAATAATAATAATAATAATAATAATAATAATAATAATAATAATAATAATAATAATAATAATAATAATAATAAATATGATTATGATAAACTGAATGCCAGAACTGTATAATAATTTGGAACTTAGATTCATATGAATAGGGAGATGTGGGATTGCTGAGGGGTTTAGCTTTTGCTACTATTTTGTTTGCAAGATTAGTCCTTGTTTTTCATATTACCAATTCTGAAAGTAAAAGAATCAGATAGTTCAAAAAAGTGTATAATAAAAGGACCTTTTCACCAAACTTCAATTATTGATCTCATTTTTGCAACTGTCATTATTAATATTGATACTTGTTCCCAGCCAGTTATCTTCTGCTTTGGTTTGGTATTGTAACTTGTAAAGATGGTATTTGACCACTATTAGCCTTTTGACTTGGTTAAACAATCAATATGAATGTTTCATTAATTAGCTTTTTGTAACAGCTTATTGCTCCAAAGTGCTAAAATTCAAAAAAAAAAAATGTTCAAAAAAGTTTTTTTCGATCAACTTTTTGATAAAGTCATTTTTGCATGTAATCAGTTATCAATTAACAACTAATATCTATTTATCAAACATCCCATTGTAAACTGGCCACCAAGTTGCCCATTTCTTCCCAGCAATACGGATTTTAGAGATTTATATTGAATTTCTGATGCAAACCCTCGAGATGGTATAACTAAGTAATCCAAACAATCCAATAAGAAAATATGTGTTTACAAATTAAAAAGAAACAATGTATTTATTTAATAAATTAAAATATTTTAAATAATCAAAGTTTATGGTATTGATGGGACTTAAAATATTTTTTAAAAATAAAATAAATTAAAATATATCTTTTTTTCCTAAAGAAAAGAACTCCTAGGAAATGTGTCCATGGGACAGAAGATGTAGAAGTACAATTGGGGTGGATGATGGGAAATTGGGAATCAAATCACAGAGATGGTAAAGTTTAGAGTTCAAATTATAGGATGACGAGAAGTTTGAGGGGTTAAAAACAAAATGGCCAAGAAGGGGGCAAGTGAAGGGGGCCTAGGTGACTAGCCAAGTTGCCCGACTAGTTGTCCCATCACGATGACATGCCCAAGGTTCGGTTCTGGTTTTTAAATCGGCGGAATCAGAATCGAAACCTTGTATATATGAAGGTTCCACCTTTGATTTTGGAACTGAAACTGTTCGTACAGATTCGGTTCTTGTTTGATTCAAACATTAGACAGTTCGGTTCGAACTGACCTGTGATCATCTTAATCGGCAGTCAACGTTCGAATTATTCGGTTAGGTGTGTGTTGTGGACAACCAAAGGCTTGGAGACCCACTTCAAATAAGAGAAGGTCCAATTACTCGTTCAAGAGTCAAAAATTTGCAAGAGGCCATGAATGGACTGATCCATACACTTTGGCAAGAAGATGGCACCAAGATACTTGATGGACTTAACATGGAAGATACCAAATGGGTCAATATCTTAACTTTGCATTTGAAGGCCTTAAAAGCTGCCATTTAAATACCAACAAAGAATCAAGGCCCAACTAGAATTTGAAGACCAATTTGTTGAAGAAATGTGCCGAACTGGTTGTGCTGAATTGAAACAACAAGTTGGGCTTAACATAAGTGGGGAAATCCTTTAAGAGTGGTCCAATTTCGTGGCTTAAGCTTAGGAAAAGACAAAAGGAACTAAACTCAAGTCACATGGGAGAATTAAGTGTCATTTACTTCAAAATTCAATAGTAGTAACTTCTGAATTTAAGTATTTTTATGTTACAAGCTAAGGAGTAAATGCACCTTATTTGAATGTGTATAGCCCCCTTTTAAGGGCTAAAGAACTCATTTTTGAAGGGATCATTGAAGTTGAATTCATTTGGATATGTGCTTTGCACTTCCATTTCCTTTCTAGCATTCTAGGAGGAATTTCTGACTTATCAAGGATATTACCCTCCTTGTGGCGTCCCAATTGGCCTTATCACCCTTCAACCCGGTGTGGCGACTTCCCTATTCATTCATACACGTGCTTCAACCATTTCCCATACCCCACATCAACCACAATCCACAAAAACAACCCTTACACTTCAAGAAATCAGTTGACAGAAATTGGGAAAACGGATCGTGACTTGAGCTGTGGAGTTCTAGGCCTTTAAATCCAATATCAAGCTGGTGGAATCCACATCATTTTGGTATCAGAGCTTTGGTTGTCATCCTCATCAAAATCAGGTAACGAAATACTTGTTCTCTTTAGTTTCTTGTGTCAATTTGTTCCATGTCAAAATCTGTGAATTGAATGCAAATTTGCATGAAAAACTTTCTTTTTTTTTGGTTTGTTGTCAATTGCTCTATATATATTGTTTCCCCTATATGTCTTTTAGGTGTCTAAACTCATTCAAAAAGATCCATATATGTTTATAGACATTGAAAGTCACATCAAACCATCCTATAGTCTAAATCTGCCAGAATTGTCCTATTTGCGTTGCTAGAAAAAAAAATCTGAAAAAAATAGTTCCTCTTGTTTATTTGATCTAAATTTTTTTTTTTTTTTTTTGTGGTAATAGATAACTCATCAATATTCCCTTCCACAAAAAAATAAAAATTTCCGAAATAATCCTTACACAAACACAGAAAATTCTGAGAAATACACTGGCAGAATCTTGTTTTCTGGGGATTATCATCTTCTAGTTCTGTCTTTTGTGTTTTGTTCATTTTTTTTGTTTTGTTGCCACACATAAAATATACTTTGTCTATCCTCTATTTTTCATCCAAATCCTTTCTTATTCTTGTCATCTTACGTCCTTGTGTGTGGTATCTCCTTGTTTGAGTTGAAATTGTTCTTAGAATTCCAAGAAAGGTCCTTGAATTCAACTTGTGTGTGATTTGAACTTGTGAGCATAATAGAGTGCTTATACACGAGTGGTAAAATTTGAGTGATCACCCCCTAAAAAGAGTGAGTGTGAGGGAGAGAAATGAGGTCCAACTTAATCTTTTATCTTGTTGTTGCACTTTTGTTTCTATTGCAGCTTAATATGTGGGGGTCTGGCCAATCTAATAATGAGTCAAGCATGAGTCCAAATACCAAGTTTATGGTGGATGCTATGAAAGGGGAGTTTACTAGGCTTGGTACGTAATTTAATGAGTGGACTGGCTGACCGTTTGGAGAGGATAGAATTGGAGAGGGAACAAAATAGAAATGAGGGAGGAAATGATCAAAGGGCACAAGGGAATGAGGGAGAACGGAGGAGAAATAATTTGAGAGCCCAAGGGAATGTGAGAGAGGGAGTTGAGTATTCTACGGGCTATGATAGTGAGGAGATTGAGGATAGTGAGATAGAAATGGGAAGGAGAGAAAGAGGGAGAAGAAGGGCATCAAGAAGGGATGTAGATGATGATTTGGGCAACATTAAAATGAGTATGCCTAATTTCCAGGGGAAGAGTGATCCGGATGCTTATCTAGAGTGGGAGAGTAAGGGTTTGGAGGATGACAAAGCTGGGTTTGGAGGATGATCCACAAAGCACCATTGCCCGTTTCATCAAGGGGCTAAATTGGGATATCCGTGAGGAGATGGAAATGCATGATTTTGTGGACTATGAAGAGATGGTTCAAAAGGCTGTCCAAATTGAGAAAAAGTTCATGAAGAGGAAAAAGAGGGCCCAATCCAACACTTCAAATTGGAAAGCTAGCAAGGGAAAAAAGGAATGGAAAAATGACTCCAAAGGAGAAGCTAGCAAACCGAAAGAAGCTGTTGATAAAGGTAAAGGTAAAGTTGAATTTTCCTCAACTAGACCAAGTGGTATTCGTTGTTTTAGGTGCCAAGGAATATGAAACATTGCCAAAGACTGTCCTAATAAGAAAACAATGATAATTAATGATTTTGGAGATATTCAAACTGAATCTGACAAAGATCAAGAGATGAGCAATGATGATTCACAAGGGGAAAGTGCTGAAATTCAAGGAGCTGTAGAAGGGGAGTTCTTGAATCTTGATGGTGAGGAGAATGTTGAATGCTCAAGCCAAAGAAGATGAAGCACAAAGGGAGAACATCTTCCACACACGTTGTCATGTTCATGGGAAGGTTTGCAAGGTGATCATTGGTGTTGGAAGTTGTGCTAATGTTGCTAGCACTGAATTGGTAAATAAGCTTGGCCTGCAAACTAGATCACACCCTACACCATATTCTTTGCAATGGTTAAACAAAACTGGGGAGATTAAAGTGGACAAGCAAGTGATGGTGCCCATGTCTATTGGAAAATATGAAGATAGCATTTTGTGTGATGTGGTGCCTATGCAAGCTGCTCATGTGTTGTTGGGGCGTCCTTGGCAGTTTGACAAGAAGACAACTCACGAAGGACACACCAATAGATATTCTTTCTTTAATAATGATAGAAAAATTGTACTTGTACCTTTATCTCCAAAACAAATTTTTGAGGATGAAAAGAAAGAGAGAGAAAAAGAAAAAAAGAATAGAAAAGAAAGAATGAGTGAAATAGAAAAATTGAGTGAAAAAGAATTGAGTGGAAAACAAAGAGAGATAAAAGAAATGAATGCATAAAAAAAAGAAGAGCAAAAGAAGAAACAAAATTTCTTTTGTACTGGAAAAACCGTGAAAAAAGTTTTGAGAGGGGGGAGACCTATTTACTTGATACTTTTTAAAGAGGCTAACCTTGAAAATACTAGCCTTGAACATGTGCCCAAGGAAATATCTTCTCTTTTGCAGGAATTTGGTGATGTATTTTTTCCGAAGGAAATTCCTAAGGGTTTACCTCCTTTGAGAGGAATCGAGCACCATATTGATTTGGTACCCAGGGCACCAATTCCAAACCGACCAGCCTATAGATGTAGTCCTGAGGAAACTAAGGAAATTCAAAGGCAAGTGGAGGAACTTTTAGCTGAGGGGCTGTTAGTGTTGTTATTTTCTTCGTAAAACCCCAACATATAATTGGCAATATTTTTATGGCAAACTAAGATAGGGTTTAGCTTGGTGTCTGTTTGGTTTTATAGAAGACTGATTGATCAGATACATCAACAGACGCACTGACACTGAAGATCTGATAAAGAAAGAAGTTTCCAAAATGCTGAACGCTGTTTGAGAAGACTTTTTGGAAAGAAAATCAGCGGATCTGTTTTGGAAGGTATGGACCGAATCTTTAAGATTGCATTCTTCACAAATCGTCCTACCATCTACAATCAAAGATATTTTTGGAGAGTGTTCTTTCTAAGGAAGTATAAGTACCCTCATTCGGTCATGGATTAGGGTTACGTTTTAAGAAGACAAAAAGCACTCCTTGCTATACAGAGGATCATATCTTTGATTATGCATCTTCTCAAGAATATGTGTTCTTGGTGATTATGATGAAGAACTTGAGAAGAACTATCGTTGCTTAAACGAAAGGACGCGAAGATCACTCAGTTGTGGGAACAACGTGGGACTGCGTCATTGAAGCAGACTGCATCAGAGTTAGCTCTCCAATCGAAGGGATTTTGTTGGATTTCTGCATGCGTGACTCTCCGCCTTCAACAATCCACTAAACCTTTGTAGACTGGGTACGTACCTTGTGTGGGGCACTTGTGTGAGATTCTTGTTTCTCTACCTTTGTACATTGGATTATGAGTTAGTGGATTGGTCGCCTCAGTGATCGTCCCCCAGATGTAGATACACACTGTATCGAACTGGGTAAACATCGTATCTGTTGTTTTATTGTCTGTTTTAGTTTTTCCTCGACAAACTAATCTGCAATCTATCTGTCTGACTGACAATTCACGTCTCCACATTAGTCAGTCTTTTACAACAGTTCGTATTGCTAATAATCATTTTAAACTGGGGAAATGCAAAATTACATGTGGTATCAGAGCTTTTAAGTCTACACAATGACTTGATCGTTACGGGAAGTTTTGTTTTGCATTGTTCTCTCATTAAGAAGCTGTTTTTCTTGTTGTCTGTTGGGTATTTGTCTGCTTTCTGCTTGTGTGTTTTGGCTGGGTATCTTTTGATTCAGGATGGATGCAAGTATGAAACCACCAGAATTGGATGGCCACAACTATTCCTTCTGGAAGGCTCGAATGGAGATTTATCTTCAGGCACAAGGTACCAGAGTATATTGTACTGTCATCACTGGATGGAGTCCTCCGACAGTTCAGAATGCTGATGGAACTACTGGGGCCAAACCTATAGAGACATGGACTGAAGAACAGATGACGTCCTCTGATTTGAACAATAAGGCACTGAATTCTATTGTTGGATCTCTGCATGAATCAGTCTTTACTCTTGTCACCGGAATAAAAGAAGCAAAACGAGTATGGTACACTCTTGAAACTAGATACAAAGGTACCAGTGATGTCAAGTAGTCAAAACTTCAGTTGGTACTGTCAGAGTTTGAATCTCTCAGGATGGGTGAAGAGGAAACAATTTCAACCTTTCACAGTCGGGTTCAGAATTTGATGAACAGAGATTCAGTACTTGGTGAACCTTTTACTGATGAAAGAGTAGTCAAAAAGATCCTTCGATCTTTACCCAAACGTTTCCGAATGAAGGTAACTGCAATTCAAGAACACTCAGACTGGGAGAAGAAGAGTGTGGGAGAACTTATGTGAAGTTTACATACTTATGAACTTGAAGTGCTAGCTGATGACGAACCTGTAGCCAGCAGAAAAGGCAAGTCAGTGGCTTTTGTTGCCGAAGCTGATCGAGAATATGACACAGATGAAATAGATGACGAAGCTTTGGCCTTGCTAACAAAGAACTTTAAGAAAATATTGAAAGGCTTCAACTGCAGGAGTCAAGGACAACCTAACAGGACACAGTACAAAAGTGGAAACTCCTCATATAAGAAAACAGAAACTCCCTCCTTCTCACAGTTGACCCCTATTTATAGGAGGTCAAGGAAGCCATGTCACCGCCTTTGGCTGGCTTGAGTTGGTTGTCTTGAGGGAGAACGGCTGGTACGAAGAGAACAGTCAGCCTCAAAGTGGCCGAACAAGACAAATCAGGAGTAATCCAACTGACACAGTTAGACCCCTAAACAGATCAGTGCAATGTTGAGAGTGTGAAGGATTCGAACATATACAATCTGAATGTGCAACTTATCTCAAAAGGAAGAAAGCTATGTCAGTAGCAACCCTAAGTGATGATGAAGATGAAGCATCAAATGATCAGTCTGATGAAAATGTGGGAAACTTCGTGGCCCCTTCTTTACAGCAGCAGAAAACCAATCAGAAGAGAATGATACCGATGAAGAATCGTACATATCATCAGATGACTTTAAAGAGAGACATACACAACTGGAACTGGAATTCGCTAAACTAGTTGGAAGTTGGGAACAACTGGTGAAAGTCAACAAGAGTCTGAATGATGATCTGAAGCAACGAGATGATCACCTGAAGAGACTAACTATTGAACTCGTCTTAAAAGAAGATCTTATTACTCAGATAAGATCACGAGAGGAAAAATTGATAAAGGAACTGGAGGATCTAAAGAAGAAAATCAAGATGATGGATACCACCTCTACCTTAGACAAAATTCTGGATTCTGGCCGAAATCCCAATGATAAAAAGGGACTTGGTTTTGAACGAGGAGAGTCCTCAAAGACGGCACCTATGTTTATAAAAGAAGGAACTTAAGTTGATAAATCAATTCACAATTATGATCAAAGTCAATCATCATAGTTAAAACAGAAAGGGATCATACACACTCGGATTGCTGACTCTCAATCTGGCAGGATTAAATTACAGTCCCAGTACTCAAGGTTCAAGACCAAGCTTGTAAAAGTTAGACAATACATACCCATCTGTCACTATTGTCAAACAAAAGGACATACCCGACCTGAATGTTACTTCTTCTACAGAGATCAAAGGAATGAGAAATATCAGAACAAGTCTATTACTCCCTTCGTAAGACAAGTTTGGGTCAGGAAATCAGAAGTAATCTGCTATCCCACAATCGTTCTGACCGCCTCTATGACTGAAACAAGATGGTATTTTGACAGTGAATGTTCCAGACACATGACTAGGAATGTCAAGTGTCTCATGTCTGTTCAACCTAGCAGTGGATCAGTTACGTATGGAGACGAGCAAAAAGGAAAGATAGTTGGAAAAGGTACCCTAAATGTTCCAGGTTTACCACATCTGGATAAAGTTCTCTTAGTCAGTGGTCTGAAAGCAAATCTCATTAGCATCAGTCAGCTGTGTGATCAAAATTGGAATATGTGCTTCAATCGTGACTGCTGCAGAGTCCGTGATGGAAGGAACACGATCCTCTGACAATTTTTATGTTCTGACCAATGAAACTACATGTCTAATATCTAAAATAGATGAATCAAAACTGTGGCATCGACGATTGGGTCACATAACCTTCAGAGATATGGATAAAATGATCAAGTTAGATGCTGTTCGTGGGATACCAAAGCTCAAAATAGAACATGAAGGAGTCTGTGGTGCATGTGCCATTGGAAAGCAAATAAGGACTCCTCATAAAGCAGTAAAAGTTATCACTACTGAGAGATGTCTAGAACTGGTCCATATAGACCTCATGGGACCAACTCAGAATGAAAGCATTGGCGGTAAGAAATACATCTTTGTTTGTGTAGATGACTTCTCTCGGTTCAGCTGGGTATACTTTCTGAGGGAAAAATCTGAGGCATTCAATGCATTCAAGACTCTATGCATAAGAGTTCAGAAAGAAAAAGATGAACAAATAATAAAAATCCAAAGACTGAGAAGTGATCATGGGAAAGAGTTTGAAAATTCCTTATACTCAGATTTCTGTTCTGAAAATGGTATAGCTCATGAGTTCTCAGCTCCTAGAACAGCTCAACAGAATGGTGTGGCGGAGAGAAAGAATCGGACCTTGCAAGAAATGGCTAGAGTTATGTTACACGCATCGCATCTGCCACAGCGTTTCTGGGCTGAAGCAGTGCACACAGCATGTCATACTGTGAATAGAGTCTATCTCAGACCAGGTACGTCTAAGACACCATATGAGATATGGAAAGGAAAGAAGCCAAATTTAAAGTACTTTCATGTATTTGGAACGAGATGCTATGTTCTAATTGATAGGGAACAAAGAGGAAAGTTTGACCCCAAGAGTGATGAGGGCATCTTTCTTGGGTACTCTCCAAACAGTCGAGCTTATCGAGTATACAACCAAAGAACTCAATCAGTCATGGAATTAGTGAACGTTGTTATAGATGATAATCCAGAAGAATCAGATGAAATATCGGTAACTGATCCAGAGACAGATCTCCCTATTGGTGAGTCGTTAAAAACAGCTGAGGAAACAAAGTTGTCTGACACTCATGATTCATCAGAAGAAGATAAAGAAAGTCCTGAACAGGAGAATCATCTCTCATATGTGATGGTAAGAACAAGCCCACCAGAACTCAGAAAAACCATCCATCAGACAACATAATTGGTAATCCAACTGATGGAATGAAAACCAGAAGTCGGATGAGAAGCAATCTGATCCGGATCCGCCTGCTACACCTCAAAGATAGAACCAAAAAATGTGAAGGAAGCATTGCAAGATGATCTATGGATTAAAGCTATGCAAGAGGGGATACATCAGTTTGACCGAAATCATGTGTGGGATCTGGTACCTAGACCTGAGCGAGTTAACATAATTGGGACAAAGTGGATCTTCAAAAATAAAACTGATGAAGCCGGAAATATTGCAAGAAACAAAGCTCGGTTGGTTGCTCAAGGATATACCCAAATTGAGGGAATTGACTATGATGAAACGTTTGCCCCTGTTGCAAGACTGGAGTCAATCAGAATTTTATTGGCAGTTGCGTGTATTCTGGATTTCACACTGTTTCAGATGGATGTTAAGACAGCATTTCTGAATGGGTATCTGCATGAAGATATCTATGTAGCACAACCTAAAGGTTTTGAAGACCCAGTTCATCCGACGCATGTCTACAAGCTCAGAAAAGCTCTGTATGGGCTTAAACAAGCTCCAAGGGCATGGTAGGAACGTCTGACACAGTATCTGTTACATCATGGGTATAGCCAAGGGAGTGTTGATAAGACCTTGTTTGTTAAAACCACTGGAAGTCATGTTACTATAGCTCAGATTTATGTAGATGATATTGTCTTCGGATCTACTCTACAGAAATATACTGATGACTTAGTGAAGGTTATGAAGGAAGAATTTGAAATGTCCATGGTAGGCCAACTGACTTATTTCTTAGGACTTCAAGTTAAACAGAGAACTGAAGGCTACTTTATCTCACAAGAAAAGTATGCCAAGAATTTGGTCAAAAAATTCGATTTGGAATCATGTAAAACTCCCAGAACTCCTATCTCCACTTCCACAAAGGTATCAAAAGATGACACTAGTGCATCAGTTGATAACACAGTCTATCGAAGCCTAATTGGAAGTCTGCTCTATTTAACAGCAAGTCGACCAGATATTATGTTCAGTGTTGGGATGTGTGCAAGGTATCAATCTGATCCCAAAGAGTCACATTTGATAGCTGATAAACGGATCTTGAAATACATCAAGGGCACAATTCAGTATGGGTTATGGTATTCCAAGGACAGTGAACTCAGCCTGAGTGCATATTGTGATGCTGATTGGGCAGACAATATTGATGACAGAAAGAGTACATCAGGTGGATGCTTCTTTGTTGGAAAGAATTTAGTCTCATGGCTAAGCAAGAAGCAGAATTCAATCTCTCTAAGCACTACAGAGGCAGAATATATAGCAGCTGGAGGATGTTCCACTCAGTTGGTCTGGATGATCAAATGTTGTTAGATTATGGTCTCACACAAAGGACTATGACACTCTACTGTGACAATGTCAGTGCAATAAACATTTCAAAGAACCCAGTTCAACACTCCAGAACGAAGCATATTGATATAAGACATCACTATATCAGAGACTTGGTAGAATCAAAGGAGATAGAATTGGAATATATTCAAATAGATAAGCAATTGGCTGACATACTGACTAAGCCTCTGGACGCAAATCGGTTTGAGATTCTCATATCTGCTTTGGGAATCTGCAGGATTGATATATAAGGCAGAATGATAACACAGAAGGAGAGTGTATGGTAATCTCAATCACGAGTCAAAATTCCATATTTGACTTCCTTTTTAATCTCCCTTCTGTTTATGTTAAGATTATTTCTTAACCTTGGTTACCAAAATTAATTCGCCTCTTTCAAAATTCAAATCATCCATTTAATCCCTAAAAAGGAGCTATACCATTGCGTCAATCACATCAGCTGCATGCAGTCTGACAATCGCATTAAATAGTGTTCATCACCCTTGGGATTGTGTATTTGATCGGGTCTCATTCTTTTGAAGGAAGAGTTCAAAATTCTACTTTGCTCTCTGTTGTTTGCTTACTGATTCCACACCTAGGGTTTCTCTCTTCTCTTTCCCAAATCGCACGACAATGGCGGATGCTGTGAGAAATATTATCATTAAGCTGGGAAGGAAAGTCCATTCACTAGAAACAGCCACGAAGCATGTAAAAACTCTTCTCCAACTCGCTATGAAAAAGAAGTTGAAGCTTGACCCTGTTCTCCGCGACGAAATCATGGTCACAGTGCTTTCAGATTACCCGGAGTTCTATGCGGATTGGTCCGACGATACAAGTGATCTCTTGATGTTGGCCTCCGAAGCGAGTGATGATGTTAGCCCTGCGTCCATTCCTAAGCCTGGCGATGGAAACCGTGTTGGGGCTTTCCTCCAATATTTCGCCCGAAGGGCTTTGGAATCCGAAGAAGTCTCGCGTCGACGGATAACAGCTCAACCTCTCTATCTTCAAGCTGCACAGGACGAAGCCAAACACCGTCTTGAGATTCTTCGTAACATGTCTAATACTTCTGAAACCCCTATTGAGATATCTCCTGATAAGCCCGATGATTTAATTTCTGATGATATTGAATCTGCTTTGCCTGTTGCACAATCCATTAATGAAAATGATTTACTATCTATGAAATCCTCTGTGTCTGATGATCCTCTTCGTGTATCTTCTGAAAAAATTGAGTCTACAAAAGTTGCCCTTAACAGTGATTTTGAGGAAAAAGTTAATCAATCTGATAAGGTAGAAAATTTGAGTCTAGTTATGTACTCTGCTGATATTGCACGATCTGCAATTCCTGTTGTTCATGTATCTGATGCTGCTGAGTCACCGGTTGAGGTTTGCCCGGTTGATGTTTCTCCTAAGTTGTCGACTGAAATTGAGGCTGCCAGAATCTCAAGCCCTCGTCCCTCTGATCAAATTGATGAAGTTCCAGATTAAACATCATCTTCTTTGGCTGAGAGCCTTGAGCACATCCGTCACTTTGCGGGTTTGCCATCTGCTTCTGTACCGGAACCATATAGAGTTATTCATCCTGATGATCCCTCTGTGCAGATTGACAGTGATGATGAGAAAATACTGGCTGAAGTTTATGGTCCACAAGCCCAATTGTCTAGACCCCTTACAGTGGAAGCAACAGCACATCCAGACTCGACTACTTTCAAAATTCGAGAAGTCTCCAAACTTCTTGGCTCCTCGTCTGCACCTGTGTCAGAAACAAGCCACTCGATTTCACCTAGCCCAACTGATCATTCTCCATCCAGAGAGATAAGAAAATCTAAATGCAAAGGGGTCCCTGAGAGAGTAGTCGTTGAAACCGGTGATGATAATCTTGATACGGTTCAACTTGAGAAAAGAAGACGATCTGCTGAATCCGTCAAGGGTGATAGTGATCCACCTGTTCAACAGGTGTTCAAAACTCTGAGATCGTTTGTCAAGAACAAGGCGCCTGCTACAGTTTCCACCACTTCTACCAGAAAGATGAAACCCACTACAAGGTCGAGAGGAAGGAGTGTTACTCCTGATGTCCAAGCTGCTTCGAACAATCCTGACACAATGATTTACAAACCTCAGTTTGTTTCTGCTACAGCTCAAGGAAAGTGGTATACGATGGTTCGACGAGAGCTTATAGTTCAGCGATCGGTTGATGAGAATCAGTTCAATTCTGTCTGTGACATTTTGCCCTTACTCAGTGAAGTTAGCCTCATGAAGACTGTCACCTCCATTTGCCCCTACTCAAAGCTGCTGACCTACGAGTTCTACTGCAATCTGAATGAAGAAATTGACAATCTTACGGGGACCCAGTGTATGCAGATTTTCATGAGAGGAAAATGGTATGTTTTCAGTCCGGATGTGATTAATGAATACTATGGTTTGAAGGCTGTTGATGAAGAAGAGATTACGGATTGGGATTTAGTTGCAAGGACCCTCACTGGTTGTCAGACTCCTGTATGGCCTACAGGTGATGTTGACACTCTGTCTAGCTCGAAGCTTACCTCCAAATATGTTATTCTGCACCGTATTGCCTTACACAATTGGCTACCTTCTGCTCATTTTCATACGGTTGGCAAGCAACTGGCTGCTCTTCTGTTTCGAATTGGCACCAAAATGACCATTGATCTGGGGAAGTGGATCTTCTATCATTTTCTCACTTTGATTCATCCGAGGGAACAGAAGGTAAGATTGCCATATCCTAATCTCATTTTTGGAGTTCTGACGACGCAGGGCCTAGTCCCAATGCCAAGCGAGATTATCTGTCCAACTCTGCTCTATATTGTTGATCCATGCCTCTTGACTGGCAAGCACATCCGAGATGTTACACCTGTTGCTGCTCCTCCATCGTCTGATGCTGACACTCCTGTTGACGACTCGCCACATGCGAAGGACGTCCAGCTATCCATTCGTCTGAAGGCTTGGGTGTACTGTAGCACCCCCCGAAATGCTATATAAAAAGCCTTAACACATGCAGATCGTACAACAAAACTAGCACAGCGGAATATAAAAACGAGAACTGGATAGAAGAAATCCAAACGGGGTGTTATGCCACGTCTACCAAACACGGTAAACGCTACGGCGATCAATCTGCAAGTGTATACATCTAACCCAAAAGGTAACAGTCTAACACTACAACGGCACACAGGCCACAAAACAAAGGTAAAGATACTAGACTAACGGCCACTAACATCGGGCTCGTCTAGACATCACCTGAAAGATACAAAGATAAACATTGGGACGACGCCCGGTCAGCGATAATGCTGGTAACCCACCAATACCTGTTAAGTTTCATACATAGGTAGGGTATATACAAAAATCATTTCGAAACGGAATACATATATATAAGTGTAAAACCAAGAGTAAACACCAACTCAAGACTCAACACTCATCAACAAAGATACGGGAACACATCCCAAAACCACAAAGGATAACCACAACGCAAAGGATAAATATAAGACCGATGGCAACACATGCCCTTGTGACTACACACGTCAAAAGAAAGAGAACACACAACCACGGCTACACAAGCCCTCGTGACATCACCCGCCACGAGTTGATATTCCTTCCTTATGCCCTGTTCCAACCTTATGGCTGCCCCCAACCTTGTATCTTTTTTCCAACCATTACCTCCAGGACCCCTGTACTTCTTAGTCCAACCTTTTCCCTCCTGGGACCATCGTCCCCCACCAACAAACCACCAACACAACCACCAATTCATGATACACGAGGTACCGCACACGCACAAGGCACACATGCCCGGATAACACCTGTTATCCCCCAAAACGTGAACCTTACACAAAGGCCACAGCTCCATAATCACGCCACGGCCACCACGAGGACCGCTGCAATACCTTGGTGACTAGTGTCCCATACCACTAATCGTGCAATCCAGGTAAAGCCACACACGCACCACAACTCAACAAGAGTCAAACAATGGATCACAACGAAGGTATGAAACATACTCAATCAAGGAACGGGTCACAACCCAACAACATCAATGATGAATAACACAAGTTATCATCAACCAAACGGAAGGTAGAAACCACACACACGCTAGCATTAAGACAATAAACTAGCATGCTTAACAACAGAGAAACTCAAGATAGTTCCGAGGAACACACAAGATGTAACACCCCAGATTTTCAAGATATTTAAAACTTATAAAATAAAGGTGAAATCTCATTAAATCCCAAACAGAGTACGAGAGTACGGGGTGTTATGCCACACCTGAGCTAGAGAACTCGGGTGCACAGGCTAACTAACTAATGTCTTAATAGTGTAAATGCATAAACACGGCACGCAGGCCGAAAGGGAAACTAACTACTTCTACGTTCCAAGCTCTAGTGCGCTCCAGTGACTTATTCTTCTGTGCCTGAAAGCCAAATATATCTGTTCAGCGAGAGATGCTGGTAACCCACTCCAACGCGTTGAAATACAATACATATATACATAGTTATATGAAAAGTCATTTTGCAGCATGAAGATATATCCTACGAGACTCTAGTTTTCAAATCAGGGAACCGACTCGACAGATAGGGGTACACGCAATCAATAGTCATAATCAAGCATAAACAATTCTCTCATAGGGAACAGTTATAGATAAGCACCACCAACGATCACAATTAAGCATTACTAGTAAGAGTCCTATGGTCACGTTTCCACAACAGTCACACCATCAATTCTTCTAATCTCGTCACATAGCACACTTTGTTGGCGCCACAGGACCAATCGCATGCCCATACATGAGGGTCAGCGCATATAGCTCTGACACGGCCCCGCAGCACCCTGCCCCGTCTCACATTACGGAGGAGCCGATCGCAACCGACTAATGAACCACAGTTCTATATAATATTTATATACCTGACCGGTCTTTACAAGCCTGGTTAACAGTTGGGATGGTTCTCAGCCCATTCAACTGCCCGTATAGTGGACCTTTGTCCTATATAATATTTATATACCTGACCGGTCTTTACCAGCCTGGTTAACAGCCAGTATGGTTCTCAGCCCATCCGACTGCCTGTATAGTGGAACTTAGTCCGATATAATATTTATATACCTGACCGGTCTTTACCAGCCTGGTTAACAGCCGGTATGGTTCTCAGCCCATCCGACTGCCCGTATAGCCCGATTGATCTCAACCAATCGGGGTAACATGCACACATAACACATAGCAAGCACATGCAACCCATATTAACACATTGGGAAGGGGGAAAACATATAACGAAACCTATGCGTGGTCATCCACAACTAGGAATACTCCTAAGGGGTTCATACTTCTTATACCTAGGTCAACGGGATACCAATTCAACTAGCATGCAATATATAAGACTCATACAACCTACGAACGGTACCCGAAATATCAAACTAGACATAGGCACGATAGACGGAGTCTGTTGGGACACCACGGGGGTCAGGGAAACATCAAACGGGGAAGCCGGAATCCCGAGGTAGGGTGTAAACCAGCGGGTAGCCGGTGGGTGAGGGTTCACCCGCCGGCTGCCCGCCGGCGGCAACTGTTCCGGGCAGCGGGTGCCCGGCGGGCAGCTGCCCGCTGCCGGTGATGCCCAAATAGGCCGCGGGTAGGTGGCGGGTCCCCTACCCCCACCTACCCCCCACTGACTCTTTTCATCACAAAACGCCCTGGGAGCCTTCGAGGAACCCGGAACCATGCTTAGACACTTTCAAACGCCATTGATAACACACGTAGACAATTAACGGATCAATCATCAAGAAACAAACGGCACATAACCTATCATGCTTCTCTAAACATAATAAACACCCAATCATGCGAAATCCCACCCAATATACCAAGAATAATACCATACGAATTTCATGATATAACCTAGGGTTCTAATTATTTTTAATCAACAAGAACACAATTCATCTTCCCGAATCGAGATTCGGTAGGAATATCACATAACTATCAAGAGCCTCATATAATCATTAAGAACATCAAGATCACCATGTAATTATCAAGAACATCATTTTAATCATCAAGAACATCAATGGAATCATAACACCAATTATTAATATAGCGAATCATCAACATACAATAATATGGGGGATCCTAAGGGGGAATCATAACTATGAAAATAGGTTTTGTTGAGACATGGGTTACCTCTTAGCCTTAATTAATTCCTCGGCTATGAAGGGCCTTTCTTTAAGCTTTCTTGCTTTCTTGATTTCTTCTAGGGGGATTCTTGGAGCTCTTTGGGGTAGTGGGCGTTATTCTTGTGGTGGGGGGTTTCTAGGTGCCCCTTGAGTCCCCTATTTATATATTTAGGAGTCCTAGTTAGGAACTAATATTATGGGCTTGCTAATTCTATTTCTTTTGGAACTAAGGATTGGGTTTAGGGATAAGGGCCCGTGGACTATGGTGGGCCTTCCTAATTAATTATTGTGATTTAATTCTTTCTTTTGGGTAATTGATTAAATGATTTAATTGATCTTAGGGGTCGTAACACGGGGTGTTACACTCTCCCCCCCTTATGAGGGACTTCGTCCCCGAAGCCCGGTGTGTTAATCCACTCTTTCACCCCCAGGCATCCTGCATCTTGGCCTCCCGGCTAGGAATGTGGCCCCACGTTTTGCCTTAGCTGGGGTAGACTGGATTTCTGGTGGGGTTGTGATAGAAGGTTTTTAGGTCTAACTCGGTCTCCTGCCCCTGAGCTGGATGCCCCGCGAGTGCCCAAGGTAGCCTCGATTGCTGCCACCCTCTGATCTAGTGCGCGTGTCGTACGGATCAATGATGAGAATCCTTCCTCCATGATTTGGTTTTGCCGGTTGAGCTGTGCGAGTATGCGTTCATTGATTGAACCCTCGTTTTGCTCCCTTGGATTTCCTCTCGATCGTGGTTGCACTGTCGGGTTGGGCTCGTCTTCCTCCTCCTGGTCCTCATTTCCTTCCAGAACTCCACAATCTTGCATTGCCCGTTTGAGCTTTTTGTTGGAGATGTCTAGTTGGTCGACCAATTCTCTTCGCTCATCCTCGGGTTTTTGGCAGATTTCTTCGAGGGTGAGGTAATGTCCTCCCCCGGTGTAGTAGATGTCATTGCGGCGTAGGTTTTAGGCGTTAAAGACCATGCCATTTGCGGTCTTGACCTCGGTGTGGCTTAAGTCCACCCCCTTTTTCTCCATGATCCAACTTACGATCATCCCGTAGGGTAGGCTAAGACGGTTGTTTGTCTTGCAAAACTCCATGTGTTTTAGCATGAGTGCCGGCAGGTTGAACTTGATTTTATGTTTCAGTAGATAGGCAAAGGCGCACTCTAAGCTCCCTACGTCCTTGCTCTTATTATTGGTGGGCAAGAGGCTATCGGTTACAATCATAACCAATATCTTTTGCTCCGCTGATAGCCACTTCCGGTTGGGTCGCGTGGCCGAGGTGAACCCGTCCTCTTTCCCGAGTAGGTACCCGAGGTAGTCCTTGTACCCCGTGTGTTGGGTATCGATCCACCCCCTTTCGGTCGTAGTTTGACACACCCGTGGTGGTCAATTTCAAGAGTTTGGCCAATCGGCCCTCGGAAAGCACAATTTCCTTGCCACGGACCTTGGTGGTGATTTCTACCTTGTCACCTCGTTTGGTGGCCACAAGGTGTTGGTAGAATTCTTTTACCAAGTCGGGGTATGTATCCCCTTTGATGGCGAGGTAAGTGTCTAAGAGCCCTTGATGTTTAAGCATGTCAACCAATTCCGGAGAGAATTGGTCGGGTTCAAGTGCTTTACCTCCGATTACGGTGTAATCGGCATTGCTCCACTCTGGGGTGCGGATTCCGAGGGGCTTTTTCGGCATTGCGAAGCTTTTCTTGGTGGCGAGGTTTTCCGGCAAGGTTTCTTCGGTGGCTTTTCCGGCGAGACGGTGACGGGGCTCCGACGTGCTTTCCGGCGAGCTCTTCGGTGGTGTGGTCTCCGTTTGCGAGGGAGGTGGCGGTGAGGCGGTTTCGGTGTTGGCGTGGCGAGGGGGGCGGCGTCGTGGTGGTGTTGGGCAGCGGGGGCAGCGGGTGGTAGCTGGGTGGCGGCTGGGTGTCCGGCGGGCGGAATGGCTGGGCGTTGGTGCGGTGGCGCGGTGCTGGCGGGAGGTGGTCGGACGGCGGCGGCTTTCGGCTGGCAACGGCGTCGGGTGGCTGGCAGCGTCTCTATGGTGGGGATGGTGAGGTGCGTGAGGGATGGAGGGGAAGGAAGTGGGGAGGAAGAAGAAGGGGAAGGAGAAGAAGGGTTTTTGATTTGGGGATTTTGTGGGTTTTAGGGATTTGTGGGGTTTTAACAAGGTAGTGTTCCCTTGAGGTTTCAAGAAACACCTTTAGCCTAGTGGTTAAGACCTTGGTCTTGTAAGTGGGAGGTTAAGAGTTCAATTCTCATTAGTAACACTAGGCTCTTTGATGATGGGGCCCTTGTCTTTTTCCTTATTTCGGCTTCTAGTGGTGAGGTTTGGCTAGTTTGTATAGTTTTAGTTCTACCCCTCGCAAATAGAACCGAATTATGAACTAATCTTTTATTTATAATATTTCCAAGTAATTAAGCTAAGTAAGTAGTTCTACCACGAAGGTGATTACAAGAAATTGCCAACCTAACCTAGGCAGAATTCGTCTTCTTGGCTTAGGTTCCCTTCCTCGAGATTGCCCTCGTTCCCGAGGTCGGCTTGAGTGCGGCTCATGACGAATATTTTTCCGGGAGCGCCGTAGTTTCCTTGATGAGCGGTGCCCCCATGTTGTCCCATGGTGGTAGTGTGTGGCCTTTGGGGTTGGGTGCAAAGGAAGACCTTGTGTCCTTCCTCTCCGCAGTTGAAGCATCGCAAGGGTTTGCCCATGCAATCCTTGCCTCTATGGTTCTTGTTGCATTTCGGGCAAGGAAAGCCCCTGGCGCTAGCGTCGTTGTTCCCCAGAGGTGGCCTTTGGTTGGTCGGGTTGCCTGGTCTCGTGTTGGCGTCACTTCTTGTTCTTTTTACTGGTGGTGCCCCTCCTCCGGGGTTCCTCTTCCGCATTTGCTCCTGAACCCCGCGTTGGAGTAGTTGGATTCGGTAGAGATTAGCGGCACTGGAGTAAGCCTCGTTGAGAGTCCGAGGTCTGCTTACCACTAGTGCTTTTCGGGCTTCAAAGTTGAGGCCCGATACGAATCTCTCTATTTTCGTTACCTCGGTGGGGACAAGTTCGGGTGCGAAGCGTGCTAGTTCAAGGAATCGTTTGTGGTATTCCATAACGGTAGCTGTCCCTTGTTTCAGATGGAGGAACTCCTCGTACATAGATGCTCTCACGTGTGTTGGATAGAACCTCTCTCGTAGTCACGTTTTGAGTTGTTCCCAGTTGAACCCCGGTTCTTGTTGGTAAGTGGGACCCTCGTGGATCCACCAGAGATCGGCCTCGTGTCCGAAGTAGAACGAGGCTATCTCCACGCGGCGTTCTTCTGGGCATTCCACTAACTCGAGAATTTTGTCAAGGGTTCGGATCCATTCCTCCAGAATTACGGGATCCTCCTCTCCTGAGAACGTGGGTGGTCGGTGGTTAGAGACTTGTCGGGCGAAGTCGGTGTTCGCGTTCGACGGAGGTGGTGGGGGCCTGTCGCTGCGGAGAGCTACGTTGCTTAGTGCTTGGGCGACTTGTGTTAGTTGTTGTAGCGTTTGGGTTAGGGGGTCGTGCGCGGCGGGTTCTAGAGTCCTTGATTGTCTTCTGTTGGGTGCCATGATGTCGTCTTCCTGGGTCAATGTTTATAAGAACGTTAAATTGGGGCTTGGTGTCCTTCTTTGCGATAATGGGGGAAAGTTTTCTCCAGGTAAGGGAGGTTATGTGTATGTTTCACAATCTCACCGCGTGTCCTAAGATTCCTGAATCCTATGTTCCTAGATACTTAGAGTTCGAGCCTATTGTCCTAAAGTCCAGTCTTAAGAGTCTTATCCTAGGGTCAAACTTAGGCTCTGATACCAACTGTAACACCCCAGATTTTCAAGATATTTAAAACTTATAAAATAAAGGTGAAATCTCATTAAATCCCAAACAGAGTACGAGAGTACGGGGTGTTATGCCACACCTGAGCTAGAGAACTCGGGTGCACAGGCTAACTAACTAATGTCTTAATAGTGTAAATGCATAAACACGGCACGCAGGCCGAAAGGGAAACTAACTACTTCTACGTTCCAAGCTCTAGCGCGCTCCAGTGACTTATTCTTCTGTGCCTGAAAGCCAAATATATCTGTTCAGCGAGAGATGCTGGTAACCCACTCCAACGCGTTGAAATACAAAACATATATATACATATATACATAGTTATATGAAAAGTCATTTTGCAGCATGAAGATATATCCTACGAGACTCTAGTTTTCAAATCAGGGAACTGACTCGACAGATAGGGGTACACGCAATCAATAGTCATAATCAAGCATAAACAATTCTCTCATAGGGAACAGTTATAGATAAGCACCACCAACGATCACAATTAAGCATTACTAGTAAGAGTCCTATGGTCACGTTTCCACAACAGTCACACCATCAATTCTTCTCATCTCGTCACATAGCACACTTTGTTGGCGTCACAGGACCAATCGCATGCCCATACATGAGGGTCAGCGCATATAGCTCTGACACGGCCCCGCAGCACCCTGCCCCGTCTCACATTACGGAGGAGCCGATCGCAACCGACTAATGAACCGCAGTTCTATATAATATTTATATACCTGACCGGTCTTTACCAGCCTGGTTAACAGTTGGGATGGTTCTCAGCCCATTCAACTGCCCGTATAGTGGACCTTTGTCCTATATAATATTTATATACCTGACCGGTCTTTACCAGCCTGGTTAACAGCCGGTATGGTTCTCAGCCCATCCCCGACTGCCCGTATAGTGGAACTTAGTCCTATATAATATTTATATACCTGACCGGTCTTTACTAGCCTGGTTAACAGCCGGTATGGTTCTCAGCCCATCCGACTGCCCGTATAGCCCGATTGATCTCAACCAATCGGGGTAACATGCACACATAACACATAGCAAGCACATGCAACCCATATTAACACATTGGGAAGGGGGAAAAAGTATAACGAAACCTATGCGTGGTCATCCACAACTAGGAATACTCCTAAGGGGTTCATACTTCTTATACCTAGGTCAACGGGATACCAATTCAACTAGCATGCAATATATAAGACTCATACAACCTACGAACGGTACCCGAAATATCAAACTAGACATAGGCACGATAGACGGAGTCCGTTGGGACACCACGGGGGTCGGGGAAACATCAAACGGGGAAGCCGGAATCCCGAGGTAGGGTGTAAACCAGCGGGTAGCTGGTGGGTGAGGGTTCACCCGCCGGCTGCCCGCCGGCGGCAACTGTTCCGGGCAGCTGCCCGCTGCCGGTGATGCCCAAATAGGCCGCGGGTAGGTGGCGGGTCCCCTACCCCCACCTACCCCCCACTGACTCTTTTCATCACAAAACGCCCCGGGAGCCTTCGAGGAACCCGGAACCATGCTTAGGCACTTTCAAACGCCATTGATAACACACGTAGACAATTAACGGATCAATCATCAAGAAACAAACGGCACATAACCTATCATGCTTCTCTAAACATAATAAACCCCCAATCATGCGAAATCCCACCCAATATACCAAGAATAATACCATACGAATTTCATGATATAACCTAGGGTTCTAATTATTTTTAATCAACAAGAACACAATTCATCTTCCCGAATCGAGATTCGGTAGGAATATCACATAACTATCAAGAGCCTCATATAATCATTAAGAACATCAAGATCACCATGTAATTATCAAGAACGTCATTTTAATCATCAAGAACGCCCTAAATATCAAGAACCCATCATCGTCAAGATCATCAAGAACATCAATGGAATCATAACACCAATTATTAATATAGCGAATCATCAACATACAATAATATGGGGGATCCTAAGGGGGAATCATAACTATGAAAATAGGTTTTGTTGAGACATGGGTTACCTCTTAGCCTTAATTAATTCCTCGGCTATGAAGGGCCTTTCTTTAAGCTTTCTTGCTTTCTTGATTTCTTCTAGGGGGATTCTTGGAGCTCTTTGGGTAGTAGGCGTTATTCTTGTGGTGGGGGGTTTCTAGGTGCCCCTTGAGTCCCCTATTTATATATTTAGGAGTCCTAGTTAGGAACTAATATTATGGGCTTGCTAATTCTATTTCTTTTGGAACTAAGGATTGGGTTTAGGGATAAGGGCCCGTGGACTATGGTGGGCCTTCCTAATTAATTATTGTGATTTAATTCTTTCTTTTGGGTAATTGATTAAATGATTTAATTGATCTTAGGGGTCGTAACACGGGGTGTTACACAAGACACCTCTTGGTCCAACGAAACACAATGTTGAACACTTAGCACGATTCAAGACACCAAAGTCCTACATGGATACCTACCATATTGTTCTAGACATACGAAACATCAAGAAGACGCTCAAATAGTTCCACAAAAGAACATCGGGAAGTCAAAAGACCAAATACCGAGTCAAACGGATCACGGGGAACAAATCCCATCACAACACCAACCATGTACCCGCGGGTGGACCCACGGGTAGTGCCCCACCCGTGGTTCCGCCCGCGGAACATCATCCCACAAGGCCATGTACTCGCGGGTAGGCCGGCGGGTGGTGCCCCGCCCGCCGTTCCGCCGCGGGTACACACTTGTACCACAACAAATCCCTTCGGGGATTTTCTTCTCCAAACACAAATTCAAGTCCAAAACATGCCAAATCTCACCCAATACAACAAAATGACTTGAACCATGGAAAATGCCAAGCAATGGCACAAAGGAACCCTAAACACAAGCTCTAGATATGCAATATCACAAGACAAATGCATAAACTCTCACATTTCATAGCAAAGCACAAGTAGAATTGAAGAAATCACATATAAGTAAGCAAAATAGGTTTTAGTAGAGCATGGGTTACCTCTTGTAGACCAAAAGACTTCACTTTACACCTCAACAAGCTCCTTACAAGGTTTACTATCCAAACCCACTTCAAGATCAAACCAAAAGATCATAAAGATCCTACTTTTAAGAAAAAGACAACTAAGATGGAACCAAAAACACAAGATGGACTTAGATCTTACCCTCCTAGATGCCCAAATAGGTGAAAGGTTGATTCTTGGGAGCAAATCTTGGTATCTTGACAAGGGTCTCAACTTGGCTTGGAGAATAAGCTACACTTCTTTTCTAGAGAGAAGGTAGAGCTAATTTCTAGGAATTGTAAGGAATGAAATGAAGAAGTCTTCTAGGTTAGGTTACAATACTAACTCTTGGTGAAAAGTCAAGAATACCTTTACTAACCTTTAGAAAGTGTAAGGAACAAGGGAACTTCCCTCAAAGCTCAAGGTACAACACAACTTTAAGGTTGACTAGTCAAATACTAGTCCTTGAGTATTAAAAATCAGGATTTTAGGAATTAATTCCTCAAATAAAATAGGATTAATTCCTCAAACGAAAGGACGCGAAGATCACTCAGTTGTGGGAATAACGTGGGACTGCGTCATTGAAGCGGACTGCATCAGAGTTAGCTCTCCAATCGAAGGGATTTCGTTGGACTTCTGCATGCGTGGCTCTCCGCCTTCAACAATCCACTAAACCTTTGTAGACTGGGTACGTACCTTGTGTGGGGCACTTCGGTGAGATTCTTGTTTCTCTACCTTTGTACATTGGTATGAGTTAGTGGATTGGACGCCTCGGTGATCGTCCCCCAGATGTAGATACACACTTATCGAACTGGGTAAACATTGTATATGTTGTTTTATTGTCTGTTTTAGTTTTTCCTCGACAAACTAATCTGCAATCTATCTGTCTGACTGACAATTCACGTCTCCACATCAGTCAGTCTTTTACAACAGTTCTTATTGCTAATAATCATCTTAAACTGGGGAAATGCAAAATTACATGTGGTATCAGAGCTTTTAAGTCTACACAATGACTTGATCCTTACGGGAAGTTTTGTTTTGCATTGTTCTCTCGTTAAGAAGCTGTTTTTCTTATTGTCAGTTCGGTGTTTGTTTGCTTTCTGCCTGTGTGTTTTGGCTGGGTATCTTTTGATTCAGGATGGATGCAAGTATGAAACCACCAGAATTGGATAGCCACAACTATTCCTTCTGGAAGGCTCGAATGGAGATTTATCTTCAGGCACAAGGTACCGGAGTATATCGTACTGTCCTCACTGGATGGTGTCCTCCGACAGTTCAGAATGCTGATGGAACTACTTGTAACACCCCGAAATTTTGAAACTTTTAAAACTTATATAAAAAGGTCAATTCTCATTAAATCCCAAAACAGGGTAATACTAAACATACGAGTGCGGGGTGTTATGCCACATCTGAGCTGGAGAACTCAGATGCCCAGGCTAAACTAACTAAATATCCTCAATACATCATCATGGCACGCAGGCCGAAAGGAAAACTATCTATCTACTCCAAGCTCTTCTAGCGCGCTCTGGGAGCTAATCATCTGTGCCTGAAAGCCAAATATATTTGTTCAGCGAATGATGCCGGTAACCCACTCCAACGCGTTGAAATACATTATAGATAGATATATATATAGATATATAAAAAATCATTTTGAAGCATGAAGATATATATATATATATATATATATATATATATATATATATATATATATATATATATATATATATATATATATATATATATATATATATATATATATATATACTTAAGAGACTCTAGTTTTAAATCCAGGAATGGACTCAGAAAATAGGGGTAAGCACAATAATCAATAATAACAGTTAAGGAGAATCATCATAAAGAATACGCAACTAAGGCCACAGTCTACTTCCCATCAATCATATCATCATTCAATCATCATTTGTGACACTCAATCACACTGAGCTGGCGCCACGGGACCAATCGCATGCCCTGAACATGAGGGTTAGCGCATATAGCCCTAACACGGCCCCGCAGCATCCTACCTCATACCGCAGCATGAAGAGAGTAGACCGTAACCAACCCTTTAAAGACCGTTGACGAACTCAACATCGGACCACAATCCTACACACTGCTGACGCGCCCAGTCGGTGGACCGTGATCCCCTTTACAAGGGGGGACATACGACCCTACACACCTTTGACGGGCACAGTCGCTGGACCGTAGCGGATCAACCCCTACACACCGCTGAGGGACTCAGTCGGTGGGCGAAGACCCTCGGAGACTACGACCCTACACACCGCTGGCCCATCACTCGGTGGATCGCAGCCAGCCGTAGCCCTACACACCGCCTGATTACTCAGGTCGGTGGACTACAGCCTTCCTCGGGTTTATTGGCCCTACACACCGCCTGGCGTGTCCAGTTCGGTGGGTCTTCGTACTCGAGGCCCATGTGGACCGCAGCCCAAGAAGTGAATCACTGACCGCAGCCAGGAGGATGAACCGCAGCTCATAAGTAACCAACAGTGGACCGCAGCCCTATATAATATTTATATACCTGACCGATCGCAACCGGCCTGGTTAACAGTTGGGATGGTTCTCAACCCATCCAACTGCCCGTATAGCCAATTTGATCGCAACCAAATTGGGGAATCATGCATCACATAACACACAATAGAACATAGTAGCACATAATAGCACATTGGGAAGGGGAAGACACATAAATAAGCTTACGTGCGATCATTCACATACTAAGAATAGTCCTAAGGGGTTCATACGACTTCCACCTAGGTCAACGGGTTACCGATTCAACTAGCATGCAATCCCTAAGACTCATTTATCCTACGAACGGTACCCAAAACATCAAACTAGACTCAAGTACGACAAACGGGGGTCCGTTGGGACACCACGGGGGAATGGGAAACATCAAACGGGGAAGCCAAGGACCCGGGGTGGGTACGGGGCAGCGGGTAGCCGGTGGGTGGGGGTCACCGCCGGCTGCCAGCCGGAGATCATCGCCCGGGCAGTGGGTTGCTGGCGGGCGAACGCCTGCCCGCTGCCTGGCGATGATTTTCGGGCAGCGGTAGGTGGCGGGTACCCCTACCCCCACCTACCCCACTGACTCTTTCATCACAAATACGTCCCGGGATCCTTTGTGGAACCCGAAGCCATGCTTAGACACTTTTAAACGCAAGTAACGACACCACGTAGGCAATTAACGGATCAAAAGCAAGAATCATGTATAACTCATCCTATTATGACTTGTAAACATAAACAACACCCGAACATGCGGATTCCCACCCAAATATATATCAAGAACATTATCACACAAATTCCAATCCACCCTAGGGCTCTAGTCCCTTCCAAATTATCAAAATCACAATTTATCTTTAATATCAAGAAATATCAAGATTTGTCAAGAATCATCACATCAATATCAAGAACCTCTTTTCAACATCAAGATCATCAAGATTATCAAGAATACACATAAATCATCTTATCAATCATCAAGAATATATTACAAATAGCGTAGGGGAATTAATCAAGACACAAGCATATAGAAGGAGGCCAAGGAAGGAGATTATAGCGAAGAAAATAGGTTTTGTTGTGACATGGGTTACCTCTTAGCCTTATTTAATTTCCTTGGCTATGATGGTCTTTCTTTAAGATTTCCTCTTTCTTGATTTCTCCTATGAGAATTCTTGTGTGATGAGAGTTATTGTGGTGTGAGTTCTAGGTGCCTCTTATGTCCTTATATATATATATATATATATATATATATATATATATATATATATATATATATATATATATATATATATATATATAATATATATATATATATATATATATATATACTTGAGTTCAAATGAGGACAAGTATATTATAGAGGATTGTGAGGACAGATGTAGTGTGTGCCATTAGCCTGTATGTCGTGTGCAAGACCCAATGAAGTTGTGTGCCGCAGTTTGTATGTCGCGCGCATAGATTTGTTAATTAATAGAGCCTGAGTTCGAAACCTGATGTTTACATATATTCTTGTGTGCCATTATGTATTAAATTGTGTGCCTGATATTAAATTGTTGTGTGCCCATTATTTGTCCTCACAGTCCTCTATATATTGTTGTCCTCATTTGAACTCAACCCATTATAATATATATATATATATATATATATATATATATATATATATATATATATATATATATATATATATATATATATATATATATATATATACTAGTTTTTTTACGCGCATTGCGCGATTGAGATAATGCCCAATGTTTTTTTTTTTTTTTTTAATAAGTACTATAAAATATATCAATGTAATATTATATTGGAATTGTTCATGCATAGATAATTGAATGTTGAATATGCATATTTAAATAGGTAATTCTAAGTTTACAAATGCAAGATAATATAGTCAAGATTGATTATAATTCTCATAAAATAATTGTATGGGTATGGTTGAAACCAAATACGGAAAATAAGGGAGAGCAAATAAAAATTAGGGAATAAAATATTAAATATACACTAATATTGAAGAGCTAACTGCTGGTTGCCAAACAAGGACATTGCGAGATAGTTTCCCACTTCAATTTGTTGTGTGATTTGAATACTCTTTTTTGTCAATAAATCTCCAATTAAGTAGTTAATATGATTGGCTTAATTATATATATTTTTATTTTTTATAACAATTATTATTTATTATTATTATTATTATTATTATTATTATTAATATTATTATTATTATTATTAATTATTATATTATTATTATTATATTATTATTATTATTATTATTATTATTATTATTATTATTATTATTATTATTATTATTATTATTATTATTATTATTATTATTATGAAATATATGTATACCCTTAAGTCATTTTACATGTTAATCTAAATGGCTAATTTTTTAAATATCTTTTTTTCAACCATTGATATAATTCGCTGGTCAAATCCCTAACACTAACTTCTGATTATCAAACAAGGACATTGCTATGTAGCTCTCACTTTAATTTGTTGTGTGATTTGAATATTCTCTTTGTTAACAAATCCCTCAAGTAGTTAATATGACTGGCTTTATTAATTATGTTTTTTTTTCATGCTATTAATAAAATACTTGGTAAATAAATGTATAGCATTATTTTGTATTATAACTTTGATATTTAATTAAAAAATAGTGCACAAAAAAAGATAATAGACAGTGTATTGAATATAATTAATTGATTAATTTGAATGTAAAGAATTTTACATTTGAGAAAAATAAAGACAATATAACTAAAGAAATTATTTCTCTTATTAATTTATTGATAGTGAATAATTTTTTTTTTTTTTTTGAATAAAGACACTGTACGCACATAATTCTAAATTAAAGAAATGCATATGTATTTTTTGTTGTAGCTACTAAATTATTAATTA
Source organism: Ipomoea nil (assembly GCF_001879475.1). NCBI lineage: Eukaryota > Viridiplantae > Streptophyta > Magnoliopsida > Solanales > Convolvulaceae > Ipomoea > Ipomoea nil. The sequence goes on along the minus strand of NW_017616704.1, from coordinate 2,167,199 downwards.
ATTAATTTAATAAGAGTAAAATAGAGTACTAATTATGCCAACTTTAATTTGATTGGGATGTGGTTTGAACCTGAGACCTTTCTTATTAAAATCAATGAGTAAGTTAACGGTGAACTAACAGAAACTAACGGAAAAGATAATATTTAACGGAAAAGTTAACGGATAATCATATTCTTTAAGGATAAATTAGGAAATCTTAAGGAAAAATTAAAATCTGATTAATCTGAGCCATTCATT